>NC_081558.1:162350012-162612150 GCF_022355385.1 Mustela nigripes | reverse complement strand
TTTTTTTTTTTTTTTTTTTTTTTTTTTTTTTTTTTTTTGCTATTGTGTTGTATGAGTTCTTTCTGTGTTTTGGATGTTAACTCCTTATTATGTGTAGAATTTGCAACTATGTTTTTGGAATCCTCAGGTTATCTTTTCACTTTGTTGATGGTTTCTTTTGCTGTGTGGAAGCTTTATAGTTTGGTGTAGTTCCTGTGTTTATTTTTGTTTTTGTTGCTTTTGCTTAAGTGTCATATCCAAAATATCATTACTATGTCCCATGTCAAAGAGCTTTGTTCCTGTGTTTTTTCCCAGGAGTTTCATGGTTTCAGGTTTTACATTTAAGTGTTTAATTCATTTTGAGTTCGTTTTTGTTAGTTGTATAAGATATGGGTTTAGTTTAATTCTTTTACATGTGAGTATTCAGTTATTCTAGCACCATTAAAGATACTGTCTTCTCTTCACTGATTATTTTTGGCTGTCTTGTCAAATATTACTTGACATACTTGCATATGTTTTTGGTTGATTATTATTATTATTATTATTCTGTTGGTTTTATGCCATTATTGTACTGTTTTTGATGACTGTAGCTTTATAATATAGCTTGAAATCAAGAAGTATGGTACCTCCTGCTTTGTTCTTTTTCAGGATTTCTTTGGCTCTCTGGCTTTGTAGTCTTATGTGGTTGCATATAAAATTTAGGAGTGTTTTTTCTATCTCTGTAAAAAATGCCATTAGTATCTTATAGAGACTGCATTGAATCTTAGTGGCTTTTGGTAATATTGACATTTTAATAATATTAATAATATTAATTCTTCTAGTTCATGAACATGGTACCCTTACCAATTTATTTGTGTCTTTTTCAATGTCTTTCATCAGTGTTTTGTTGTTTTCAGTATAGAACTCTTTCACCTCCTTAGTTAAATTTATTTTAAGTATTTTATTGTTTTTGATGTTATTGTCAATGAGATAGATTTTTTCTCATTTTTAGATTTTGTTGTTGTTGTTGTTGTTAGTGTATATAAACACCTACTGATTTGGTATGTTAATTTGTATCCTGCAACTTTATTGAATTCATTGATTAGACTTAACAGTTTTTTGGTTGAATCTTTAGGAAAATCTTTAGGACCTGAATAGACATTTCTCCAAAGAAGATATATAAAAGGCCAACAGATACATGAAAAGATGTTCAATAGCACTAATCATTAGGAAAATGTAAACTAAACAATAAAATCCTGTTGTCTGAAATCAAAGACATTTTTACTTCTTTCTTTCCAGTTTTGATACCTTTTATTTCTTGTTCTTGTCTGATTGCCATGCTTGGACTTTTACCATTTAATACTTGTGGTGAGAGTGGGCTGCCTTGTTTTATTTTTGATTTTATAGTAATAGCTCTTAGTTTCTCACCATTGAGTATGATGTTGGTTTTGAGCTTATCATATATGGCTTTTATTATATTCTTGTTTCTTCTGTGCCAAACTTGAGTTTTATCATGAATGGATATTGAATTCTGTCAAATGCATTTTCTGCATTTATTGAGATGACCATATGTTTCTTTCTGATTATTCTCTTAATGTGATGTATCACCTTGACTGATTTGTATGTGTTGAACCATCCTTACATCTCAAGGATAAATTCCACTTGATTGTGAAGAATGATCTTTTTAATGTGCTGTGGATTTTGTTTTCTAGTATTTTACTGAGAATGTTTGAATCCATCTGTATTCATCAGGGGTATTGACCTGTAGTTTTCTAGTAGTGTCTTTCTGGTTCTGGTTCAGGATAATGCTGGTCTTGTGAAATGAGTTTGAGAGGGCTCCCTGTTCTTTGATATTTTAGAAGAGTTTGAGAAAGGTTGATGTTAATTCTTCTTTAAATGTTTGATAAAATTCCCCAGTGAAGCCATCTGGTCCTGAGATTTTTGTTATTCTTAGAAGATTTTTCATTCCTGATCCAATCTCCTTACTCATAATTGGTTTATTCATATTTTCTATTTCTTCCTGATTCATTCTTGATAAGTTGCATGTTTCTAAGAATTTTCCATTTCTTCTAGGTTGTCCAGTTTGTTGTTCAAGGTATTTGTTCATATTAACCTCTTAGAATCTGGTATTGAATTTCTGTGGGATCAGTTGTAAGGGCTCCTTTTTCACTGATAATTTTGTAGGTATGTGTCCTTTCTCTTTTTATCTTGGTTAGTGTAGTTAAAGTGTTTGCCAATTTTGTTTCTTTTCGAAGAATCAACTCTTACTTTGGTTACTTTTTTCTCTTGTTTTTCTGTTAATTGTTTCATTATTTCTGCTCTAATCTTTACTGTTTCCCTTCTTTTGCTAACTTTGGGCTCATTTTGTTCTTTTAATGGCTTCTTAAGATATAGAATTAAGTTTTTTATTTGGGATCCTCATTGCTTCTTAATGTAGGAATTTATTACTATGAACTTTCCTACTAAAGACTGCTTTTGCTGCATTCCATAAATTCTGGTATATTTTATTCTTACTTTGTCTCAGAAACATTTTTTATTTCTTCCTTAATTTCTTTGATCTATTGGTTGTTCAGGAAAGTTTTATTTAATTTTCGTGTGTATGTGAACTTTCCAGTTTTCCTTCAGTTTTTGATTTCTAGTTTTATGCCATAGTGATCAAAGATACTTGGTATGATTTCAATCTTCTTCAATTTGCTAAGACTTGTTTTGTAACATAACATATTGCCAATCCTAGAAAATATTCCATATGTACTTGAGAAGATTGTATAATCTGCTGTTTTGGATAAAATGTTCTATATATGTCTGGTAGCCCATTTGGTCTATAGCGTTGTTCAAATATTCCGTTTCCTTATTGATCCTCTGTCTGGGTGATATATCCATTGTTGAGACTGTGGTACTACTGTCCCTAGCCATTATTGTACTAGGCGTATTTCTCCTTTTTCTCCATTAGTTTTTGCTTCATATATTAAGGTGCTCTGTTATTGGGCCCATAAATATTTACAGTTCTTTTATCTTCTCTAATTGACCCCTTCATCTGTATATAATGACCTTCTTAGCCTTTTTTTAATCATTTTTAGTTTAAAGGTTATTTTTTCTGATATAGGTATAGGTATTCCTGTTTTGTTTTGTTTTGTTTTCCACTTGTTTGAAGTGTCTTTTTCCATTCCTTTACTTTAAGTCTATGTGTGTCTCTGAGGTTAAAAAGTGAGTCTCCTGAGGGCAGTATATTGTTGGAACTTGTTTTATATCCATTCAGCCATGCTTTGTTTTCTGATTGGAGAATTTGATCTGTTTGTGTTTAAAGTAATTGTCAATAGTAAGGATTTACTATTGTCATTTGTTAATTGTTTTCTGTTTTGTAGATTAATTACTCCTTGATTCTTTTCTTGCTGTGTGTGTGTGTGTGTGTATGTTGATGTTTTTTAGTATCTATATGCTTTGACTTCTTTGTCATGTTCTTTTGTGTATTACTACCAGATTTTCCCTTGTGGTTACCATGAGGCTTACATAAAATATCTGATAACAGTCTATCTTAAAATCATTACAATTTAACTTCAACAGAATTTATGTACTTTACACTTTTGCTTTTTCTTCCCCTCACATTTCAGGTTACTACTCTTACAATTTACATTTTTTTTTTATATTGTGTAACTGGTAACAGATTATTGTATTATGGGTTATTATTGCTATGTTCTTTTTTCTTTTTTAAAAACTTTTAAACTGGAGATGTGGGTTATATATCACAATTATCATATCATAGTATATGATTACTAGTGAGATTAATGCTATCTTTTTGTGTTTTTATGTTAATTATTGTTAATTTTTACTTTTACTTCCATTGAAAGAACTCCTTCAGCATTAAATTTTTTTTTAAATTTATTGACATATAATGTATTATTAGCCTCAGGGGTACAGGTCTGTAAATCACCAGGTTTACACACTTCAGACCACTCATCATAGCACATACCCTCTTTAATGTCCTTCAGCATTTTTTATAAGGCAGGTCTGGTGGTGAACTTCCTCAGCTTTTGTTTGTTTGGGAAAGTTTTTATCCCTTCTTTGTTTCTGAAGGACAGCTGGGAGCTACTCTCCAGTTTTGACCATGACTTTATCTCTTTGCCTGTGAGTGTCATAGGAAACCTCCACAACTGGTACTGACTTTTCTCTAGGGACAGTCTGCTGTGCCTGACTGTCTCTTGGCTTGAGCTGTGCAGCTTCTAGGAATTGTCACCGGAACTTATGCTCAGGTGGGGGTCAAAGGCATTCTCCAAACCTCGTGGGGTTTTGACTCAACACCTCACCTTAGTGTGAGCAAATCAGGCCCTAGGCCTGGCAGAAGTGCTCATTTCAGGTTTTCAGTCAGACAGATCTGCACTTCACCAAGTTCCATGGTCAGTGTGTGCCCTCTAACTTGGTTCTGCAGATGAAAAAGCTGTCGTTGAGATCACTACTTGGGCAATACATGTGTGAACTTAGTGTACCAAGATCTGCATGCTGGTTGGGCCCACAAATATTTACAGTTCTTTTATCTTCTTGATGGATTGACCCCTTTCATCTGTATATAATGCATGCTGGTTGTTGTAAGCCCTTCCCCACTTCTTCATCACAGAGAGATTCCCAGTGGCTGTACCCTGCAGATTTTCCTGCAATGCCTGTGGTGTGTGATTAGAGGAGGGGCCCCTGAACATGACCCACAGTGCTGAGGCGTGTGGCTGGTTGTGCCCTCTAGACTATCTTTTCCCACTGGAGGATCCAGAAGCTCAGGGGAGACTTCTATATAAGGTGCTGTGCTGTCCTGGGAGAAAGTCAATGGGGTCAATGTGTAAATGCTCCTCCTACCTTTCTAATGCAGTCTATCTTGGTCTCTGAGGTGCAGGAGATTGGGTCAGCTTCACTTCCATATTCTAAGATCCTCTCAGTGGCATCTTGTTCTTGAATAAATGTTAACTCTTTTTGGGGGGGGAGTGAAGGCAGAGTGGGCTGTGTCACCATCTTGGTGGTGTTAGTGATCTCATTCAGTCTTCATTCAAATAAAATACCTCATTTTGATCTTTCCTGGAACCGTATTATATATCAGAGCCCTTATTCCTCAAAGAATTAAAAATAGAACTACTCTTCAATCCAGTATTGCACTACTGTATATTATCCAAGGAATACAAAAACACTAATTCAAAAAGATACATGCACACCTATGTTTACTGCAGTATTATTTACGATAACAAGTGTCCATTGCTATAAGAATGGACTAAGAAGATGTGATTACACACACACACACACACACACACACACACAGGAATATTATTCAGCCATAAAAAAGAATGAAATCTTGCCATTTGCAACAATGTGGATGGAGCTAGAAAGCATTACACTTAATGAAATAAGTCAGTCAGAAAAAGACAAATACAACATGATTTCACTCATATGGGGAATTTAAGAAACAAAACAAATGAGCAAAGGAAAAAAAGAGAGAGAGAGAGAGAAACCAAGAAACAGATTCTTAACTATAGAGAACAAACTGATGGTTGCTGGAGGGGAGTTGGTTGGGGGGATGCATGAAATAGGAGAGGAGGATTAAGAGTACACATACCATGATGAGCACTGAGTAATGTTTAGAATTGTTGAATAATGAGTATATGGTATAACTGAAACTAAAATAACACTGTATACTAACTATACTGGAATTAAAAGAAAAAACAATAAAAATATTAAATCCCTCATTTTTACCATAACACTTACCACTATGTAACTTATTATATGTTTTAATTTATTTATATGTATTTTTTCTGATCCTTAATTAAACTGCAAGCTCACAGAAGCCAAGGGCTCTCTTTGTTTACTTTTGTATCTTCAGTACCTGAAAATCAGGACCTGACATATGGTTAAAGTAAGATGGCTCCTAGTTTTTTTCTCACTGCACATCAAATGAGAGAGTTTATTTCCTTATCCCTTAAATATGTGCAGGTTTTGTAATTGGTTATAAGATGGCAAATGTGATATCCTTCCACTTCTGTGCCTAGTCTCTTAGAGTTCTGGAAGCTTTTGCTTCTTAACCAGTTACAACATCTTAGAAAAATCTTAGAAAACAGCTAATGTGCTGTGAGAGAAAAGGAGAGACAATACGTGGGCATTCTGCTTGACTGTCCAAGATGAAATTTTAGCCAACAGCCAGCATAAACTACCAGCTATGTGAATAAAGTGTCTTGAGTATTCAAACCCAGTCAGGCCTCTGGATGGTTCAGCTGCCTAAAGTCAGTGGAGCAGACTTGGCTGGTTGAGTCAAATCAGTCTAAACACCATGAGAGATGAAAAACTGTCCCCCCAACTTTTATTGAGATATAATTGGCATAAATGATGTTTTAAGCCACCGAATTTTGGGGTGCTTTTCATGCCTCAGTAGCTAACAGAAACAGAATTTGGTACCAAGTGTAGGGTAATGCTTTAAGGAAAACCTAAAATATGTGATTTTTGGCTCTGAATTTGGTAGGGCTGAATCTGCAGTAGTCTCAAGGAGGTTGCTAGTGAGAGTTGAAAGGACAGGAAAGAAAACTTTCATCAGAGGCTGGAGAAAAGGTGAACTGTATAGTGGAAAAACGTTTGGCACTAACTTTGGACCACACTGTGGTAATGTGGAAAATAGAAAAAAAATACATATAGATTTGACCAAGGAAATTTTCAGAGGGAATTTTCAGAAAGAATGTTGAAAGTACCACCTTGTTGTTTAAGCTGCATGTGATGTCATTGATACCTATCTATCTCTAAAGAAGAAATTATTTAATCTTCAAATAGAATTTGAATAAAGAAATATATTTGAGTCAAATTTTGCTGGGTTCAAAAATGACAAAGTTTCTTGTCACTAGTCTCTCACGGAAAAAGATTTTCAAAGAATGAGCAAGCCTCAGGGAAAATGTCAAATCCAGGCTTGTGCCAGTAAAACATGATTTTAGGGTCAAGATTTCAATGGTGCTGCTAAAAGATACTTTATTAAGATCTCAAAAATATTTGAGTCAGTTTCATATAGATTCTTGGTCAGGAAAAGAGGCTTCTAAGAATCATGACACTATCACCATCTTTTTATTCAGGGTGTATCCAAATAATATGTGAAGGATTAATTCACAAGTTTTAAACTAGAGTCAGGAATGGGATATATGAGATGTTCATCTCAAGCATTGCAGAGCTGTGAGAGACAGAGAGACAGAGAGAGAGACAGAATGTGGGGTGGGGTGGGGCGTGGAGAAAGAAACCTCTTTCATTGTTGAAATGTGATACATTTGACATACAGTAAGTATCCCATTCGTTTCAGATATACATCGTAGAGATTCAGTATTTTTCTACATCATGAAATGACCCCCAATAAGTCTAGTAAAAATGTTACCATAAAAAGCTGTTATTTTATTGACTGTATTCCCCATGCTGTATATTATATCCCTGTGACTTATTTAATTTATAAGTGGAAGTTTGTCCCTCTTAACCCCCTTCACCTATTTCATTCAACCCATAACCACTGTCCTCTCTGGTAACCAACAGTTGTTTTCCTGGATCTGTGAGTCTGTTTCTGTTCTGTTTTGTTTGCTTATTTTCCTTTGTACATTCCATGTAGAAGTGAGATCATGCAGTATTTGTCTTTCTCTGTCTTACTGCACGTAGCATAATATACCCTAGGACCATCCCTGTTGGCACAAAAGGCAAGATTTTATTCTTTTTTATGGCTGAGTAATATTCCACTGTGTGCATGCACGTGTGTGTGTGTGTGTACGTACACCTCATTTCTTAAAAAGAAATCTTTGAAATTAAGTATTCCACCAAAATTTAGAATATCCTTTATACATTGGGTTATTATTCCTTCTTTCTCTCAATTGTATTTCCTGCTCTGCCCTTTTGCTTAATCATAGCTACCTTAGCTTCTCATGGATGTTTCTTGAGATTGCTACTTCAAAGTAAGTTCATCTCCACATTCTTCAAAAATCTAATACGTATTTAAACAGTGAAAGCAACAGTCATTGTTTGTTTGTATATTTTAGAATAGGGATTGGCAAACTAGAGAAATGGGCCAGCTGCCTGTCACTTGTTTTCGCAAGTGAAGTTTAACTGAAACACAGGCATGCCCATTGGTTTATGTATTATTAATGGCCACTGTCACACTGTGATAGCAGAGCTGTGTGGTTGCCACAGGAACTTTATGGTCCACATGCCTGAACTATTTACTGTCTAGCCCTTTCAGAAAAAGTTTGCTGACCCCTGTAGTGGGACCAGCATCTGTTCCATTTTGAATGTTCATCATACCTAAAATGGGACCATAGTCAGAGTTCAATGCCAAAGAAGTCTCTGAATGGTGGGATGATTGTATAAACTAATTCATTCTAGTAGGAAAGAAATCCTTACTCATACTTAAATTACACAAAAAGTTCTGTACAGGTAATCTGTATACAGAAAACATCATTCTTTCAACAAATTTTAAAGATATGTTTCTTAAGCTCTTAGAAAAGAAGGCTTTTTAAGAATCTTACTTCCATTGCTCCAGAACACACTGACCCTTAATCTAAGGGAGAGAGGGTATAAGCTCAAGAAATTTGAAAGTGTGATGCTCTCTAATGGAAAAGATTGTAACATGTGCTCACATTTTTTTAATGGAATTATTGTAACTTAGACTGAAAGAGACAGAGATAATCATACTCAGCATGTAAGGAGGCACAGTGCTGGTTCAGAATGAGTAAGTATTCACTGGATATTTACTTTATTCTGGGAAAATTGTAAAGATTTTTCACATATCTTCATTTTACTTTAGTCATATGAAACAAATATTATCTCTAATTTGGAGGTCAGAAAACAGAGACTTAGAATTTGAATAATTTTACAAAATTTTTTATCATTAGAAAGTGGCAGAGTTAAGAGTTAAACCCAAATATTCTGAACCAAGCTTAATATTTTTTTGATGATGGCCAGCTGTTTTACATGTTGATTTGTGTGAATAAAAGCAAACATAGTTTTGTCTCATTTAAGCACAGTTTAACATAAGGTCAAAGCACTTCTCAACAAGTGGACAATGGAGCACAGAATATATTAGGAAGACAGGGAGAAGGATCTTGGGACGTGGAAGATTGATGAAGATAATATGGAGTCAATATAGAAAGACTTATTTGGTAGGGGACACCTGGGTAGCTCCATTGGTTAAGCTTTCGACTCTTGATTTTGGCTTAGATCATGATGTCAGGGTCATGAGATTGAGCCACACCAGGCTCATTGCTGGGCTTGGAGCCTGCCTAAGATTCTCTCTCTCCCTCTGTCCCTCTCCTACCCCCCCCCCAAAAGAGAAAGACATTGGGTGGAATCAGATGTAGGGTTGGTTGGCAGAGGACAAGAGTGTAATACAGGAAGAGAACAATGTGGAGAAAGAAGCAGAAGCAGAGTGACTTTCCAGGCCATTGCTTTAGCTTGAGGGGAGTGTTATAACAGAACTTTCAGGTCATGATGGAAAGCTGTAGAAAGTAGAACATTGGAAATAGGAAGGGAGGATTTATTTTTTTTTTTTGACATTTGTTAAACTCTTTATATTTTAGCATTTCTAAAAAAATATATGAAGAAAGTGTGAAATGCAATTAAGACAGCTTGTCCACATGCCACATTGAATAGACAATCATTTTGTCCATTTTGGAAAGAGTGTGCAGGATGCAAAAAGGTACACAAGATTGAAAGATGATGAGCTAATTGTACAGAAGGTCTGTTTTTTCCAGTACGTTGGCTGCCTCAATTAAGGGCTCTTCAGAATCTCTTCCAAAAAGTCAATCAAGTAGTAAAGAAGAGTGCATTACAGCAACAGTAAGAAAAGCCATATTCTCATTACCCAACATAAACAAGGGAAAAAAAAGGTAAGAGCAAAAAGTTGAGGAGCCAAGTATAGTTAACTATAGATACTTTTATAGTCTGTAAAAGCGAAGTACAGTGTATAAGGAGGAGAGTTTCCTTGGGGAACTGGGGAATTGACTGAGTGCTGGTACATTAATCCTACTTAGAAACACTTATCACTGTAAATAATTAAAAACTTTGTGTTGGGGAGACAGTCTATGCTAAAGGAAGTTCCAGGAAGCAAAACCAAGCAAAATAATGGTCTCTCTTAAATAATCTGAGTATGGAGAAGTAGAGAAATCATTCTGATATTATTGCTCTTGGAAAAACAATGTCCCAATCTCTCTAACTTAGACCTTCAGAAAAATGAATGAGCACATGTTCTTCATCAGACACTCAATGAATTGAACAGAACTGAACTTGAATGGATACTGAATTACAACAAAGAGGTAGAGGGGAGCAAGAATGTAGTTGCAGATGAGGCTCAAGAAAAGTGATCTTCTATAAGCACAAAGGCTATAAAAAACATGGAATAAAAGAAGCTAAGATGTGTTTAATCGTGCATATCCTTCAGCAATCCCTCAAGTTAATTGGGGAAACCATTTTATAAAACTAGATGTCAACATGCATATTATTTTGTTTCTGAAAATGTGAAAACAAGTTAAAGTTTAGAAATAGTTCAGTTTTTTATTGGGGGAAATGCCGAACTGTATCTTCTCCTTAAGTGTAGTCTTTTTCCTAGAGCCAGATCACTAGCGAAACAGATTTGTCACTGGTTGATACATATGATCAAAAAAGGAATTGAGTTATAATAATTAAGGAATATAAGAGAGAAGAAAAAACTTGATTTGGATACCATGCCTTTTTATTCCAGGGCATGTGTAAAGTCTAACTCTTTCTATTGGAAACTACCTTTTTTTTTTAATTGAAATTTTAATTGAATTTTGACATACAATTTTATATCAGTTTTAGGTATACAACAGTGATTCAACATCTCTATCTGTAGTGCTTTGTCACCCCAAGGGTAACTACCATTTGTCACTGTACAACCCTATTATTATACCCTTGACCATATTTATATTTCCTTATGTGTTACCTTATATTCTTGTTATTTATTCATTCCATAACTGGAAGCCTGGCCCCACTCCCCTTCATCCATTTGCCCACCCCCCTTACCCTCCTCCCCTCTGGCAGTTGCAAAGTATTTTAGCAAAATATTTGAAAAGCAAAAAAGTAAATAAATAAAAATAAAAGCTTTCCTTGTTTTCGTAAAAGAAATCAACTGTGCATTCTAAAATGAAAGTAAAGTTCTTAATTTTAATATCTCAGTACCTTAGCATTGTTCACATTGTCAAGCTTAGGTAGACAAAGAGCTTCTAAAACACCAATTAAAATATTTAAACATATACATGTGTGTACACATTTATATATGTGTATATATATGTATATATATATGTGTGTGTGTATATATTATATATACACATATATATGTGTGTGTGTGTATATATGTTTATTGTCTTTACAGGCTTGACTGGATGAACAAACTACAGAGATCTTTAAATGTCCACATTAAAAAAAATTCCCTCATGTAAGAATAGGAATTAATGATAAAAACTTGAATGAAAAGTTACCCTTAATATTTAGATTGTTCTCTGTATTTATAAGTCTGATTCTGCTTGTTTATCCATTTGTTTTTCATATTCCACACATCAGTGAAATCATGGTATTTGTACTTCTCTGCCTGACTTATTTCACTTAGCATAACACCCTCCATGTCCTGTGATGTCACAAATGACCAAGATCTCATTCTTTTTTGTTTCTGAGTAATAATCTCTTGTAACAAAATTACCTCTTAATTGTAAGACTTTTAGCATCTGAAAAATCAAGTATGAAAGTTAATAGTCATGTCCTTTTTTGTCAGTCTGACGGAAGGGGTGATCTGACAGATTCCCTAGTAGTCACAGTAAAAAAAAAAACCCAGGATCTGTAGTCACCTAATTGGCAGTTTTCACTGATTTAAGAAAAGCTCAGATGACAAATGGTTGTAGGTATTTTTTTTTTGAATCATTATATGTGATTTTTAAAAACCTGATTTTTGATGAGTAGTTGTTCATAAACCTCTAATTCTTATGAGTGGCATTGCAGTTAAAAGTCTGAATTTAGCAGTTCCTAATGATTTCTCAAGAAAGGAATTGCTACTGTTTGCCCATGCCTTGGATTGTATTTAGGTTTAGTAATGACAGTGAAAATATTCACATTAATTATTCTTTTTACTTGCTCCTTCTAAACCATATAAAGGATTATAAGAGATCCCAGAGAAGACTGTATTTATTTACCACTCATAACAATTTTAACTGGTTGCTTTTGTTATCTGCATTTACAAATGAAACTGAAGTCAAGAGCAGTGTTATCCTGAAAGATTTTCTCATTCGAGATATTTTAGTTCCACAAGGTAAAGTTGTCCTTCAGACCCAAGGCTGTCTGTCTTCAAATACCTATTTTCCCTAAAAAAATAATACTTCCTATGATGACAAGAACATTGATGTGTTTAACACCAACTAACATGAAGGTTCTTTTACCATTCAAACTATTGTAAAAGTTACTTTTTGTTGAGGCTTGGTTTCTTCCCTTTGTGTGATATTCAGTAGGTAAATGAGGACATACTGGGCCACCTGGGTGGCTCAGAGGGGTAAGGAAGCCTCAGAGTCTTCAGCTCAGATCATGATCTCAGGGTCTGTGAGACTGAGTCCTGTATCAGGCTCTGTGCCTAGCACGGAATCTGCCTGTCCTCTTCTCTCCCCCTTGCACTCTCTCTCAAATAAATAAAATCTTAAAAAAAAAAAAAAAAAAAAGGAGGTGTCCTATATCTTGCATTTAACATAATCACTGTGGCATGAGGGAGAGATTACTGGTAGCATCTCAAGGTAAGCTGATGGGGTGGGCATTTCTGGGCTTATTCAAGTTCTATGTTTGGTCAAAGATTACCCCTCCTCTGAATGTGGTCCAGGTGGTAAAAACAATGATGAAAGAAAGAATGACAACATCTAGACTTCCAGTAATGTTACTAGTATTTTTGACCCTTAAATTTTAAATGATTTTGTTCACTCAAAGCTTACATTCAACACGTTAATAATCTTAAGGCATTTCTTTCTTTCTTTTTTTTTTTTCTTCTTCTTCCTCTTTTTTTTTTTTTTTTTTTTTTTTTTCCTTAAGGCATTTCTGAGGTTCTGGCTCTTGTAATGCTTAAGCAAAAATATACTTTGATTTTTAACTACTTAAGAGATGTCAGGGACTATTTTTATATGTTTCTTATTAAACTTTCAAGTATAGAATTGATTCATTTGCTTGGTTAAAAATTTCACACTATCTAGTGTATTAAATAAAATATAAAATGTAGTTGACTTCTTTGCTCTTCAGTATCCATCCCTAGCCAACTCACTCTTCAAAGGAAACCACTGTTAACTGATTTTCTTTAAATTGCCCCTCAAATTTCAAGTAATATATTCATTTGATATATGATTTACAGACTTGTCAAATTAATACAGTGTATTTTGAGTTTCCATCAAAAATAGTGAGAAATTGTACATATTCAGTTTTTCTTTCAATTATTAATTCTTCTTCAGTTTTTGTTAGTTATCATTTATATGTTGCCAGACTTTGGAGCATTTTATTCTGTTCTTTAACATTAAGACTTTCACACTATGTCTAGACTGATTTAAAAAAAAAATCAAATGCTAGGAAGCAGCATTTATAATAAAGTTTTCTAAATATTTTGTGCTATGTCAAGAATCTGAATGGATTCACAAAATATGCTTTTAGGGAATTAAAAATTCACATCTGGGGAAGACCTTTCCAAATATATTGTTGAATGAACTCTCTTATTTTCTTTTTAGTTTCCTACAAGCCTTTTGGGTCATATATGGTGCCTGGATGGTAATTTTCTGAATTCTGACATAAAACTGAAACCTAAAACTAATCCTGTATCATTCTCACATTTTCTTGGCAGTTTGGTTGAGAATAATATTCCAAACATTTTCCATCAAGAATATGAAGATATTTTTTCACCCTCTTTTTGTTGAGAAAATCTTTGTCACTATATGATTTTCATTCAAGTGGTTTGGATGTATTTTGTGAACAACTCTTTTTATGTGGGAAACTTTCATTTATTTACAGAAGCTTATAGAATTTTCTATTTTTCCTTAGATTTCATAGCATTGTGTCTAGGAGTTAGTCTTTTTTCTCACAAATCCACCAGGTCTTTTCACTCTGAAACTTCTTCAAATTAGGGGAATATTTTGTTGTATTCTGATTGGTCCCTTCATTGTTTTTACTTCCTACTTTGAAAATATTTTTACGTGACTATCAGGCTTTCTGGATCCTTCATAGTTTTTTTTTCTCAAATTTTCTGCCTGTTTTTACTTTATCATCTTCTAATTTATCTTTAAAGTTGCATACCTGATTTTCAGCCATGTGCCCTTTCTACCACTACTCCATTTTTGTAAAATCTCATAATGATTGCAGATAATTATGTGAATGTTCCTTTGTAATTTGTGATAATAATTTATTATTCAAAGTGATTAAAATTTTTTATTCTTTTATATGTCCTTTGAAATTATTGATACCCTTTAAAGATCTTATACATTTTTATTATTTGGGTATATATTTGTATGTATTCATACCTGAAAAAACTATGATGGAGTAAGTAGGTGTTTCCTCTAACTTTGTGTAAATCTTTTCTCAACAGATTTTTCTTTTAAAGAAGGGATGGAGAAAGGTAGCCTCTTTAAGTTAGGGGAGCACATAGACAAGCCAGCTTCCCTATTGGATGTGTGGAGGGAATTTATTTGATGACATGGCAGATCCCTGTAATTTAGGAGAAAAATTATCTAAGATAATTACTCACTGGTGGTCCAGTTGGGACCTTATGGTAAGTGAAACTTGGGCTGTCCATGTTCTTTAACAGATTGTTTTCTTGGTGACTATTGCTAAATTCTCTAGTCCTTGTGTCTCATCTCCAAACATTTTGAATAAATTCTGATAACCTTTATCAAGAAGGCTTTTTGTTTTGCAGCTTCTTTAATAAATATTCTGTAATTAATAGAAGTCTTTTTATTTATTTATTTATCTATTTATTTAAAGATTTTATTTATTTATTTGTCAGAGAGCACAAGTAGGGGAAGTGGCAGGCAGAGCAGGTAGAGCAGACATAGGGGAAGCAGGCTCTCTGCTGAGCAAAGAGCTTGACATGGGACTCGATCCTAGAACCCTGGGATCATGACCTTAGCCAAAGGCAGAGGCTTAACCGAATGAGCCACCCAGGCTTCCCAGAAATCTTATTTTATATGCTACATGAGTTTCTTAGTGATATTTCAAGTAGTCACCATGGGAAAGAGGTGCACTCAGAATTAAACAGTAGTGAGAGAGGAGTGATATATCTCATAAGAGGAATATCATCTCGCAGTGAAATGTTTCAGAGCTTGTGGAAAAGCATTTGAGAAAACTAAAGGAAGTCTATAAGCATATGAAATATCGATGAGGTAGAATAATGCTTCCTGGATGGATAGACGAAGTTCTTAAACAACAAATTGAAAAGCATGTTTAGGGACACCTGGGTGGCTCAGTTGGTTAAGCGGCTGCCTTCGGCTCAGGTCATGATCCCAGGGTCCTGGGATCGAGTCCCGCATAGGGCTCCTTGTTCATCGGGGAGCCTGCTTCTGCCTCTGCCTGCCCCTCTGTCTGCCTGTGTTCACTCTCTCTGACAAATAAATAAATTAAAAAAAAAAAAAAAGAAAGCATGTTTAAAAATCCTCAACACTTGGTTTTATTCTTTCTAGATCTCTTGTAATAAATCAAGAGATTTACCTTGAGATTTACCAAGAGATTTACCTTGTACTAAACAGGGGTGATGTTTGTCCTTCCTAGGGAAGTTTGAAGAGAAATCCTGATGCGGTCTTTGGAAATACACCCTATAGTCATCCGGTGCACTGATTTGAAGGCTAGTCTTGCTTCAGTTTAATGTCAGAATGTCAGTGCTTACTTGAGTAGTAGGGGACTTCCACTTATTTTCATTTTATTCTTCTTTAAAAGTCAAATCATAAACTTTCTAGCTTGTATTAATGTATGCTTAGAAAAACTAATCTTCATGTTAAAACAAAACCTGAGTTCTGATAGACGGGGTGGGATTAATATGAACAATATTTTCTAGATTCTCAATTGACTCAAATATTAGTTCTTTACAATTGTATTGTTTGCCCTTTTTTAATAATTGTGCTTGACTACAAAAGCAATAGTTGGCCTATTTACTAAATCAAAATTATTTCACTATTGGAAAAACTAGTTGTTATATCCTGAGAGCTTGGTTGTTTTTTTAAAAAAAAAAAACTACTTATTTATTTGTTTTTAGACATTTTATTTTTTCACTTGAGAGAGAGAGAGAGAACAAGTAAGCATAAGCTGGGAGAAAGGAAGAGGGAGAAGCAGACACCCTGCTGAACAGGGAGCCCAATACAGGGCTCAATCCCAGGACCTGGAGATCATGACCTGAGCTGAAGGCTGATATTAAACCATCTGAGCCACCCAGGCACACCAGAGCTTGTGTTTTTAATAACAAATAGAAGGTACAACCTAAGGCAAAAATGTCAATACAACTGAGCTGGATTTAATTCACTTTCTCTTCAAAGGTCCAATACGTTGTTTTGATTTTCTTTAGCTCCTGTTGCTCAAATGTTTTGATTTTCATTGGTTTAAGGTCAATGATTTTTTTATAGACATGGTGTCAGAAAAAAAAAGTATGGACTGACTCGTGTGTGTGTGTGTGTGTGTGTGTGTGTGAAGTGAGGGTGTGTGTTTATGTGAAATGTTTTGAGGAGAGATCTATCAACCTTTGCTAGGTTGGTCTATGTTGTCACTGATACTTTATCTTGTAAGATGCATGCTGGTATGCAAGAATGCAAAACTTAGTCAGTAGAGGGCTGTGGTCTTATTACCACTGTGCTGATTAACTAAGTGAATCTGCCACAGAATGAAAACCATGACTACAATGTTTGTTTATGTTGGGCTATGCTAAATATAGATAAATATATAAATATATACACATATATAAAATAAATATATGTATATATTGTATTTAGGTATAAAGTGGTACTATATATCTTCCTAGATGATACCTTTTGGTCTGAGGATCCAGTTATTTTATGATGTTTATTGTATAGCTGTTAGAAGAACAGTATCAAATGTGCCACTAAAAGGGGAAAAATGTGGAAATTTCATGGAATCCACTTGGCTGATGTCAATTGCAGTTAGATTGTGCCTGAGAAGGATGATGTTTTCTCAAAATACAATATTAACCCAATAGTGCCCTGGGCTTTTGTTGGGATTATGGACATTGGGGAGGGTATGTGATTTGGTGAGTGCTGTGAAGTGTGTAAACCTGGTGATTCACAGACCTGTACCCCTGGGGATAAAAATATATGTTTATCAAAAATAAAAAATTAAAAAAAAATACAATATTAACAATTGAAATGACCCTGACGACATTTTATGACTGTGAGTAATGCTGCTCTTTTTGTTACTGATCATAGGAGTTTTGAGTCATTTTTTAAAAATTCAGTAAACACTGTTATTCTAAGTGGTCCTTCATCCTGGGAATATATCTAATCCACTTACAATAGATTATTTTGCGTGGAATACAGAAACCCTGACCTTTTTCTTGGTCTAAAAAATCTCTGTGTAGACCTAGAACCTTTTTTTGGTGTCCAGTGAAGCCTCTGAAGATAAATTTTTTTTTAAAGTGCAATAAATGTTAATGACTTTGGAATTAAGTTTTGTCCTATGTAAATAGTTGCCCAGTCTTTGAAATCCACCATTTTGTTCTTGCACTGGCATATTCAAAACTTATCATGATTTTAGGTGAACCTAAAATATGAAATGCAATAGAATGGAAAAAATTCTTAATGGATTACTGCCAAATTTCATGAAATTATGACATACAGATATGGCTTGTGTCTGCTTTCCAATCGGTATGTTTTCCTGTACAAATCCAATCATTCTACTCAGGGTGGTCTTGAATTTTTACAGTTCCTGTTCAATACCAATGACTATAAACATGATTAGAAGGTCTAATACATAAATATAAAGCATTTCTTATCTAGTAATAATAATTAGAGATGGTTCGTGCATGCATTTGGAACCAAGTGTTTATGAAATATGTATGTCTAATATGTTAAATATAACATTAAAAATGAATTTGAATCATTTCAACATAGGAATATAGAGACCTTTGGGTCTCCTTGTGACAATAGGGACATATCCATGAAAAATCCTGCATCAAAACTATAGTTTTGGGGGCACCTGGGTGGCTTAGTGGGGTAAGCCTCTGCCTTCAGCTCAGGTAATGATCTCAGGGTCCTCAGCTCAAGCTCCACATCAGGCTCTCTCCTCAACAGGGAGCCTGCTTCCCCCTTTCACTCTGCCTACTTGTGATCTCTCTCTCTCTGTGTCAAATAAACAAATAAAATCTTTTTAGAAAGATTAAAAAAAAACTATAGTTTTTAAGCAATAGTGAAAACCTTCTCATAAATTCTATTATACTGTAGTTACCAGTGTCCTTAACTCAGTTGCACTTGAATTTTAGTACCTTTAAGGAAGTTCATTCAGCTGCCCTGAAATTGAAAAAGACGCCCACACATAAATATAATTAATATAGATATTTAAATGAAACTTTTCAAAGAGACTGAAAGAGTGCGGAATTAGAAAGCATACACACCTTCTGCTGAGTACCTTGTTTTCAAGGTTTTTTACCTCCTTGATGTGTATAGTTACTGAAGTTGATAAAAGAGTTCGTATGGAGAGACAAAAGAATTTTCCTGGTGTGATAAGCACAACCAGCGACAAGGTTAGCTGTGAAACAAAGAAGATGTTTTTGAAAAGCATATTGTACATATTGAATACACAATCACATACATTGTGATAAATGTTTTTAAATGTATTTTCAAAACCCACAGAATAAATTAAATGGATACCATGATTCTTTTTCACAGAACTCAGCATGTGTCTATGCTATTATTTTGAATCCTTAAAAAAAAAGAAAAACTTTCCAGTTGCTTATTGCATAGAAGGGTAGAAGGCAACCCCTACCTTGAAAATCTTTGTAAGAAGGAAAACAATGTATTTCTCAAAAATAATTTCACATTTCAGGTTCAGGAAGTCTTGTTCAATAAAACACTAGCTTTTGTTTTCCCTTTAACTGTTAGCACATCAAGAAACTATAGATAAAATAAGAAAAAATAAGCTCTCATGAAGGGAGTGAAATAAATAAATAAAAACCCCCACAATGTGCTTTGCACCTGACAGGAGTTTCACAAATGCTATGATAAGTGATTCTAGGGAATTCATAGGTACGGTCTCTAAAGCATTGTGTAGGTAGGCTTTGTGCTATGTATGGGTCAAAGAAAAACACTGAAATTGAAGGCAGTGTAGAAACTCAAAAGAAGTAATAGGAGGAATTTTTTTAAGAATGTGTTATCGAAATACAAAAACTAAAAAAGAAATTAAATTTTCTGCTTTGCCCAGAGAATGTAGAGTTATGCCAAGAGAGTTATGGATTTAAAATTAATGATGTACTTTGTGGTGATTAACAGAACATAATAATAAAAAATATATAAAGGGAAGGAATGAACTGAAAGGATAATTATTTCAAATGATATGTCAGATTAAAACATATTATATGCACTAAAAGCCATGCAATTATATTCTTGTTATACTTACATAATAGAAAACATATTTAACATTTGTATACTTGTTCCGGAGGAAGAAGTAAGAATTAGCTGCAAGTGGATGCATTCTGTGTTCTAGGAACCTTGCCTGATGCTTCTAATACTTCTCATTTAATCATTATGAAACTCTAAGAGGAAACCATTTAATCCACTCTCTTAATAGGTGAGGCTCAAATGGGTTGGAAGCTTGCCCTAGTTTCAGTTCCATCCCCCTAAACTGCGGCAGAGTTTTACTACAAACCTTTAGTCTTTCCAACTTGAAGTTTGATGATCCTCTCTCTCGACTATGCTGGCATCTTAGGTTTTCAAGCCTTACTATTGTTTATGTTCCTTCATTTGATTATCATGAGAACTCTGTAAAACTGATCCAAAAGAAATGGATATTCTTAATTTAGAGATAAGGAAATGAAGACCGCGATGGAAAAATGGACTTATCCTATTTCAAATTTGTGATGAAGATGATTTTTTTTAAATCCATATTTCAAAGACCAGATGAGTATTTTCTGCCCATCATAGTCTGCTTCTAATTGAGCCAGAAGACAAAAATTATTTCTATAGAGAGAATTTAGACACTAAACTGTATAGTCATTCAGAATTTGTCTGGGCAGTGTTGACTCCAGGGTCATTTGTCAGAGGGCTCCTGGTGCTGAATAGGATGGACCCTGATAAGATGGCCTCGGGCAGTAAGGAGGGCCTTGGGCTGAAACCACCTAATACTTCAAGACAGTGACCTCCCATTTTTCCCAAGTGGGATTAAAGAAGGGTCCAGGAAAATAGGTTCGGTGTGGGGAATCCAATTTGGGAATTAGGGGAGGACTAATATTGGAAGGCAGGGTCACCAGTATCAATTATGTTTTGACCAAAATTCCCTTTATATAATACCCCTTCTCAGAATTGATAGAAGGTCAAGAGGGGCAAAAATATATTAAAGCATATATTAAATAAAAAAGCAGTATCACTAGAGGCATAGCAAACATTGGGAAGTGTGAAACCACTGTTTTGTGGCCTAATGGAGTTTAACTCAAATCAGAGGAAGGTATTTCTTCAGACTTTAGTATTGTAATTTACAGAGCAGGATTAAGAAATATTGCTCACGTGGATGATGGCTAAAGGTGAGCACAGAACAGCCGTGAGAGCCCCGAGGATGAGGTATTAATTTTTTATTACTATATCTAAGGCCATTAAAAGAAATAGCTGATTTTATAAAACTAATTATCAGATATTGAAATATTAAAGATTTTTTTAACTTAAGCTCTAACATTGTTAAATAAAGTGAATTTTGAGAAGGTATCTACTTTGATTCTGATAATGATTGTATTGTTCATTTATTCATTCCTTCATTCTGTTTCTACTCATTTATTAAATTCCTACTAAGATCCTTAACTCTGCGTTGATTGCCAGGTGTGCAAAATGAGAAAGGTGATAGAGTCTGCCTTCAAGTAGTTAACAGGTTAATGAGAAACTAGGTGATATGTTAAGCAGTTGTGGTGGCCAAAGGAAGAAGCTTCTCGGAGAGCCAGGGAGGAGCTGAGCTCGTCCCTGCTAAGAGGGCAGCACCTAACCCCGGAGGTCCTGGCCTACCAGGTGCCTAGAAAGAAACAGCATTTCAGGTAGAGGATATAATGGTGATGAGATTTGTCCTCAGGGTTCCTCATAAAGAGGCTTTCATGTATGCAGAACATTATAAAAAACCTTAGTCCTCATCGAGAGGTTTCCAAAAGTTATCCTTTATTTCTAGACTTCTGGTGTTTCTTCTTGACCTCTTCCTTGATCAGGTTTCAGATAACATGCTGTATTATGCTTTTTTCTTCCTTGTTATTAGGCTCTAGGTTGCTATTAACTTTTGTTGCTCACTTCAGTTGCATCAAACTTAAGGGATTCTGTCTTCCAGGACTGCTGTTATTTGCACATACAGTCTACGGACGCATGGGCTTAAGTTATCTGACTATTCCCCCTCGTCAGACCTTTCAACTTTTCCTTTAGCTTGATCATTAAAATGGAGTGCACAGTTATATCAGTGTTCTTCATTTTATTATTTCTTGTAAAGTGGTCAAAATAACCTTGGAAGAGAATTTTCATATCACGCTATAAACTGTTTCTATTATCCCTTTGCTGCACACAAATTTCTCTTTAATTTTACTGATCTCTAAGTTTCTCCCGATATTTGAAACTTAGCATCTTGCTCAATTTCTCTTCTTTGTATTAATTTCCAATTTCCCAAGCTGAATCACATTTTAAAGTCCTCTTTAGACTCTCTGGTAAAGCCTTTCTGTCTTTCACAATTTTGCCTAGCTTTTTCATTTTGTACTATTTTAAAGCTTATTACATTTATTTAAGAACTGATGTAAAGAGAATTGGATTCTTGGAATAAAGGCCATTCTGATTCCCACACACTTCAACAGGTTCTGGCAAGGTCAAAGTTTGGGGGCCTTCAGCTGGGATGTTGAGTTAAAGTCTAAGTTGGAGAGAAAAGAAAGGTTAAGCATAAAGCAGTAGTACCCACATACTCCTCCACACTTGCACTAAACTAAACTTGAAAGCAGGAAAGCATCCTCTTTTAGGCGGCTCTATATCTCAAGCCCATATTTCCAGAGAATACTTTTAACAAGTCTAATAATTTGGTTGGGAATCTCTGAGAAATTCCTTCTACCTGCATTCAAGGAAGTTGAGCTATTTTATTATCCTACTAGACAGTATGGTCCTATTGAATATTCCCTTAAGTAGATTCTCCAAAACACAATTCTGGTTTATTCAGGAAAAGTAATCAGTATTTAAATACATTGGGAAAACACCAAATGTTACATTCCTTTGCATGTTCACTGTAGATATTCCCATAAGATGGGAAAAATTCCAGACTAACAATTTCTGTTCATCTCTCTCTCTCTCTCTCTCTCTCTTTTTTCAAAGAGTTTATTTATTTATTTATTTGTCAGGGAGAGAAAGAGAGAGCGCACGAGCAGATGTAACTGTAGGCAGGGGGAGAAGCAGGCTCCCTGCCGAGCAAGTAACCCCATGTGGGGCTCGATCCCAGGACCCTGGTATCATGACCTGAGATGAAGGCAGACACTTCACTGACTGAGCCACCCAGGTGTCCCTGTTCAACTACTTTTTAAGTCAAGATTTCCAAAATATATATGATTAAAGAACTTTTTTGATGTGGTATAGCTACTGTCTTCTTGTGCAAAAGCATCCAGAAAATAGAATTCAAGTGAATCACTAGTTTCGTACTGGGTCTAACTCACTGAATCTTTTACCAATTACAGGAAAGTTAAGTATTTATAGACAGATTATCCTAAGGAGAAGCTGATATTCCATATCCCTTTCCTTTCTTTTTATTTCCTTTCCTTTTTTCTTTTCCTTTCGAGATTTCATTTATTTATGAGAAAGAGTGACTGAGAGAGAGAGAGCACATGAGCAGGGCCAGAGGGGGAGGGAGAAGTAGACTCCTCTGCTGAGCAGGGAGCCCAGTGCAGAGCTCAATTCCAGGACCTTGGGATCATGACCTGAGCCAAAGGCAGACACTTAACTGACTGAACCACCTAGGTGCCCTTCTACAGCCATTTCTTTTGAAATCCTGAAACCTGTCCTTTGGCCCAACTCTGACATCAGCTGTGGCTCTTATGGATAGCTCTTTTGGACACTGATAGCTCTTTTGGACAGCTTTGCATTCCAAGTTCCTGTCTGCCTTCTCCAATTCTCTGCCTCCGGAATTTTTGTGAAGTACATTAAGTTACTCATCCCAAATAGAAGGCATTCTAAAAATGCTGAGGCAGAGGGTCTGGAAAGGGCATTAACCTCTGAGTGACAATCCTGAGTCAGTAAGGGGACAGATGAATGTCCCAGATTCTGTCCTTTGGGTGGATAGCCCTGCAGTGCAGTCTGCACTATTCCTCAGAGTGTCCTCAGTGGGTGTGAGCTCATTTGCCCACAGCGGTAACCAGCGCGATCACCTACACTTTGTCAGACTTCTTCCCATTCCTTTCTGCTTTCACTACTATTGCCCGAGATCATCTCCCAAATAAGCTGAGTCCTTATTTTAGGGTCTTCTTTTAGGGAAAACCAAATTAAGGCACTCTTTTTTCTTTACGAAGTGGCAAAAATAGGAAAGGGTTAAGTTGACACCTGGAAGCAAATATAGTCCATGGGTTCCTTGACTCCCACAGGTAGTCCATGTTATGTTTTGAGCTGATTCCTATCTGTGGCTCAGGGCTATTTTAAGGTGATAGAGTGTAATGGCCTCTTAGCCTTGCCATTTTAGCCCAGATCTTATCACTGAGCTTCTGCTTTGTCCTAAGAGGCACTTCCAACTTATAAAACAACAATACCACTTATTATTTATAAAGCAATTTTGGAAAATACTGTGCAGTATACTTAAAATTATTTTATTCTCACAATTACCAATATTGATACCATTGTCATAATTTTATAAGTATAAGAAAACTAAGAACCAGAAAAGTTAAATAATTTGCAGAAGATCATACTTCTGCAGATCTGTGGCTCAAACTCCTAGCCACTGTGCTCCCCTGCTTAAATTCCATTTCTAATGATTGGCTACCAGAGATTTTCATTTGGAGATAATTGTATGTATAGAATAGGGATAATAGTGTACTTTCCTCATAGTGCCCTAAGAAGTTTCAAGTTACTTAATGTATCTGAACATAAAGCACTGCCTGGCAGTTTTTGTAAAAATGTTTACTGTATTATTGCCAGATTTAGAGAGAGACCATCTTCTTCGCCTGGAGTCCTTTAGTCAATCCTTTGCAACCTCTGGCAGCTGAGGAAAAAGTGCCAGCCCGTGGAAGACTACCTACGGACTGCTTCAGGAACTTGGGCTAGAATGCTGTGTATCAGTTCTATCTTTATCCTATAGGCCATTATCTAGTCACATGACCCACCTAACTGAAAGTCACACTGGGGATTGTAGTCTAGCTGTGTGCCCAGGAAGAGAAAGACATGAAGTAAAGTGATTGTATAGCAATATCTCGCATGTTATAATCATTATTATTAATTTCACTGTAATTTAACATATTAAGAAATGAACTCAACCTCCAAGATACATTCAGAATCCCACCATGTCTCACCACAGCTCCATCACTACCTTTCCATTCTGGCTATTATTTCTCTCTTCTGTATTCTGCAATAGCTATCTAACTGTTTTTCCTCCTCCACTCTTGTCTTTCTAAAAAGGCATTCTCCATTCAGAAAACACATCAGTCTTATCATGATCAAATCATGTCTCCCCCTACTCAAACTCTCTAGTCCATCACACTTAGAATAAATGATGATGCCTCCATTATCTGTCTCTGTCTACATCATCTGTGCTGTCTCCTACTATACTCTTTCTTGCCTTAGAGGTATAGATTTGCTCTTTCCTCGTTTTGAAATGCATCTTTGCGTGGATTCCTTCTTCACTTCATTTAGGTCTGTCACCAATACGATTTCCTTAAAGAGACCATTTTAATCACTTAACTTAGAATATGTCTTAGAGTAGTTACTCCCCTAACTCCTTAATCCGGTTTTCTTCATAACTCTTAAAATGACTAATAATATATGTATATTTTTAAAAGACTTTATCTGTTTATTTATTTAATTTTTTGAGAGAGAGGGAGTACACACGTGAGCAAGCATGAGCAGGGGAGGGGCAGAGGGAGAGAGAGAGGAAATCTCAACCAGACTCCATGCTGAGTTTGGAGCCTGCCCTGGGACCCAATCTCATGACCCTGAGATCCTGACCTTTGCTGAGACCAAGTGTTTATTGCTTAACTGACTGAGTCACCCAGGTGCCCAAAATGACTAATAGTATATTGTATATTAATTATTGACCTGGTTTACATTGGGCATTCCCCATTAGATTAAGTTTCTAAGAACAATGACTTTGTAAGGTACACTTCTGTATTCCTAACATTAGGACAGTCTCTGGCGTGTAGGAGGTGTTTAATACATATTTATTAAAGAGATAAGTGTCTGCTTGACTCCCTGCAATGACAATTTCAGCTTTTGCCAGCTCTCATAGGACTTATTTTCCTCTTTAAGGGGTTAAATTGCTTTCTCTCTATCTCATACTTTTTATTTATTTTTCATTTCTGGGGTTCTATAAAGTGGTGACAATTACCATGGTCCTTGCAGCCCAACTGTCTGTATGTCTGAATGTGTTTGTTTTGTCTATATTAGATATAAAGAGAAATGCCACCCAGGATTTCTATTCTGCTTTCTTCATAAGAACCAATTCTGCTTATTTCTTATGATACCAGTTCAAAATACTAATGCAATTTTACAAAGTTGGCCCTCTTTCTTTCTTTCCTTTTTTCCCCCTTCCTTCCTTTTCCTCCCTCCCCTCCTTCTTTCTCCTCCCTTTGTTTGTTTTTTTTTTTTTTTTTTTTTTTGGAATAGCCATTCATTCAGAAAATACAATCTGAAATAATCTGTAAGAAATAGCCAGTAAATGGACACTCAGCATATTTGATTTTTTACGATGTGTGCCTATGAATGTTTTCACATAAGAAGGCTGCACAATAGGTGACATTGTTCATGTTGGTGTTACTAATGCTATTGCTGTGATGCACACCTATAGCAACAGCAGCTGGTGTCACGTCACTCTTGCCCCTTAGATTCCAGAGTACCATAAAGAATCGTCCACAGCCTGTCACCCTCTCACTTCTCCACACCAAAGATGCTCTTCAGAGACATCTATATTTGGGGAAAACATGGCCATTATTCTAAGGATGTTTCTTTTAACAGTGTCTTTTGCTTATGAAGAAGCTCATTCCCACTAAATTCCCCTAGAGGAAGAAAGAATCAAAGTTGTTTGATGTATATCTTCTGGTTCTAAGAATGAATGATTATGTGGCTGCCACTGTAATTTAATTCATCAGTTTTGGTTTTACTACTTATAAGATATAAAAATGCAATTTTTTTTCTGATTTGTGTTTTAGTTCTTGGTCATAAATAACCCAGGTACTCCTAAACAGTACTTGAAAAAAAAAACATCTATAAAGGACTATATGTTTCAGTTAAATTTTTATATTCATTTTTGGCCAATTTTAAAAAAGAAACGGGGGTGCCTGGGTGGCTCAGTGGGCTAAATAAAGCCTTTGCCTTTGGCTCAGGTCATGATCTCAGGGTCCTGGGATCAGGCCCCTCTGCGGGCTTTCTGCTCTGCAGGGAGTCTGCTTCCTCCTCTCTCTCTCTGCCTGCCTCTCTGCCTACTTGTGATCTCTGTCTGTCAAATAAATAAATAAAATCTTAAAAAAAAAAAAAAAAAAAAGAAACATTGAGCCACGGTTGTGATATGACCTATAATGGAAGATTTTGAATGAAGAATCAGAATTTACGGTTTCAGATTTGTTTCAGTTTATAATAGCTAACACTCCTTCCCAAATTCAGAAAACTTCCTGTACATACTCCCAAGTGTTTCTTGCATTATCTCATAAGATACATTAGTTTTAGATGTTTTGTTTCAATAAACATCGATAAAGGTTTTCTTAACCTAAAACAAGTCTATGCCAATTTGAAAAATAGGACTTTGATTGCCATACAGAAGTGATTCCAAATAATGTTATTTGCTTTGTGCTGTCTCTTTTTATATTATTCGGTTCCTAATGCAAAGATCTGTATGCTAAAAACAAAGGTAATGTTAACATTTCCCTAAGTGCCATCATGAAAATGTGTCAAAACTTATACAGGTTTTATGATTTCAACAAAAAAGTCATTTGCATCATAGTCAATAACAGCCAGTTGTCTACCAGGTTGAATCTAGGTACATCCTTCTATTTTAGAGCTGACACTTAAGCTCAGAGCATATTTTTAACTCCTCAAACCAAGCAAAATTGTTTTTATATGTAATGAAACGAAATTAGGAAAAAAATAATATAACATATCAGCAGATGTTTAGATCAATACAATATTATTCTATTTTATGCAACATTACACTTTTGGAGCCAGAAAGAGAAAGTGTACATTAAGAAGCCTTGAAAGTTACAAACATTGTTTAAATGTGGAGTATCGAGCAAATCTAAGGCACATATACAAAAGGTGGCATGTACGCTCATTTTGAGTAGCACTTGGGTTCTTTTCTTTACCCCTCTGAAAACCTTACCTATCACTTCTCTCCCTGCTCACATCTCCACTTGGCTAATGAGAGTTCACCGTCTCTCTTTACTGTCCTCTGTACTCTTTGTCATTCTGTCAGGAAATACCAGAACAGAAAAACAGTAGCGGTACATTGCCTCCACCCTAAAGTATAGGCTGTTATCCACTGAATGCAAATTATCTTAAGAATTACTATCACTTAGAAAATATTTACAAAGTCTTTCTGTAAGAATACAATGTCAAAAAATCAGGGTTAGAAAATCGATAAGATACAGAGACTGACCCTTGGATGCGTAAGGATGTTGATGAACAAGGAAAACAATACAGAAAGAAGAAAGACTTTTCAGAGAGGTGGGGAGAAAATAAAACAAATATTCCCTTTTCCCTCATAAAATTGGGTCAGATTATTGGTAGATTGCATACATTTCTGAGACTAGGGAAGACAACTACTCAACTGCGTAACTGATAGAATCCTGGAGTACAGCAAGAGATTCTCAGTCAATTCTTTTTCAGCAAGTGCTTCCCTAGGTTATGAAGCAATTCCTAAGTAAACCAGGAATTATCAATTTTTGAATTAATATAACAGCTAATTTGGAGGATAAAAGTACTATGAATATGGTGAAAAATTATAAAACTTGGAACGTGGATCTTATAGGCCAGAAGTAAGTTAGAGGAGACACTCTCCCTGAAAATAATTCAGTAATAATGCCAGCATCTACAGTTGGTGGAGTGTCTGTCATTTACAAAACACTGTGTCAGACACTAAGTAGGGGTGACAAACATGAATGGTGTATGAACTTGGAATTCAGCAAAAAACCTTCTAACTTAGCAAAGTTCAGAATCTATACTATAAGTCATCATAAATTTTAACAAATGATCCATTCCCTTACCTACTAGTATTTATGTTCAAAATATCCAAATAAATATTGATGAAAATATTTATTATGAAAGTTTTATCTACAGATCATTGCCAGTAAAAAAGTTCTGTGACCTCGTGGTAAATTTCCAGAGCTCACCTAGGAGACAGCATACACATCTTCCTTAGACTTATTTTTAATAGACACAGACTGTGCCATGGTTAGATTGGATCAGCACTTAGTAAATATTTAATAACTTACACTTAGCACTGAAAGAACCATCCACAGACTTTACACAATGACTGCAATGCCTGTGAAAGATGTTGAGCTTATTGGAGAGAAAGAAAAATCACAGAATCTGTGCTTAAAAAATAGCTACTGGATTCTTTGTGGAGAAATGCCATGGGAAATCAGCTTACCATAGATGAATCTCCATCATTTAACTTATGTTTCCTATGGTTTCTTGTATCTAAGCATTATAGAACATAGTATACTGACTTGCATTTAAAATATATATCAGTGTATAGGGTGAAGAATAAGCAAGGCAAAAAAAAAAAAGGTGTTATTAATCATCTTGTGAATGTAAAAATAAGCTTAAAAACTACTTCCTGTTCTCTTAAGAGTTGCTCTTTTGCCTCTTTCTAGTTTGTTCTTTTCCTAGATGTCCCATAAATTTTGGCATACCGTGTTTCTGTCCTCACTCTTCTCATGACATACTTACTCTGTAGCATTTCATTTATTCTTCTGTTATTCACCCCAAAATGAAAATAAATATGAAGTTGTTCCCCCCCTGAGGCCAACCACAGCCAGGATCATGAATAAAAGGAAACAGTGTAGATCTTACCTATAAAGTAGAAAATTAAATTCTTACTGAAATCCTATCCCTTGAATTTTATGTTTAGCCATCATTTGTTTACTGATGATTTATGTATCCAGCACTGACTCTTGCCTGAATTTTAACCATGCATTAAAATGTGGAACTAGATTTCTGACAGGTTGCATGAAAGTTAAAACATCCAAGACTAAACTTGGCATGTTTTGCCCCCATCATCCTCACAAGACACCAATACAACCTGCTTTTCTTCTGGATTCTTTGTCTCAGTTAATTATGTGGACATTAAATAGTCATTTAACCTGGGAGTCTGTAGCAATCCTTAATTTTTTCAAGTTTCCATGTCCTTCTACTAGTAAGATTCATGGATTTTCCCTCTTAAATATTTCCCAGGTGCATTCCTGTTCTCAGTCTTCACTAGCATTACTACTACTTTCGTGTCAGCTCTCATCTCTTAGCTATCTTCTTTGCTCTTATTTTGCCCCCCTCTAATTCATCCTGTACTTTTACCAAAGTGGTATTTTTATCCCAGAAGTTAGAGTTTAAGTTTCTTAAACCTGCATATGAAACCCACCATGATATGCTTCTCCTTCCTACCTCAAAACTTCAAGAACACTAAACCACTTGTAATTCTCTCTGCTCTATGCATCCATCCTCCCTTGCGTAAACCCTCGATATGTTATACTTTATGCTTCATTATATTGTTTCCTTTTCCCAGCCCTGCTTCCATCCATTCCATAACCTTGTTCCTCTTCCTCAAGACTCTTGTTCCTCCCTGAAGGCTCAATTTGCCTTCACTTTCTCCAGAAAGCCTTTCCCCATGCTTGTCTGCTGGACTTGGTTGTGTGCCTCTGGGGTTCCACTAGCAGTGACCTGTTTATGTTTGTCTTCCTCACTCTACAGAGAATTCCTTGAAGTCTAAGACCATTCCTATTTCACCAGTGATTTTCCAGTGCTCTATAGAATCTAACTGATGAGTCAGTGTTTGAACAATCAACAACAAAGAGGGTAAATGGAAGTGACCGAGAAAGGAACAAAACTAGTGAGTTATGGAATCCACCCCTTAATCTCTGCTATGCTCTTTATATTCACTGCCTTAATGAGTGTGGATCTCGTTTCTCGCTGGTAGGCTGGAGATCTCCTATTGTAGGTATGGCTGTAATCTTTCTCCAACATCTGCTGGGTGTTGGGCATCTCCCACTTGGATGTATGTAATGGCATCATTTCTTCTGTCTTGACACATTACTCTGACTTTTCCATGTTATCATCTGTCCTTCCAGCAATCCATTAAAATCTATTAAAAATCTGATATATTCTTTTCTTGTAGTATTTCTTTCTGAAATGATTCTTTCCTTTAAAATACTCTACCATTATTCCATTTTAAATCCTTATAGACTTATTCTTAAATAGTAGTGTACCACTAGATATCCTTGCTGTCTGATCTGTCTCCAATCCACTTTTCATATGTGTGTGTGTGTGTGTATAATTGGATAAGGGTTAAAAAAATTATATATATATATTTATATTTTTATATATATAATTTTTTTTAACCCTTATCCAATAATTAAACTCTTTCTTTTCCTTTAGACAGGATGGTCTTTCACTAAACTGCCTAAAACTGTCTTTCCAAAACTTTCACTACATAATAAGTACCATATAATTCATTTATTCTCTCTCCTCCCCCTTCTCTTTTATTCATTCTTCATCTGTCCAGAACTCATACTCGAACTTTACACACAGCTGTAAAAGCAACTTGAAGGTAAATAATAATTAATGAATTGATAGGAAAAAAGGTGCCACATTCTTAGTTCTGTTTTGGGGTTATTACCCCTTGGCTCTCTGATCTATATCATATTCATTCATGCCCCTGCCTCTGCTTCTGTACCTTAGCACATCATGATACTTGCTAATTTGCCAAAGGTTAATTTGTGTTCTATTACACTTAACCTATAGAGTCAGGTAGCTGAGTAGTGAAGAGTAGAGGACTGCCATTAAAGAAATTGATATGCATTTTTAGAAAGCCTTAGGTAATAATGTCTGAAAAATATATCCAGAATGACCCTGAAATTTTTCTGTATAACAAACCATAACTATTCCCCTTGTACTCTTTTGTACATATCATTAAGATTCAATATCAGGGGGAAAAAATTGACCTTGCTTTAGTAGAAAGATTTATTATAAACCTTATGGAAATGACTTAAGGCCCATCAAGTTAAAATAGAACAACTTGGGATAGCTTCACGAGAGAGAAAATTCACATTTGAAAGTATTAAAACTCCTCAAAGAGCTTTCGTTAAATTCAAGACTAAGTCCAAAATAGAAGGCCTCTAAGCCCAGTTATTACCTTTAGCTGATGCTTTCTCTGTGGTTACTCTATCTGAGGGAGGAGATTCTAAAGCTAGGAAGCCTATTTGTTTTTTAATAGCTAGTTGGCTAGACCACCAATTGCTTTATGATGCTGTGGCTCTGAATACAGTGCAGAATATTAGATTAATGGCTTTTTCTTTGACCAGCAAGAACAGGAGAGTTAGGGAATAAAAAGCAGGACCCCTGTTTTCCCTGTTGCAGAATTCTTTGTTCCCTGAACCACAGGGAGGATTAGTTTGAATAGTGGTGTGTAAAATGGATTCGGTCTTAGAGATCCTATCATTTTTTTTTTATCATTCTGGTAAGGGAGGGCTCAATTTAGTAAGACAGTATTAACTGTATTTGGTTTGTTTAGGACTTTTATATAGATTAACAACCCTGGACTCTCTGATTTTCTCTTTCTTCTTTCTTTCTTTCCTTTTTTTCTTATTTGATGATAGTGTGGTTAGCAGTAACAGGAGTTAATGGCAGGAGGGAAGGGAATTTTGAAGGGGCAGCTTTGATAAATATCAGAGATTTGGGACTCACAGGAAGACATTGCATCCCACATCTTTTGTTTTGGGAATCTCTTTGATCAGGATCTGTCGGGAAAGTCTCAGTGGTTTTTAATTTCTGACTAATGTAATAAGCAAAAAAGATCTCTTCTTGGTTGCACTCTGCTTCTAAGTTGTCTATCAGTCGATCTTTAGTCTTACAAATAGAAATTGAATGAATACAAAAGCAGTTTTCCTAGTTGGGATTCTGGGCCCCATCCTCAGTTGTGACAACGACCATGTCTCCTCTCCATTCTCACAATCTCAGTCTCTGTTTAGCATTTATTGAATGCCGGGCATTGTATTAGGTGTTGAAGGGGGATAGGAGATGAATATAAAACCTAGCCTCTGCCCTTGTTTTCATCACCTTGAAAATTCAGTTGTATCTCAGAGTGATTTATTTCTTTAGTATTTTAGATTAGAAACTAGCCATACAAAGTACACCTGGAAGTATAGCTAAATTCAGACACTAAATACAGCAAGTCACAGGATCCAGGGTCAGGTTACAGCAGAAGGTAGGTAGACAGGGTCCTGAACAACACCTGGATTCCAAAGAACTCCAGTAAAGTTGTTATTGTGTGGCTCCTCCCAGATGACTTTATTTCTTTGTACCATTTAGAATTAAAGTGTGTGTATGTGCATGTACACACACACAAACTGCTTCTGTCTGCAACCATACATATATGCATAAAAGATATCCAAATGAATTGACTGGCATCTGACATTTAATAATTAGTGGTTTCAGAATATCTTTTCTTTTTAATTTAAAATTAGATAAACTATCAAAATGAAAATGAATCTGTTTCTTTTGTCTAATAATAGTGTTGATGATGATGATTTGCATAGTCATCCTTTTATCCTAAGGATATTTAGAAAATGCATTATACAGACATTTTCTGCTCCTATGTAAGTTATAGAATCACAAATATTGCCATCTTTAATTTAGAGATAGAGAAACTGAGACACTGAAGTGTGTAATGACTTTAAAAAGACAGAAAACCGGTATTAGAGTTATTAATTTTAGAAACAGATTTTACATTGAGGCAGAAATTGATTGTCCAAAAGAAATTTTTCTATTGTTCTTTGGTCTTAATCAGCTTACTTGCTTTCCCGCTAGATTTTAACACACTCTGGAAATCACGAGAACAAAGTGATTGTACTGAGCCAGAAAGGGAGAGGGATAGGGCCCTTCCTTCTTTGTTTGGCAGAGCTGGTTTGGTAAGAAGAAAGTTTGGAAGGGATGCCTGGCATGGTCTTGACTTCAAGCCCCATGCCGGGCTGGAGCCTGCTTTAAAAAAAAAAAAAAAAAAATTAAAAAAGATGAAGAAGGTTTGGAAGTAATAGGAAATTTTTTTTTAAAAGATTTTATTATTTATTTGACAGACAGAGATCACAAGTAGGCAGAAAGGCAGGCAGAGAGAGAGAAGAAAGCAGGCTCCCTGCTGAGCAGAGAGCCCAATGCAGGGCTCGATCCCAGGACCCTGGATCATGACCTGAGCCGAAGGAAGAGGCTTTAACCCACTGAGCCACCCAGGTGCCCCAAAAGGAAATATTTTTTAATGTAAACTGGTACTATTGCTTTTTTTTTGTTGACTGAACCAAAAAAAAAAATTGTTCTCAGGAAGCAAAGTTTCTAAATGGAATTATAGTCATGATCTCTGCTTTCTTTCCAGATTCATTGCAACGGGAAGACAATATAAAATAGCTACCCTGACATCAAGCCCAACTTTAACTCTCTGATGATTTGGAATCTGGGTATTTTATTTTATTTTATTTTTTAAAATATTTTTGAAAGGTTATTTATTTATTTATTTTTGTTTATTTGACAGACAGAGATCACAAGTAGGCAGAGAGGCAGGCAGAGAGAGAGGGGGCAGCAGGCTTCCCGCTGAGCAGAGTGAGGCTCAATCCCAGGACCCTGAGATCATGACCTGAGTCAAAGGCAAAGGCTTAATCCACTGGGCCACACAGGAGCCCCAAATCTGGGTATTTTAAATTAAGCATTTTTATTGTGCTTTAATTTTAAAAGACAGAGGAGTTTAAAAATAGCTATATTTCCAAGATGCTGAAACAGTTTTGTAAATTTCATGAATTGTTTACACTTTTCCCTTTCATACTTCCAAACAGTTTGCAAATAGCTAAGAAATTCTTTGTGACAGTTTAAGCAGCCTGCTGTTGATGCAGTGTCTAACATGTTTTGACAGACGTGGGAGCTTTCCAACACATAAATTGCTATTGTATTTCAGCACAACTGAAGATTCAACCACCTGCATTGGAAACAAATGGAAGATATTTTTGTGGCAACTAGTAATGCTTTTGACTTTTTAGAAGGAACTTTGCAGGGGTACTTGGGTGGCTCAGTTGGTTAAGCATCTGCCTTTGGCTCAGGTCATGATGCTGGGGTCTTGGGACCCAGCCAGGTATGTTGGGCTCCCTGCTCAGTGGGGAGTCTGATCCTCCCTCTCTCTTTGCCCCCTCCCCACCATTTGTACTTGCTCTCTCTCTCAAATAAATAAATAAAATATTAAAAAAGGAACTTTGCAGTAGATGAGAGGAGTGGATTTACATATATAAAAATATAAATAAGTAAGTAAGTAAGTTAAGTAAGTAAGTAAGTAACCACACTGACACAGAGTCTTAGGTCTGAGAAGGACTTAACTATCCAGTCGGTTCCCTTCTTACCAAGCAGTATGCAGTATTACCTGCTTCTGGTAGACATTCATTTGCATGTCATGATTTCACCAATTCCTCCAATGGAGCCTCATCTCTTGGATTATGTATTATCTGTAAAGATATTCTTTTAAAATCTAAATAGCCATGAGATAAGGAAAGGTTTAGTGGAAAGAGAATAGGATCTGGGATTAGAAGGACTTATTCTCATGTCCTAACTTCATCTCCGACTCTGTGTACAACTTGTAATCTTTTTTGAATCATTGCAAACCTCACTTTCCTTATCTGCAAAGTGGGGATAATAACAGCTTCATAAATTATTGTATGAAATACATGATATAAGCTATGTAAAGTTTCTAGTATTGTACTTGCTACCAGATACGGATGTTTTATTTTATTTAGTCCTCATATAAGCAGTATGAGAAAGATGTTACCTATATTTTATAAAAGAAGAATCTGAAGTTCAGAATGGGAATATGGTTTGTGTGAATTTCTATGTTAAGTAAAAAATAATACCAGGACAGCCAGATAGCTTCTTATTTATTAGAGCAAGTAAACTTTGCAATCTTCACATTTTTTCCAACATTTCGAATCCATCTCTTAGTCATCCCCTAGGGTAGATGTGGTGCCCATTTTTTCATAGTCCATACACCAAAGGTAACTGAATTAAATAAAAATAGAACAAGATTGCCACAATAACAAATAGTTCTTTATCATTGAACACAGAGACATTGATGGCAAGTGCTAATTGAATTTTTAACTTTGATGAACAGTTTTCAAAAATTTCTTGGTCTAACCACAGGGTTCTTCCAATTATAAGAGATAAAGTTTAATAATGGTATTGTTTGCTTTTCAGTTTCAGCCAGAAATGTCCCAGGGAAAGATGACAGAAACTCCTCCACACTCTTTATTTTGTTGTCATTTTGGTAAAATTTGTTTAGGGAGCCACTCCCCTCAGGAATCCTAAAATTAATCCTTTATTTAGCCTATTGATTTTCCTACACTGAAGCAGGAATACTTTTATTAATATATATTATATTATAATACCTCTATTCTGTTCAGGTTAATTTTAAGTCATCTTTGGGCTTTCTGAAATCTTCAAGCAATTTCTTTTAAGAATACTTACATAGGTAGCTAAAATTTCAGCTCTGAACACTTTAAAGTTTGACTAAAAATATGTATCAGCTGCTTTTATGAATAGAACAAGAATTTGTCTCTAACTAAATTACTGGATCATAGCCTTTAGTCCACAAAGTTCCATAATGATCAATATATATATATGTATATAAAACAATATGTATTGTTTATATGGAAGATTCATAAGCATATTTATATATATATATAGAGAGAGAGAGAGAGAGAGAGAGAGACTTGGGACTCTTTTAAAATTTGTTAATTAAGAAATTTGCATGATATATTTAAGTATGAACTTACTTTAATTTTGCTTTCCTCTCTATACCCGTTTTTTTAAGCATACAGCTTTTTTCCAGTTATGTTGATCATATCTTTTGATTCACTTCTGTTATTTTCAGTTCTTTCCTAGAACATTTAAGCGTCTTTATATAATGTTGATTTTTAAAAAGTAAAGTGGTACAAGTATACAATTAAATACTCAAATAGAACCAAAGGACATTAAAAATCAGCCGTTCGCTGCCCCTCCGCTCCCTCCATCATTTTTTATGCACAGTTCTATACACACTTAACTCTTTTTGCTATAGATTCTATTACTGCACTCCATGTTTTAAAATAATATTTTTATACTGCTATTTATTGACATATCCATTTGAAATAATGACATTTTGAAGAGCTGGGTTTGAGGCTGTTAGCACCATCCTTTCCATTTTCTGTCTTCCAAAAACTTTCGGTCGTATCAACAGCATTTACATCATTATGATTATATAAGTATTAGTCATTACTGAGCCAAAGGATATACTATTATTTTCACTAGTATAATATCTTTAGTTTGTCTTAGAGCTGGTAATTGCTTTTTGTTTTGCTTGGTTTTCTTTGTGTCTAAAACAATCATTTACTAAATAAATGGTTCAACAGAGCTGGGAAATGCTTAGTAATAAAATTTCCCTAAACATTCAATGATACCATATAGTCTGTAGTTTGATTAGTTATTCTTCTTGGAAACTGCCTGCTCCCATACTTCTAACCTCATGCTCTGCTACGGGCTCTTGCTCTTCCAGCCTGCTCTACACCTGCTGCCATGGAGCTTCTTAATGAATCTTCCACATGAACCCCCAGTTTCCTGGACCATGTCTACCTCTCTCTTTCTCTGTCATTTCCTGATTTGTTAATTTTAGCCATCTGGCTGGTGTAAGCCATCATCATGGTTCTGATTCGTATTTCCCTAATGCCAAGTGATATTGAGCACTTTTTCATGTCTGTTGGTCATTTGGCTGTCTTCTTTGGAGAAATGTCTGTTCATGTCTTTGTCCATTTCTTGATTGGATTGTTTGTTCTTTAGGTGTTGACTTTGCTAAGTTCTTTATAGATTTTGGATACCAGCCCTTATCTTATATGTCATATGCAAATATCTTCTCTCATTCTATCAGTTTTCTTTTGGTTTGATTGACTGTTTCCTTTGCTGTGTAAAAGCTTTTTATCTTGATGAAGTCCCAATAGTTTATTTTTGTCTTTGTTTCCCTTGTCTTTGAAGGCGTGTCTAGCAAGAAATTGCTGTGGCTGAGGTAGAAGATGTTGTTGCCTGTGTTTTCTCTAGGATTATGATGGTTTCCTGTCTCACATTTAGGTTTTCATCCATTTGAGTCTATTTTTGTCTATGGTATAAGGAAATCATCCAGTTTCATTTTCTGCATGTGGCTGTCCAATTTTCCCAACACTGTTTGTTGAAAAGACTTTTTTCCCCCATGGGATATTCTTCCCTGTCTTGTCAAAGATTAGTTGACCATAGAGTTGATGGTCCATTTCTGGGTTCTCCATTCTGTTCCATTTATCTTTGTGTCTGTTTTTGTGCCAGTACTATACTGTCTTGGTGCTTACAGCTTTATAATAGAGCTTGAAATCTGGAATTGTGATGCCACCAGTTTTGGTTTTCTTTTTCAACATTCCTTTGGGTATTCAGGATCTTTGCTTTTATCTGTCTTTTAATATTTATTATTCATTAATATTTTAGACACTGAGTCTTCTCTTGATTTTCAATATGTATTATATGTATATAATATTTAAATGAAGTTTTCATCTGTTCTCTATACTTCATTTTTTTCTTTTTTTATAGTTTTGTTTTGAATTCCTTTTGCTTCTCCTTTTTACATTGAAAACATTCTTTAAATAATGTTTATTTATTCTTAATGCTTAATTATACTTTAAATAATGTTGATCTGTCCATTTATATTCCAGAGGTACCAAATGCTCATTAAGGGTGAGTGCTTTGAGGGAAAGTAGTCTTGTTACTTGGGAGATTAGTTACTTCTATACAGAGCAGGAAGAGAGCTAGCCTTTTAATTCAGGGACCATAAAATGTCCTAATAAATATTTCTTTTCTTGGTCTGTAGAGTTATACCCAAGATGATCCCTTTTTTAGCTTCTTGTCCAGGATACAGAGCTGAAGATCTCTACTTCCAATCTAGGCAAGAGAAGGAGAAGTCTCCCAAGAATGTGCAGTTTTTAGACTCCCTTGCATCCTATTTTCACTCCTACGTGCTCTCTTGCTCTGCACAGTGCCCCTGTCACATGGTCTGGCACCTTTCAGAGAACAGACAGCTATTGTCCTACCCATGCAAAGGGATGTGGGGAATGATCCTCTGACTACAGGCATGAGGAAGGGGACCTGGAATGTTCCAAATGCCTGTGTACAGTCTTCCAACTAATCTGTCTTTCCAGTCCTTATCTGCCTCACTTTGTTGGTACCTGGTGCCTCCAGGAGTTAAGCTTATCAAAGGCTTTCAGGCAAATTGCCTCATTTTTTTCATAGTTTACCTACAGCCACCTGGATTGTTACTTTACCCAAGCAAATCACTTATTCCTCTTGTGCTTTCCATCATCCAAATATTTATTAAAATCTTTTGTTTATATTATCTCCTCTTTTGTGTTATTTGTTCTGTGGGTTGATAAAAAAACTTATTTTCTGTAGGGTCATTTCTGGGTTTTACTGCCAACACCTCAGAGTGTTGTGGTTCTGCCCTCTTCATTTTCTTTCATCGTGTTCTCTTTTCAAGATACTATGTTCCATTTTCTTAGAAGCCATGTTTTCATACATCATATTAAGATTTCAAAACATTTTAAAAAATGTCTTTGGGTCTTGATCTCTAACTCTATCTCATTAGTGTGATACTAATCATACTCCCTTTCTCTTATCTGCAGAAAATTTTAAGGCCCTGCATTGGTCCTTCTGTGTTTAATGTGCTGTTTGAAATCTCTTTTGAAGTCTATGCTATTAAGCTTGTTTGTGCAGTTCTCCACACCTTGCCTGCTGAGCCCATGCTACTGAGCTGTGGTGGGACTTCGGACACTATAAAGTGTTTGAGCTCCTTAGAGAGGACATCACCAAAGACCACTGTTCCCCACAATTTCCCTGAGTTTTTTTATTTTTCAAAAATTTTTTCTTAATTTAAATTAAGTTAATTAACACATAGTATATTATCAGTTTCAGGGGTAAAATTTAGTGATACATCAGCTGCATATAACACCCAGAGCTCATTATATCAAGTGCCCTTCTTAATGCCCATCACCCAGTTTCCCCGTACCCCTAGTCACTCCTTTCCAGGAACGTTCAGTTTGTTTCCTATAGTTAAGAGTCTCTTATGGTTTGCCTCCTTCTCTGTTTTTATCTTTTTTTAAAATTTTTTCTTCCCTTCCTCCATGTTTGTCTGTTTTGTTTCTTAAATTCAACATATGAGTGAAATCATATGGTATTTGTCTTTCTCCGACTGGCTTGTTCCACTTAGCATAATATACTCTAGCTCCATCCACATAATTACAATTGACAAGGTTTCATTCTTTTTGGTAGCTGAGTAATATTCCATTGTGTGTTTGTGTGTATGTTTACCCCACTTCTTTTTTATTCATTCATCCATTGATGAGTATCTGGACTCTTTCCATGTTTTGGCTATTGTGGACATTGCTACAATAAACATTGGGGTGCACATGCCCCTTTGAATCACTATTTTAGTATCCTTTGGATAAATACTTAGTAGTGCAATTGTTGAGTAATAGGGTGGTTCTATTTTTAACTTTTTGAGGAACCTCCATACTGTTTTCCAGAGTAACTGCACCAATTGCATTCCTACTAGCAGTATAAGAGAGTTCCTTTTTCTTCATATCCTCACCAATATATTGTTTCTTGTGTTTTTAATTGTAGCCATTCTGAATGGTGTGAGGTGGCATCTCATTGTGGTTCTGATGAGTTTTCTTCTTTTTCTTCTCTTCTTCTCTTCTCCCTTCCTACTCTTCTTCTGGGATTGTATACAACACTACTGGCCCCCACTACTTCCTGCCAGATAGTTTTCAGCAATTCATTGTCTCTTTCTGAGACACTTATTTGAAGAACTTATTGGTCTTTTTGGGTGTATATCAGACTGATGCTGGAAGACTGTTAGAACAGTACTCACATAATATCACAGATGGCTCACTTTTTCCAAATGTTCAGGTTTATATAGTTACTGCTGTTCTGTGTGCTGGGAGGGAAGAGATAGTTGGTAAAGATGTTCCTGCTTCCATAGTACTGAGATTAGCACTAGTGGACCAATGATGACGTTTCAGTGTATGTGAAACTTCATAGTTAGGGGATTTCCAGTGAATGCTGGCAATGGTGATTTTCTGCTTAATTTGCAGTATTATTTCAAATTCTGAAATTATTCAAATTTCAGTATTATTTCAAATTCATCTTTATGTCTTACTCAATAGTTCTAAGAGGGAAGTCAAGAGATATTTTTAAGTCTTTTGCAAGACACCATTTTAAATGGTAACTTCATATAGTTTTATTTAAATTCAAAATAGTAATGTTATGTACAACAGTTTCATATAGTCACCAAATCTGATAAGCTCTGTTCAGTAAGAGTGAAGTCATATTTTGGAGATAGTTGCTAATATGATACAAAAATAATTGGTTGGTAATGCTTACTATGTGTAGGTTCACAACCCTTTCAGGAGCTTCCCTGTGTAATTGAAAACCAGCCCTGTATGCAGAGAACAGGGAGAGACCAAAGAGGCAGACCACTCCAGGTTGGTAGTTAGCAGTTTTAAACCTAGCAAAGGGAGCTTACATATGAGATTTCTTGTGGGCAGCATCAAGATGTATGGATCCCTCCAGTTGCCTCCAAATCTTTAAAGCTTATATAGAGGCCCTAAATGGACTCCGTTGTGTATACTACTGTACAGGTGTTTTCAACATCACATCACCATCTCAAGGTTATGTCCTTAGCACAGGGGACAAGGCAAGCTGAACTCAGCACAGGGGAGAAGGCAAGCAGAACCTAATTCCTAAGACAGTGGACTGGGTGAAAAGTCTCCTAGTGTCAGGGTCCAGCTCACAAGTCAATTGGCAGTCATGTCTTTTTTATCACGTTCCCCAATGCTATGTTTCAAGAAGGACATACACAATTATTTCCATCTAAATTTTTAAAGTCATGCAAAAGTCCTACAGCCAAATACCAGTTGCAATGTTTTGTAAAAAGAAAACTCAGTATCTATGAAATTAGGTGGTTAGAAGGAGAAAAGGGACAGATATGGAGAAAACACATTAAAGTTTTATTTTTAAATTCCACTAGGGTCTATTTGAGTATACTTTTTAGTTAGCTAAGGTTGTAACTGCTATTACAAGAGAAAGGGAAAATTGAAATGGAGGCAAATTATGTCTCATAAAGATATAGACAAGAAATGCCTAATAGGAAAGCTTTAGCCAATAAAGTATCTCTAAATGTTGTTTTCATTGACCCTGTTAGAATAATAGTACCACTATTATGGTGCATAGCTAAGAGCAGACACCACCTTAGTATAAAATTGCATAGGTTATTTAGCATATCTGATTCTCAGTTTTCTCCTTTGTAAAATGCACAATCATAAGTTTGTAATAAGGATTAAATAAGGCAATGTTACAACATGTGGTAGCTCTTGGTGCATAGTAAATACTAAAAAATGGGGTAGGTTTTTGTAAAAAAAAATAAATTCTGTGTATTAATATTCTGATAAGTTTTTTCTTTTTTTAAAGATTTTATTTATTTGAAAGTGAGAGAGATAGCATGAGTGGGAGCAGAGGAGTACAGGGAGAAGCAGACTTCCCACAGGAGCAGGGAACCTGATGCAGGACTTGATCCTGAGACCCCAGGGTCATGACCTGAGCTGAAGGCAGATGTTTAACTGACTGAGCCACCCAGGTGCCCCTTGATAAATTTTTCTTTTCATGGATTTCAGTTTGTAGATTTAAATGTGTCTTCCTTTCTTTATTTGGTAGCCCATACTATGTGAATTACCTGTCCTTACTTGCTCACTAGGACTAATAAAAGAAATGCTGTTGTGTGATTAGACAGCAATAAGCTTTATATCCGTAATTCCAAGAATATTGTGAGTACTTTATAAATATTTGTTGAATTAATACCAAATGTAAGGCCATCCCCTCTTTATTTATTAAAACCGCATGAACTTAACCTGTAGAACATGTGGTGGCCACTTTCTCATTAAGTCCTCAAGTGGCCTTTCTTTATAACCATTTAAACTGAATCACTTTTTCTTAGAGGCCCCGTCTCCAAGTATAACCACACTGCAGGTTAGGTTTCAACACATAAACTTAATAATGATGGGGACGGGGCACAAACATCCATAACAGGGCAAGTTCACTCAGATTTTCACATATATTTTCTTATGACACTGGAGAAGTATAAATTATACATGATTTTCGCTCCCCTAAAGAAGTGGGGTTTTTGTTTTTGTTTTTTTTTGTTTGTTTGTTTTTGTTTTGTTTTTTTTTAATTTTTTTTTTAAGATTTTATTTATTTATTTGACAGAGAGAGATCACAAGTAGGCAGAGAAGCAGGCAGAGAGAGAGAGAAGGAAGCAGACTCCCTGCTGAGCAGAGAGCCCGATGCGGGACTCTATCCCAGGACCCTGAGATCATGACCTGAGCTGAAGGCAGCGGCTTAACCCACTGAGCCACCCAGGCGCCCTGTTTTTTTTTTTTTTAACCTTAGGTGAAAAACAAATAATTAAGCAACAAAAAATAACACTACTCCCCTACATTCATCAGTATAAGTTTTTCCTGTATGGCCCTTTTGCAAATTGCCTAGTGTGGCTTGTGATTAAAAACAATAATTAACATTTATTTACTCAATAAATATATTTTTTTTAATTTTTTAAAAATTATTTATTTGACAGAGAGAGATCACAAGTAGGTAGAGAGGCAGGCAGAGAGAGGGGAAGGGAAGCAGGCTCCCTGCTGAGCTGAGAACCCGGCGGGGCTCCATCCAAGGACCCCAAGATCATGACCTGAGCTGAAGGCAGAGGCTTTAACCCACTGAGCCACCCACGTGCCACCTCAATAAATATATTTTAAGTGACTACTGTGGACACCATGCATTTCAATTTATATTTAATATACCACCCAATATGTATCCCAGTATATCCTCAATCAAAATTACTGACAAACCTTATGAAAATTAGAAGAGTCTCAAATAGATGTCATATTTAATTTTTAATTTAAAATGAACTTTTATTTGTGCCAGCATTAAAAAGCTTTTTCTGTTATGTATAACATGAAGATTCCTAGAGCTATAGTTGTGCCAGCATTAAAAAGCTTTTTTTGTTATGTATAACATGAAGATTCCTAGAGCTATAGTTAGAAATAACAAATAATTTGATTTGCTTTTCAAAGATGGGAGATAGGTTATAAAACACTTAGTTGAATTGATTGATAATTGTGGAAAACAAATATTTGTGATAAAAGTGATTGGGTTAAATAGAATCTTTTAGAAACATATGCATCACAGTATGCCTGCATAATATTTGACCTTTTAATTACCAAGCATATGCTCTGCTCAACTCTTGATAGACTCGGGGGACTGCTTACAATAGAGCTCTCTCTTTTCCTTTTGAGTGTTTATATGACAGTGCAATATAGAAAGACACCTATTCCTTTGATATTTGGACATTAGAGAAAGAGGGATTGGAAATCTTACCCTGTCAATAGTGCAAAAATATTTTATAGCTTGGGGGAAGTCAGACGGAGTGTTTAGATAGTGGATGGAGGACTGAGACGTGGAAATAGAGCAAAAATGTTTACACTACAAAAGTCTGAGTATGTACTGAACCTTATGTCCTATTTGACTTTACTTCCTCTTCTGTGTTTAGCAGTTTATAGATAATGACAGATAAGGTTTTGAGACTTTCCTCTCAGCCTGACCCTACCGGCAAGTTGTTCATAAAATCCACAGCACCCTTTTTCCCAGACATTGAATTGGGGATCGAATCACATTTTCATCTTTTGTTTCTGGAATATTTCCGCTGGAGGGTAGAGAACAATTCCATTGTTCTCTTTTGTGACAGCTTTATGTGTTCTGTGGAGGCTGATGAGCAGTAGAATTTCTTTTCTTCTATTTTCTTTCCTTCATATGCCAACTTTTAAAAATTTGTGGTTGAAATATGTGACTTGTCATGTCCAGACACTAACATTATCCTCTTATTGAATGTGGAACTCATCTAGTCATACTTCTTAAATAGATTCTGACCCGAAGGATAAAACAGTCACTTAAGTTCATCTTTTGTGAAGTTCATATGAACTAGTTGGAATTCATACCTGCTGAAGGCATTTCACATACATCATCAATTATAAGCACTCATCTTTGTGGTGTAAATGGATATTTGGAAAACCATCTTATGCTGTGATATCTATACATCAATGTACTTATATATATTGTTTCAAATAATGTGTCAGACAGTGGCACATTGTATGATCAAGGGCTTAAATCTGCGAAACAGCTATAACACAAAGAAATTACTTAGAGCAGGAATGATAAGGAAGATTCATGGAAGACCTACATTATGAGTAAATCCTTAAGCAATAGAAATATTTATCCTGAAAGCGAAGCCACAAACAAGTGTAGGAGCAGGACTAATTAGACTATATTTCAGAAACCGTGGGAAGATGGGTCTAATTTTAAATTGTCCAGAGACAGTGCATAGAAAGCACGCTTATCTTTGGTTCACCATTTTATCTCCAATACCCAGCATAAATTAGGTTCCCAAGAGGTATTTGTTGAATGAGAATGGATGTAAATTCAAGTAAGTGAAAAATCCAGAGGTAAAGCTGGGTAGGTCAGGATTATCTTCTGACCACCTTTAGATAAATATTTGACTTTGTAAGGGAGGCTTGTAAGTCATTTCATTCAACTGACTGCTTGCCCTTTTCTACCTGACACCCAGATATACTAGTGACTTGATGTTCAATCCCCTTTTCATCTATAGTCTTACAGCTTCAAGCCGATAATGCCATTTTGCCATGATGAGAATCATGTACAAAGTAGTGTTTTCTTCTATTGAACTTTTGAGTGTGAGAGGTTACTGAAATCTAGAGCTTAGAGCAAAATCCAAAAAAGAAGCTGAAAAGACATGAGAAAAAAAAAAAAAGTCCCACCAAACAAGACATTTTCTATTGGTCTGTGCTTTACACATCTTCTCACCACAGACGTGCTTAGAAGGCAAATTGTTGCTTCATCAGGAGAGAGCTAGGAAGGCACCCCAGCAGGTCAATAGAAAGATACTGTGAGCTGACTGGTACTTTCACCCCTGTCTGACTTTCATACTCAAAACAAGTGTGGAAGTAGGTTTGACATTCTCTGATTCAGGAGAAACAGAGAATAGTATACTTGCCTTAATCTTTGTAAAAGTTTAGAACACACTAGAGGAATATTACTGTAATAGATTTTTAACTGTTCCCTACCTATATTCTATTCTTTTCTATTCTATTCTATTCTATTCTATTCTATTCTATTCTATTCTATTCTATTCTTTCTATTCTATTTTAATTCTTTCCCCATAGTGTTGTTAGATGCATGGATGGAAAGGATGAACCTTGATCACATTGGCCCTACTTGCAATCCTTCAACATACCCCATGGCCTTCAGTGTAACATTCAGCCATTAGGATAGAGTACAGAATTCATCAGGCATCCCACATTCCCCTCCTTTCTTTTCCTTTAATGAGCATTTATTGAGTGTCTACTGCATGTCTGAACCTGGGCTTATTGCCAGGATCTGACCGTCAATAAGGAAAACAGACCTACAGGATCATTTTTCCCCACTTCTTATCCCTAATCTCAAGGATATTTAAATGGACTCTTTTTCCTTTTTGAATAATAATCTTTGTGTCCATCCCTCCTTCTCCCTCCGTTTTTTCGTGATTCATACTTGTCCTTAAAAATCCAGACCCCTGCCCACCTGTCCCTCTCTGGGACCTGCAGGCCAAAGCACACGTTCTTCATTGCCACAGTTGTGTTTTGCTGTCTCATAGCTCTTGGGTGATGTGCTTTTCTCTGAGAGAAAAGCTTTTTCATCTTTATCCCCAGCAACTTGTACAATGCCTGCCACATAGTGGGTACTTAATAAACTTTAAGTTTATCTTAGAGGTTATCCTTTTTATGATCGAATTTTGTTTTTCAGATGATTACTTTGATGATGTGGATTTTATTCATTCCTGCGACTAACATTTCTTGAGAATCTGCTACGTGTCGGTCATTACGTTAGGCACATTTCACTCTCCATTTCTTCAGCAATAATGGTGTTGAAGAAATACCAGCTCAGATGTGATGTTGTCAGTCTTATATCTTAGCAGAAATCTTCTCAGTCTCAGATCCACATGACTCCAGAACCCGTGCTCTTTTTCTAATGCCCTGCATTTTCATCTGAGGTGCAGCATAATATCCTGTACATTCTATGTAGCAACTAAGAATATCCTGCGGTTGAAATTCTGTCCTAATAAACTCTGTAAGACCTTCAAGTTCCCTTGTCACTTGATTATAATGAGCATGTTGTTAAAAATCCCTCTTACAGTCAGGATCTGAATGTAATAGAACAGAATCTTAGGACTTTTTTTTTGTTTGTTTGTTAATAAATAATCAGATGGAAAAACAAAATCAGGCTTTGCAGCCAGTGGAGGAAGGAGAAAGGGGCAGTGTTCTCTCAGCCCTTCTCTAAGCTCCCGGATCGAATGTACCAGGAGCTGGTTTGTTGAGAAGCAGTTTTGTTTCTCTCTTCAATCACTCTACTAATGAGGGTCTGTGGGGAAAGATTTCTTTTCCTGTTTCATGTCCCTGTAATAAATTTTATATAAATGCAGGAGCTTCTTGATCTGTGTGTGTTGTGGAAAGAAGAATGAATGAGGAAGGGCTGAGGCAAACATAGAACAGAGTTAAGCTATGGCTAATTTTTATCAATGTTTGTGCAGCAGATTAGAGATGGCTATAAATTCTTTGACATTCTTCTCCATAGAAAATGAGGTTTATTTCTCCTTCCCCTGAATTTGAGCAGACACTCATTGCTTTGACCCAATTTGACATAGTAGAAGGGATACACTATTGATTTCCCAGCCCTTAAAACATTGATAGTTGCTACTTTTGGGGTTTTCACTCTTGAAACTCTAATCTTTCATGTGAGAAATACAACATGGTGACCATGTAAAGAGCATGCCTATATATATATATATATATATATATATATATATATATATATATTTAACTAATGATAATATATTTAACTAATGATAATCTTCCATATTTATTTGCCACATGGAATTTTCCAAACCACATTGTCTCTGGGTATTATCTCTAGGTTTGTGTTGTCTCTAGGTATTCCTATCAGATGTGTATCATGGTTGTTTGCCAAGTATAGTTTATGCCATCTTGCAGATGGTGAAGCTGAGGCCCAGGGGTCTGGTTACCTCTCTATGGTCACACAGTTAAGATTCTCAGAGCATGCTGTGTTTTCCCTTTGCATAATTCTGAATCTAATTACTTATAAGATAATTACCTGTTTAAGAACCATCCTACCAATGAGACTCTAAGCTCCAAGCAGTCAGCAAACTTTTCTCATTCACCGTTCTATGCTTAGAACTTAGTCCAGTGCCTGGCAGAGAAAATGCTTAGTATTAGTTGAATGAATAAGTTAAAGGAGAATGACAGAGGTCTGACTAAAATTTAGGTTTCCTGATTCAGAAGTGCAGTCTCTTTCCATTATACCAATGAGTGATGAAAGGGCATGAGCCCTCCCCCCACCATGTTCACTTTTACAGAAGAGCATGTCTTTGTTCAGGAAATAATGGTTTTTGAAATTTTTTCCTGTTCATTACGATATGCCTCCTATTGAGAACTAAAACACAATCCTACTATTTTTCCTCTTAATCACATGTTATTATATATGAAAAAAATGCTCTGGAAAAATACAGTGGTATTATCCTTGGAAAGAAAACACCTGAAAGCTAAGGGTCTACTTTCATGATTAGGTGAATACAAGATAGGGGGCAGAGAGGGAATGTGAGTTAACAAGTTATCAATGACATGAGGAGACAGTCATTTTAGGAATTTCAGCACTTAGCTAATGGGTACTGGCGCTCTCATAAAGGGAACTCAGTAAGTTGCTTCCACCATTGCTTTTCTAAATGCTCCTGAGCTCTAAAAGGACCTTCAACTAAATAAGTTGATAATGAATGATCCTTAGGAACTGCCTGCAGGCCAGTACACAGGGGGAGTAAGGAGCTGCTGCCCAAGATCCCTTTTCTTGCCTTTTGTGCTTCTCAGGGTTCCCAGCCAATTGAGCAATGGGAATAACTGGCCAACAATTCAGGGACAGAGTTCCATGAACCTTGTGTTTTTGGCTAACTCAGCTCACACATGGGTTTCTGGATTTGAGTGTCTGGAATGGATGTGGTTCCATATATCTGTACCCTATAGATATAGCTCATTAGTCTGGAGTAGGCTAAAGGAATATTGATACCTTAACATAACTGGAATAATTTTTCTCTAATGTCTTACACTAACAGCAGCTGCTGCTTTCTGGAGTCAAAACTAGACCCTCCAGTGAAGGGAGGAAGGGGGGCAGGGAGAGAGAGAGAGAAAGAGAGAGAGTGAAGGGAGGGATGAAGTAGAAAAGAGGGAAAGGAGAAAGAAGAGAAATTGGAGAGAGGAGAGGGAGAGAAAGATCAGGAGGGAGACTGACCTTAGCTCTAAGAAAAATAACTTCCTGACAATGTATGTGTATATATTAACACACCTCAATGAAAACACTATTGGATTAAAGTTACATGTAAAATAAGGGCTTTAAGAAGCTTGACTAGTTCTAGTAGACAACTGATGGTATATCAGATACCAACACCAAATTACAAGATAGACGTTGGTACATAAATTAACTGTAACTAAAGAAGAAGATAGAAGAATCATAGCATCCTGAGGTTGTTTGTGAACTGTGTTCTGTGCCTGTTGGTTCTATGACAAATGCCACTCCTCCAGAGAAGTTATACTGGAATCATAAGAATGGTCCCTAGACATAAAGGGATGGTTTAAATCTATGTTACATAACTTCCTTATTAAGTTTGGGAAGTGTGCAACCTTTTAAAAATGTTTATTTTTCATTCCAAAGTTAACTATGAGCAGTATTTGGGGAAAAGCTAAAAATACTAAAATTTGCTAAAAATACACCAAAGTTCATCTTTCAATAACAGATTTTGTTAACATTTTGGACTATCTCCTATTTTTTGTGGTATTGAACAAAAATAATCTTACTAAAGCAACATTCTTTAAAAGATACAGCTTATCTGTTTTGTCCTATTCTAGGCAAATTGCTCTTGTTTGCAGTGGTCTTATGGAGTGTAGGAAGCCAATAATTCTCTATAACTCTATATCCACTTTAAAGGCTACTTCAATGTGGAACTTTTAAAAAAAGAAAAGAATCTGGGTGCGTGAGTGGCTCAGTGGGTTAAGCCTCTGCCTTCAGCTTGGGTCATGGGATGGAGCCCCACATCGGGCTCTCTGCTCAGCAGGGAGCCTGCTTCCCCTCTCTCTCTCTCTGTCTGCCTCTCTGCTTGCTTGTAATCTCTGTCAAATAAATAAATAAAATCTTTTAAAAAAAGAAAAGAAAAGAATCTATTGTGAATGATTGGACAGAGACCTTGTAATGATCTATGTGTGATTTATTATGAAAATTATATTGGTACACATTTATTTTATAAATTATGAGTGTATAAAAGAGTCTGCTATAAACTTTTTATTCCTCACCACCAAAGAACATGTAGAAAAATGCTATGAGCTGTGGCTAAGAAAGTAATCATTGTTATAATCCATTCTGGATTTTTATTCCTCCAAATTTTACTAACCCTCCTTGACACATTTTACACCATTTGTTTACTATGCTGGTTTATGATGTGATGTACACTTTTATTTAAAAAAAATTGAGATCCTTAATTAATCTTTGAGTACCTTATAATCAAAGTTACTCAAAGGAGTCTTTAATTAATTAGTGTGCTTCCTCTTCAACATTTTGTAGACGCGGTGTATTGCTTTACACACCCTGGCAAGATCTCCTTTACCTATTTAATGCGGTCGCTTCCCCTCTCACCTCTGTGCTCTCTACTTGTTGCCATTTTATTTTCTTCTCAATCAGCATTTCTTTTGTATATCAGGGATAGTGGATGTTTTAGATGTTTTATAGCAGGATGAATAATTTCCTTGTTAGGATTTGAGATGCCTTGTGGGTGCGTGATATAACATGTATAGGCTATTGCCCCACTCCAGCCCATCCTGTCCAGTCTGCAGCAGCTTAGTGAAGTGTTACTGCTTGAGTTTTTATATGGTATAATTTTTTAAGGATTGCTTTGTATTTTGTACATCATAATGTAATTATGACTATATAACATCTTTCATTCCTCTTTACACATAACGTTTTATCATACCCTAAACATTTTTGTACTTCCCAAAAACTTAGAATGAACCAAAGGTATGTTATATTGGCTTTTTTTCCTTTTAAAGTTAACATAAATCCATTTTAAAAATTGCCAAAAAATTGCCAAAGAAAACAAAATTCCAACACTATTTTATTTTTAAGATTTTATTTATTTATTTATTTATTTGAGAGAGAGAAAGTGTTTAAGCAGAGGGAAGGATGGCGGTAGAGAACTCTGAGCAGACGCTGCACTGAGTGTAGAATCTGATGCAGGGTTTGATCCCATGACCTCGAGATCATGACCTGAGCCATAATCAAGAGTTGGATGCCCAACTGACTGGGCCACCCAGGCCCTCAAACACTGTCTTTTTTTTCTTTTTTTTAAAAGAGTTTATTTATTTATTTGACAGAGATCACAAGTAGGCAGAGAGGCAGGCAGAGAGAGAGGAGGAAGCAGGCTCCCTGCTGAGCAGAGAGCCCAATGTGGGGCTGGATCCCAGGACCCTGAGATCATGACCTGAGCCGAAGGCAGAGGCTTAACCCACTAAGCCACCCAGGCGCCCCTTGTTTTTATATTTTATTTCAGTATAAATATAAAAAATTTCTAATAAACTTTGAGAGGTTCAACTACACATTCTTAAAAACCACTTGCACAGTTAAAGTGGTAAGGTTTATAATTTCAAAGGAGAAATTTCCAGAAGCGAGCTTAGTAGGTCTAAGGCTGTGAATGATCTTACAGCTTTTGATGCTTTTTGCCAATTTTATTTTTCAAAGTGGTTGAACTGACTTGCGCTACCACCAACAATACATGTGTATAGAAGTTCCATTTAAACTTTGTCATCATTTGATATCAGCATCAATTTCAGTTTTACCCTAGCTAACAAGTTTCTTCTTTATTTAATTTGAAATCATTGGCAAAGAGTTGAATGTTTGAAGCCCTTATAACTTTGAACACTTTTTTAGAAAGTGTGTTTGGGATGTGCTGAGATCTGTTTATTATAACACACTCCTGTTTAACTTAGTTCAGGATTACAATAAAATAATGTTTCTTCTTTTGAATGAAAATTACTAAACATATTACCTCCAGTATTAAAAATAAAAAATAATCTAAGATTTTAGCAGAAAGAAGTTCAGAAGGCAGTTGTCCAGTCTGGAGGTAGAGGCTAGGAGCTGACATCTTCACATTCACCTGTGCAGGAGTGTTTTCACTCTTGCATGAGTTTGGCCTTCATTGTGGCAGACCACCAACATACCAACACAACCCTGAAGTTCAGGTGAGCATGCCCCAAATCCCTTCTCTTAGATTGTTTTAACACAACTAAGAAGAACAGGAAGGAATGAATTGAAGAGGCAGTTTAGCATTTGTGCTAATTTTTTTTTTAAAGCTGTACATGAGGAAGGCATAACATTCAAATATAGACAAAAAGTATAAAATATAAAATAAAGCTTGCCCCAACACAGTTTTCCTTTTCAGAAATAGGCAGTGTTACTTCTTTATGCATTTGCAAGCAGTTTCTGCTCCCATTTCTCTCACTCTACACAGATGATGGTATTCTGTCTGGCTACTTGGAAATGATCAAAAGCTTTGGCCTTAGCAGGAACTTTATAAATAGCAGAGCCAGACTCAAAACTATGTGACCTTCAGAAAAAGAAATTTCATCTCTATGAAGTTTAATTTTTTTTTTCATTTGTGAAAATGGAGAAAATGATTTCCTCGAAGGATTGCTTACCTCAAAAAAAAAAAAAAACAATAGATCACTAATACAGTGACTGGAGCATAGATGGTTCAATAAATGATAATTATTGAATGTATCATTATTAAATGTATTATTGCTATTTTTATTGATTCTATTACTGAGAGATTGAAAACAGAACTGATTAGAGAAAATTCTAAAAGTATAAACAAAGAGAACTATTCTCAGTGAGGAATCTGGTTCTAAATGTCAGAGGAATCCAGGAAAAGGTTTAGTTGACTCTGAATCCCTGAACATGTTGGGAACTTCTCTTTGGTTCTTATTCAGGTTTCTTTCCTCTCATAGTGAGGACATCCCACAGCATCTCCTCCTAGGATGAAATTTTAAAAACCCCTGGTTTTAATTCTCCAATCTCTTAGCTTCTTTTCTCTCAGGTTATGTTAGAGAAACTTACTGAATTTATTGAATTTAATTTAAGTCTTCCTGATCTAAAATTTAGTTGTACTTCTCACTCTGGGCATTAGTTATGAAAAATTGCTTCTGGGAAACTCCCCAGGAAAAGAAGTGATTATGAAAATGATAACCATACTTTGTTCATGCAAGGCCCATGAGAAGAAGCTCCATGGGGGTAAAAAATGTGGTGGTTGTGTCACAAGCCATGTCTGGTGATTAGCAAAGTGCTTACATAGAATATGGACTTAGTAAGTCATTACATATTAATGTGTTTCTAGCTCACAAAGCAACGGACACTTTCACTCCAGCACCTTGACTATGGCTGGCCTGTGTCCTAATTCTTCTGCCTACTAAACACCCATGGTCCTTTAGGTGTTCTTAGGACATGGTTATCTCCTACCTTTTTAGTCCCTCTCCTCTAGATGTTTGTTACCCAGACTAATTAAGGAACAAAGAGAAAGACCATTGTACTCAACAACAACAAACAAGTCAAAGGAAACTCCAAAAGTCTTGCATTCTGTCCAGGAGGATGCAGTAGTTTTCTCCCCTGTTCTCATTGTTTGCATCCACTATTTACACTAGATTTTTTCAGTTGTAGGACTCTTTCTTCAGGTAAAGAAATCAGATCTAGAAATCTTCTCTGTTAGTGTTGATTGACTCATTTATTATTCAACATCAATAATTGCCTATTTTCCCCTACACTCCCTGCCATTCCCTTAACCCTGTCCCCTACCTCCCGCCCCAAAAGAGACAGAGACAGAGACAAAACTGAAGAATGTTCATTCTCTTCTGGAAATCTCATTTGTTTTGTTTTATTTGATTTTTGTTTTCTCAGTAGGGGAAAAATTGGGGGCAAACATAAATATCATCTTTAAGAAGTTAAACTGCTTTTAAAAATTATATGAGCTGTAACAACAGTGATGAATCTGTGCATATTAAGCTGATAAAATCCCTTTCTCTCTCTCTCCTCTCTTTCTTCTTCTAAGTTACTTCTTATTGTGCCATTCTCTTCTTTTTAAATCCTATCATAGGCAGATTATTCTTACTCCAATTTCTGACCATGGCACTAATCTTTCTACATTTTCTGCATAAAAATGTAATTGCCATTTATAAGGCATGTCAGAAGAAAACATGTAATGTAAATATATAGGTAAACACTAAAGTTGGAATACCATTCATAAATAGGAAGTAACTCAGCAAATTAGTCAGTTAGGATCATCCTAGTATTTCTGTTATGTTGGGTAATGAAGGATAGCAATTTAGCTTCTGTTTTTACCCTAATTGTCATTAATGGAGTGATTGATACACAGTGATACCAGAAATGTTGCAATTGATTTTTATTTACATTTTTTTCAAGAATATTATCTCAGATAAGTAGTAATTACTAGAATAAAAAAACCTCTTTATTGCAAGAGGCTAAGTAATATTGTTACTAATAGGACACTTCCAATTAATGCACTAATATCTCTCCTTTCCAGTCTTAAAACTCAGCTCCTCCCTAGTCTTTTCTTTTTTTTTTTTTTAACATTGCCAATTTTTTTAACATTAAAAATAAAAGTAATTCTTTTGTATGAAAACAAATGTCTATATTAGATATAAACACACGAATATCTCTTCTGTGGAGTGAGTCTAAATTCTGTAGACGATGTTCTGGAACATGCTGAAGCCTCCTTTGTCTGTTTGCCATCTGTCCACACTGTTAGGGCAGGGGTGTGGGAGAGGAAGAGATGAAGGAGGCAGTGGTAAGGAAGCCATAGAGCACCTAATTTAGCATCCACTTGTGAGCACATAGTTTCAGATGAGTAGACATGAATGTACAGGCACAGAATGTTTGAAATTATGACAGTGATTGAAAATTTGAAACCTAAGTCATGTAGGTTTTCTTCTTTACCTTTATGATTTTCTGTAACAAATCTGTAACCATTAAATGAAACAAATAACACATTAAGTCTCTTTTGCTTAAGTAATTATTTTAATGGTAAATGGGTCTGCTTAATGCGTATCCCTTTCCTAATCAAATGTTGCGTATGCTAAAGAAGAAAAGGCAGTTGTATTCTCAATATTATATCTTGTTTATTCAATAATTATTAATTCCTAAAGCCTTATCTATTTTAAGTGTGCTTTGGTATTAGGTAGGACATACAAATAAATATAGCTTAGGCTGTATTGGGCTACCAGATTAATAGAAGGGATCTTGGTCAGAAGGAGTAGCAATTTCCTCATTGACTTCGAGTGCGTTTCATAGGAATAAAGATTATGTAAATTAAAAACAAGTCTCTACTTTTACTGACTATCAGTTTGTTTTATTAAAATAGAGGCAAAATAAGGAATATCCTGGAGCTGACAAGTAGTCCTAAGGGTCAGAATGAAAGAGTCATTTGTGTTTCAGACAAATTCCTTGGTCTCTAATGGCTGTGAAGACTGATTATGTTAACACTGGTGTTCAGCATGTACTGGTGAATGGGTGTCACCTAAGGGAGTGATGTGTGAGCAGCTGACAGCATGAGGAAGGGGATTGAAGTGAGTCATTGGAGAGCAGCGCTTGATGTTAGAGAGAAAACGCTGTGATTCTTCTCTGATCCTTGTGAACCTACTTTGCCTCTCAGTTTCTGAATAGTTGCAGACAATCCTAAAGAACCTCAATCACATTTATTTTTTGCCTTCATTCACATTTTATGTAATAGCTGCTACCTTTAGAAAATGGTGCAGGAAAATAAAATAAGTACTCATGAACCCAAGAATCCAAGAACCTAAGGACAAGAATTTGACCTCTAAATGTTGAAGCTACTTTTGTTTGCTGTTTCTTAATCCCATCCTACTATTACTTTTGTCTGAGTAACTATTATATCCTTTTTTTCCACAGATTTTTACAAATATTTATAGTTTTGCCACATATTTGTTTTTGTGTTTGTCTTATTTTGATTTCTTGAGATGTATAAAAATCTATCATCCTACAATCTATATTTTTGACTTATATTGTTGCCTATATCTGAGTATATTTATTTTTAGCACTGTATAATATTTATAAAGTGATGACCTATTCTCTTTGTATGGACATTTGAGTTGGCTATGGTTATTTTCATTTATTGATTGATTGCTATTACCATGCTGCTATAAATATGCTCCTAAGATGTAAACTCTACCCAAGCAGGGATGTTTGTCTATTGATTTTTTTTTTTTTAACCTAAAGAGGTGCCTGCTTTATAATGAGTGTTCAGTAATGCTGGTCATTGTTGGGCGGAAAAAACCCAAAAAATATTGTGTGTGATGTCTAATGGTATCTGTGTAAGGGTATCCTGTTTGAAATTTTACTCACATATCCCTCAATAGAATTTTGAAAATCTGAGTCTCTTCATACATTTTTAAGTGGATATCTAATTTTTTTAACAACTACTTAAGAGATAAGTTACAATTGCAAATTATAAATGCTGTTATTTCTGGTATAGTTGTATATCGGCATTTTAAATTTAGACTGTAGTATCATTTTTTAAAATATGTCCAATGGAATCCAAATGCTATTGTGATTTTTTACCCATTATCATTTACTTATAAAATGCATATAAAAAGGTTTTTTTAAAGAAATTTTATATTTTTTCTCCTAAACTCATATTTCCATTTCATTGTTTCACAGTATTTTATCATAGTGGGATATGTATTTGTACTTGGAATTTTTTTATTGCCCATCCTATTATATTTAGCAACAAAGTTGTATATATAAACCTGATTTTTAGCAAATTTCATGTCCTTTTAAGACTCTTTTAAGTGTGAATTTTTTTTCTGAATTTAGTTTTCATGACAAGTCTTATTAGTACACAGTTGGTTAAAGCTATTTCAAAAATAGTTTTTGAACATAAAGTAAAACTTTGGAAGTACATCTCTTTAGATGAATGGGACTATCATTTTTCTATCTGTTCCTCGTTCTTAGATGATTATCGCTGACTACTAGAATGAAGATCCTCCTTCAGTGGAAATTCACAGTAAGAGAAGATATTTATTAGGCCACCAGTATGTACAGTATTTACATAAAGTGTTGCAAGGATCATCACTATACATTATGTATAGTAAAATCTGCTTTCTATTCTCATAGGAAGGAATCAAGTACAGAAGTGGCTGGTAAGTGCCAGAAAGGGTATTTATTACTAAGTATAAAAACCAAAAAACCAAATCCCATTTGTGTCCATTGATTTCTTTTTTAATGCAGGGAAATGTTTTTCCTATGAATAATAAGGGTTCCAGAAAATACAAACACTTTTTACCTGTTCTATATGTTCCATTTTTTTCAAAGATGAAATTCTGAGATGTTTGGAATAACATAAACATTTTTGATTTTTAATTCTTTGAAGTCATGTAAAATATCCAATTGAAATACAGTCCTAGACAAAGGGTGTAAGATTTGGGGCACATTGTTTTATAGTTCTGTGGTACTTTAAAAAACATTCTGGATATATTAATTCTATCTATATATTAATTCTGTGATAGACTGATAAGGCATGCATCTTTATCTCATGCTTATTGCTGTCATTCATTTGTATTTCTTACCCTCACCCTGATTTGTTTTCCTGTCATGGATGAGGACTCTCTCTTCCTCAGGTACAGTGTCTTCTTCCGCAATTGCAAAGCATGGGAAAGTGAGGCTACTAAGTGACAATTGTCATTTTCTATAACCCGCCCTGCAATATATAAGTATTCTCTGCACCCTAATATGATGTGTGTGTGTGTGTGTGTGTGTGTGTGTGTGTGTGTGTGTGTGTTGGGGTATTTCTAATGCACACGTTGTCCTAAATAGAAATACATTTCTACAGAAGACTAGGAAAGATACAAAGCCATACAACCCACAAAGCGTTGCTGATGTATCATCATTTAAGGAGAGTTCTCTGTCACTAATATTTTAGATTGTTTCTTTATTTGGCTTCCTTCAGTTTTGCTTTGTTTGGGATATTGCATCTTTATGAAATTGAAGATGACTGAGGAGTATTTCTTTTAACAAAATGGAGAAAAGGATGATTTTATGAAAGTGATTGTCATGACATTTGAAGCCTCTATTACAGATATATTCTCAGACAGAAAGATTCAGAAATCATACATATGGAAGATGAGAGTCTGAAGTTTATTCCCTTAAATGTATCTGTGCCTATGAGAGACGCCTCATGTACTCCAGGGTTATGCATGCCTGATTTGAAGACTTTTGATAAATACCTGGAAATAGATTGCTTAGTCATGGGATATGTCCTTTTCCCCTTTCCAAGATAACTGCCAGTTTGTTTATGTAAATAATTGTCCAAATTAACACCAACCAGATGGTATAAGAATTCTCATTTTCTCCCTATCTTTCCCAATACTTATTACCAGATTGGTTAGTTTTTAGGCACTCTAGTAGATATAAAATATTATACCTTGTTATTAAATAGAATTTTCTGATTACTAAAGTACTAAAGAGATTGAACATTATCCCTTATGTTTATTTGCCATTCATTATTCTTCTTCTATGCAAAGCCAATATATATACCCTTTTGCTTATTTGGTAGTGGAATGTTTGTCTTTTGTTATTATTTCATAGAATTTACTTATATATTCTGGTTTTAATAATGTATTTGTTAAATATGTTGCAAATGTCTTCTAGTTTTTGGCTAGGTTTTTTCATGTTTTCTTTTATGGAAACTTTTGATGAACAAAAATTCTCAAATGCAGTCTAATTGATCTTTTTTTTTTTTCTTTTATGATTAACACTTTGAATTTGTTGAAAAATTCTTTTCTGCCTAAAGTTTGTAATATATCTTCCTCTTAAAATTTTTGTAAAAGTTTTAAACTTTCTGATTTCACCTTTAAATGAAAACTCCATCTGGAGTTTTTGTCTGTGGTTTGAAGTAGAGGTTTGAATTTAGTTCTTCCCATCAGTGACCAGAACTGTTTGCTGTTTAGTGCACTTCTTGCCTAATGATCTGCTGTGCTGTCTCTATTATATCTCAAGTTTCATGTATGCACAAATCTGTGCCTGGACTTTCTTGGTTCTTTTTGTTTTCCTTTAGCCACTTTCTATCCCTTTGCAATACCATACTCTTTACTACTATAGTATAATAACTCTGGATATCTATGGCAGATTAGAGATGACAGCACACTTTTGACACATTTCCCATCAGAAGTTGTTCTGCTCTTTGCTTTGACCAGTGGAATATAGCTCCAGAGCTAGAGAGATAACTGACAGTTTTTAGTGTGGTTCAAGGATTGTTGTGCTGCCAAGAAGAAAGTCTAACTGCCCTGCTGCAGATGCCATATGGTGAGAACTTTATGAGTACGTGGAAAGGGAGAGGGGAACAGCTAAAATCCACTGTACTGGCTGTTCCTGACAAGGTACCAGGCACTTGAGTGAAGCTGTTTTGGACTATCCAAAGTACCATTGAATGGTCCCTATAGATACCACATGAAGTAAAATAAATAAATAAATAATAAGATAAAATAAAACGATAACCTAGCTGTAATAGCTTCCTGATATGTCCAGCTGGGCTGGCTGGGCTACCATTCCCTTTAATTCAGTCAAGCACTAATTTAGGTGCTGCTGCGAAAGGATTTTACAGATGTGGCTAAAACCACTAATCAGTTGACTTTAAGTAAGGGTGGTTATCCTGGTAGGCCTAACTTAATTTGTTGGGTTCCCTTAAATGTACACCTGTATGCTTCTTGAGGGAGAGAAGAAATTCTGCCTTCAGGTAGCATTCTCTGCCTTTGTCCATAGAATTCCGACCTCCATATAATCTTTCCTTCCTGATTTTCTCCCATACAGACTTACTTAGGCAGCCCCCAGAATTAAGTAGGCCAATTTTTGAAATAAATAAATTTTTGTAACCAATCTTACTGATTTTACTTCCTGATGGAGCTTTTACTGATATACTTGCCAAGTCTTGCCCACATTCCTGATCCATAAAATCATGAGATTAATTAAATATTTGTTTTAAACCACTAAAATTTGGGATACTTTGCTACAAAGCAGTAGATAGCCAAAACAATATTAAAAAGGGCAACTAACTTCCTCCTTCCCTCCCTCTTCCTTCTCTCCTCTTCTCTCTTCTTCTCTTTCTTATATCTTGGCTATTCTTAGCTATGATTATTGTTTTTCCCTACAAATTTTAAAATCAAGTTTTACAGTGACTTTACTGACTCTTGATATCTTGAGGGGAATTGTATTGCATCTAAAGACCAATTTTAGGGCAGTGACATCATTATGGTACTGTATCTTTCTATCCATTTATTTATTTTTTCATTTATTTCTTTAATGTTCTTTTTTTTAGAAAAGATTTTATTTATTTATTTGACTGAAAGAAAGAGATCACAAGTAGGCAGAACAGCAGGCAGAAAGAAAGGGGGAAGCAGAGAGCAGAGAGCCAGATGCAAGGCTTGATCCCGGGACCCTGAGATCATGATCTGAGCCAAAGGCAGAGGCTTAACCCACTGAGTCACCCAGGCTCCCCTCTTTAATGTTTTTCAATAATGTCTGAAATCTCCTCCAATAGGTCTTATATATTTTTGTCATATTTTTCTAGGTACTTTAAATTTCCAATTATGTGTAAGTATTTATAATAATGTAAGTTATTATATGTATTATAAGTTATGTGTATTATGTATATATTATATATAAGTATAATAAGTTACTTATAATAATGTAAGTTATTATATGTAATTATTATATGTAAGTATTTTTTGAGATGAAAATTCTGTTGTGGCTTGGGAATTGTTTTATATAGTAACCTTGTATTTCTACAATAATGTCAAACTCTCTTACTAATTTAAATACTTTGCCTGAAGAATCTTTTAAGTTTTCAATTTTTGTTTTATTTGTACCCCCTTCTCTTAACCCGTATCTTCCCTTTAGAAACTCTTAAATGGAAAGTAGATAGTAACAAAAAGCTGATTTTAAGTTTAGCCATGGCCTAATTTGTACATATTGCAGTTAGTGGCACGTGTCCTTTTAGAATACTGATGTGTGGGGGAAAAAAAAAAGAATACTGATGTGTGTTCTTCTGTTGGACCTTTGGAACTTAATCATGTGCAAGAATATGTGTTGGAAAAGTTACAGTGCACTCAAAGGTTAAGATCCCAGCTTTGTCTCTGACAAGTTGTATGACCTTGGATAAATTATTTAACTTTTATAGACTTGCTTCCCTGCCCTTTGGATGGGGATTAAAATAAGCCTATATTATGGGGTTGTTTTAAGAACAAAATTTAGGGTGTGCATTCAAAATTCTCATCACTTTGAAAATATTCAGTAAATGGTGATTATTGTGCTTGTAGGCAAATAAACATCTGTATTCATTAAAACTGTTAAGTATTAGTAACTTTTATATGACTGAGATCATGCTTTATTGTGAAATTTTAACTTTTGAATAGTGTTTTCTCACCCGCATGCTCTGGGAAGGTTGGCAAAAAGCATGTGAAATTGGCCTTTCATACTGCCCTTTCCTTTTTGGATGCCCTGTACTTCTTTTCAGTCATTTTCCCTTTGTGTGCTCAGTGTCCTCATATAGTGACAGTCTTAGGGGAATAAAACTCATAAAGTGGATACAAAGAAATTTGTGATATAAGTGATGTCCATGGCAGACTGTTTCTTCAAAGTTTACTCTGTGTGTGTGTGTGTGTGTGTGTGTGTGTGTGTATTTCATCCATGCTCTTCTTACAATTCGATGTTGATGTACCTTCATCAAGAGGTGAAGAATCTTTATTACCTCCCCTTGAAATTGGGAGCATTTTTGTAAATGTCTTGACCAGTAGAATATGGTGAGGTGATGCAGTTTGACTTCCGGCAGGTAGGTCATGGAAGGCATTATGACTTCTGTTTGACAATTTTCTGGACACTTAACCTTGAAACCATGTTGTAAGGAAGTTCAGGTCACACAGAAAGGGTTTAACAGTTTCTTTAGGTCTTCATTTCCTTACAAAAATCCTGTCCTGTAAAACTTAAATAAATTTGTATGCCTTTCTGTTATTAATTTTTCTTCTATTATAGGGTTCTCAGCAGAGAACTTAAAAGGATAGAAGAAAATGACGTTTTTCTTCCTCTACACCTTTTTGTTTCTTGGTGGTTTTTTTGGTGAGCAGAATCTTTCAGTTTGATTAAGAACAATTCATCACTCAATTTTATAATGATAGTAAATAGGAGGAAATAAGGAGACTAAGTAAATTTGTCAGCCTAATTTATAAAGATATCATTGTATGGAAGACCAAAGATAAGATCTTTGTGTTTGCTTTCTAATATTTAATATTTCAAAGAATAACACATATATAATGTAATTAATTTTTTAAAAACTTTATTTGCAGCACCAATACAACTCAGTTTTGCTGCTTAGCTTTGATGAAAAGGTTTTATAAATTAAACTAGTATTTCTTTTCAAATGTAGATTTTCCAAATTATACCTTTAATGACTCTTTAAAAAATAAGACTATGCCAGCTAAGAGAACAAAACCACCTCAAGAAAGGCAACCTTTTGGAATTGAACTAAAAAATATATGTAAGGTGAAATCAAAGTGAAAATCTAGAATTAGGGGCACTTGGGTGGCTCAGTTGGTTGTGTCTGAATTCAGCTCAGGTCATGATCCGAGGGTCCTGAGATGGAGCTCCAGGTTGGGCTCCCTGTTCAGTAGGGATCTCCTTCTGACTTCTGCACCACCCCCCACTTGTGTTCACGTGCTCTCTCTCTCTCAAATAAATAAATAAAATCCTAAAAAAAAAAAAAAAGAAAAAAAAAAAAGAAAATCTAGGATTAAAATAAATTCTTCCTTAGGGCAATATGTATGTGTGTGTGTGTGTGTGTGTGTGTGTGTGTGTGTGAGAGAGAGAGAGAGAGAGAGAAAGAGAGAAAGAAAGAGACAGAGTGCATTTGTGCATGTGTGTTTGCATTTAAACAGAAATTATCCTGTCACTGTCCTTCTTTTTCAATTGTCCTGACCCTCAGACAACAGAGAACAAACATAATATGCCTGCGTGACTCTTTCTAAAACCAAATCTTAAAGGGAGACACTGAAGAAAAAAAATTAGTCTCCATTTGGATTTGTTTCTTTTCACCATTATACACTTGTTTTTAATCAGACCGACACCTCCTGTGGTTTTATTTCATGAACGAGTGGACAAATAGTTATATGTGGACTTTGTGTTAGAGAAAGGATTACTACCTTGTAGCAGAACTCCAATAGCCTGACTCTAGTAATGTCAAGACAGGCTTATAATTCAAAAATGAATAAATGATGTTTTGGATGTTTTCTCTTTTGATTGCTTTATAGGATTAAAAGCCTGAAACCAGTATCTCTGTTTTAGTAATAAGGTTTGGTCAAAGGTGAGGGGAAAAAACAAGACCCAAGCAAGGAGCTAATAGCAGATAATACTGGCATATTTAGTTGGAATATTTAAATTTGATCTTACTTATAAATGCATTAAATGGTTCATCTGCATTTTCTATTGCGTATCAGAGCAGCATATAATTAAGAGAATTTTTTGTAATTGTAGAGTACCCTATCATAGCTTAATAATCTTCTTATGCTTTGTTTAATTTGCTTAAAATGTTTCATTTTGTGGAAAGGGTCATGCTCCCTTTCAGGGGGATAGCTGTGTCTAAGGACAGGTTTCAAAATTATAAGGGGCAGTTTTATGTAGATGTTATAAATTAGCAAATAACTAGTAGGTGGTTATCTAATAAAAAGAGAGTAGATTACAATTTATACTTCCAGTTACAAGATGAAAAAATTCTGGGGATCAATTATACAGCATGATAAATAGAATTAACTATACTATATTGTATACTTAAAAGTTGTCAAGATAGTAAATTTTAAATGTTCTCATCACAGAAAAAATGTTTTCATTACGTGAGGTGTTAACTAACATATTACTGTTAACTAACATATTATTGTTGAAATTGTTTTATAGTATATATAGGTATCAGATTGTCATATTATACAGCTTAAACTTATGCACTGTTGTGTGTCAATAATTATTGACATAAATCCTCAATAAACTGGGGAAAAAACTTAATGCAAAGCTACTGTGGCACTGTCCAAGGATAGACATACAGTCAATGGAATAGAATTGAAAGTCCGAAAATAACCTTTACATTTATGATCGATATGGAGAAGGGTGCCAAGGCAATTCAATAAAGAGAAAAATTGTTGGGATGCCTGGAAGACTCCATCAGTTAAGTGTCTGTCTTCAGCTCAGGTCATGATCCCAGAGTTCTGTGATAGAGTCCTGCATCTGGCTTCTTGCTCAGCAGGGAGCCTGTTTCTCCTTTTGCCTCTGCCTGCTGCTCCCCCTGCTTGGGCTCTCTCTCTGACAAAATAAATAAATAAAATGTTTTTAAAAATTGTCTTTTCAGTAAATGGCCTGAAATAAATACTATCCCCATGCAAAATAATTAAGTTAGATCCCTTCCTCACACCATACCCCAAAATAACTCAAAATGAAATATAGAGGTATGTATGAGTTAAAACTATAAAACTCTTAGAAGAAAATATAAGAGTAAACCATGTGACTTTGGTTAAGACAAATCTTCTTAGACATGACACTAGAATGCAAGTGTCATTTGAAAAAAAAATAAATTGGATTTTATCAAATTTAAAGTTTGGTACTTCAAAGATTACCATCAAGAAAGTGAAAATATGGCCTGTATAATAGAGGAAGTATTTACAAATAATATATAAGAGATTTGTAGATCTGGACTACATAATGATCACTTATAAGCCAAAAAGACAAATAATCCATTGTAGAAATGGGCCAAGGATCTAAATAGGCATTTATCCCAAGATATACAGATGCCTAATATACACATGAAAAGATGCTCAACATTTTGCTTAGGGAAATCACCATTGGGAAACTGGGTGGCTCAGCAGATTTAGCTCAGGTCATGATCTCTGGGTCCTGGGATTGGACCCAGAGTCAGTCTCCCTGCTCAGCAGGGAGTCTGCTTGTCCCTCTCCCTCTGCCCCTCCTCCCCGCCATGTGTACACACTCTCTCTCTCTTCCTTTCAGATAAATAAATCTTTAAAAAATAAAGAATAAACCAAAGCCATAATGAGATATTATCTTCACACTCACTATGATGGCTATAGTAATAATAATAATAAAAAGTGTAGATAAAAGTAAGTGTTGATAAGGATGTAGTTAGAGAAATTAGAACCCTTAAACACTGCTCATAGGGATGTAAAATGGTACAGGCACTTTGGAAAATCTTTCAGTTCCTCAAAAGGTTAAACATAGATTTACTGTACAACCCAGCAGTTCTCTTCTAGGACAAATACCCCAAAGAAATTAAAATCTATGTTCACTTATAAACTGAATACAAATACTCACAGCAGCACTATTTATAGACAATAAGTTGAAACAATCCACATGTCCATCAACTGATGAATGGATAAATAAAATGGGTTATATATATTATTCAGTTATATAAAGGAATGAAGTACTTATATATGCCACAACATAGATGGACCTCAAAAACATTATGCTGAATGAAAGAAGTCACTCACAAAATACACTACTATATACGACATGCTCTTCATAGGCAAACCTATGGGGTCAGAAAGTAGATCCACTGTGGCCAAACACTGAGGGTTTCCGGGGGAAAATGGAAAGTGACTATTAACTGGTACAGTATTTATTTCTGGAGGGATGAAGATGCTCTAAAAATAGTTGTGGCTGCATTTTCATAAACCTGTGAAATCGTAAAAAAACAAACTGAAATGTACACTTTAAATAGGTGAATTTTATGCTATGTTAATCATATTTCAATAAAGGTATTATGTAAAAAAAATTCCCAGTATTATCTTTCTTGATTCCAGACCAACAAAAAATTCTACCCAGGGACTTTAAAGCCATGATTTTATAAATAAAAATTTGTGATCTGTCAAGCGTATTTTGTTTACTTTTGTTTTATTTTTGTTTTTGCTATAAACTTTTCAACTGTATCCTAAACATTAAATTGTCCTTAACTTCTTTGTGTCTGTAACTTATTATTTTAAATATTTATTACTGTTTTAGGGCAATTATGTTAACTGTTGACTATGAAAGAGGTAAAATCAAAAACTAAAATATTTTCTAGAACCATCATTAAAACTCTTATTAGAAAGTGGAAAATAATGAGAAAATATAATTTGACAAACTCAAAGAGGAAGATTTTATAGAATCTATAAATTGGGGTCAAAGAAATCACAGGAACATCTTGAAACTGAAATAGCAATGTTATGTCATAAAATCATAGAATTTCATAGATAACTTTAGCTCTAATTTAGGTGCATCTACCAAGTATTTAAAAAAAGTATATCATCCAAATTGATTGATCTCCTGAAAGCAATAACAATGAGGAGGTCACTCAGAAGTGCTGGTCTTTTGATTTCCTTCTTTAAGTAATGCCTTTGTTATCCCTTAGTATGTCATTGTATCTGAAGAATACAGTTCTTTGTCACGTATGGCAGGCTGAATCATTTGGAATTTCAAATCCATCAATGCTGTCTAATTTTTAATGGTTCTTTTTGAATATTTTTTTTTAAATGAGGCTATGCCACCTGAATGATAGGGCTCCAAGTTTATGTTTCAGATTTTACAGTGTGTTGGATCTGTTCAGAATCCAGAGCAAGTCACCGAGAATAAGACCTTCACTATTTGCCTAGTTCCAGATGGCATGAATCACTTACTTGAATTAGCAAAAAGAAATAAGCAATCAGACAAACAAACCAGTAAGTAAATAAATAAATAAATAAGGCATAGTGTGTCAGCAAACATACTACCCTTGTCCAAAATGCTGGAGCTTTGGTAGCCTGAAATTTGTTATATTCCTTTATAGGATACTGCTTTTCTTTAGCACGAAGGTCTGACACTGCTAAGTTGTTGAGTGGGTACTAATTTTCCCAAGTGGGATGGATGGAGCATATCATAACTGATAATCTAGATCCCTGGGTACAATTGTTCCATGGTGTTATAATAGGCTTATTGACTGGTGGTGTCTAGCTAGGAGCTACTGGGTTGCTTGTCTGTTTTTTTCAGGTAGCAAATTTCAGGTATCTCAATAACAAGATCTTTTTCGCTGTTTATATCAATGTTCGACATCTAGCTACCCTTAGCTTTATGAAAACATTATTCAGATCTGAGTTTTTAATTCATCTGGGGAGAATTCTAAATTTTAAAATGTCATTTGGAGATGTGTTGCTCCTTTATCCTAGGATGATCGAGGCATTATCGAGGTTTTGTTATCTCTCTTTCCTTTCAGGGATGTTTATACGCAAGCAGTTCTAGGTTGCTAACGTATCAGACTCTCCACCTCCTGCCCCTGCCCGGTGAAGGTGGTGTTCACTCATCTCAGACCTCATAGGAGTGTATAAACTCTTATGCAGTATGCAGCTATTCTAGCTTGTTTTTAGGAAAGATCATTTTATCTCACTGAAGGTAAGAGTATAAGGGTATATATATATTTTTTTTTAATGAAAGGAAGTAAAGAAGTCAATGACACTAAGTTATAAGGCTAATCAAGTGCTGGACTGTGGCAAATGGTGCAGCTTATATTATACATGGTTAATCCTTCCTTGCTATTTTAGCCCCTGCCTGGAAAGGGCTCTGGAATTCATGTCACTGAGATGAGGTTGTGAAGAGAAGGACATTTAATAAGACAGAGAGACTTGGGTTTGCGTTATAGTTCTGCCTTTAACTGATTCTGTTGTTCATTTCATAGAACCTCTCTAAGCTCAGTTTCCTTCTCTCATCCTAGTTACTACACAGTATGGTGGTACGGATGAAATGGCACAACCCAGGTTTAGTACCCAGCAACTGTAAAAAGTGTTCCACAGAGTGTTCACTCTCTCTGTGTTTCTATATAATGTGTAAAGCAGCCTCTGACTTCACTTTTCCCTCTATACACAAGAGTGGAGGTTTCACTCTTGCTACAGGGAAGTGGGTCCAGAGTAGTGTTTACAGAGAAAGGTGAGTGCCCTGGTTGAACAACACTTCCTTTCCTGGCTTCTACCGGCAGCAGTGTCTTTCTTTTCTCCAAGTGAAGTTTTAACTGAGTCACAATGAGCTGTTTCTGTGATCCATTTATGCAATAAATATTTGTATTGGAGGTAGAGGGATGTGGCTGCCTCACTGAGTTCTGAAGCATTCTGATTAACAAGTAAGGTGCAAATATTTTTGTTGTATTGTCTTATTTTCTCTGCTCTTAAGATTCCTGGAAAGGTACTGAGTGCCCATATATAAGAATGTATGCATATTCCTGTGTATATATGTCATTTTATTTTAATTAAACACATAGAAACTGACACAAGCTGCTGTAAATTATCATGATTTTGCACACCTTTTTGTGTCCATCAGATGCTGACTTAAACCAACTTAGAATTTTCCGTGCTCTTTAATCCTGTTGCTAACCCACTGCCATCCACCTCCTTCCTTTGTAATGATTGCTCTACCGTTCCCTGAAAATGGCTCTTTCTGCTCTTGGTCCCTGAATGTAGACATCCTATTACTACCAAGTTTTAGCGTACATTTTTTTTTTTTTTAAATCTTAACTTATAAATCTCCCATGACTTGCCACATATTTGAGCCTTAAGTTATACCCATACTCCCAATTGTTATACCTATAACCCTAGCTGCATGCCAGGCATTTCACGTTTTTTAAATATAAAACCAAGTTAAACTCATTGCAATGCCTTTATAATTTCTAATCAGTTACTTTCCTGTAACAGTCACAGAAATGTCTGCTTTTTAATTTTTTTTTTAACAGCACTAGTCAATACCTGAAAAACTGAAAAGCTTATGTTAGAGTGATTTTGTCATATCTAATTTTTGAATCTTACTTCAAATACCTTCCTAGGATTAAAAGTTCAATATCTGAATTATTAAGGCTAAATTACCATATTTACCTCTTCTTGGACTTTCTGTTCATCCAAACCTATTTAGCAATTAGTCACAGAACTCATTCTGTTTTATAAAATATACTGTTTAATATTGTCACGCTTTCTATATTCCTGTTCTCTAAAACTGGAGAACTCCAAACTCCTACACGGCATTATTAACAATGTAATTCACTGACGTTCCTCAAATCTGGTGACACCCTGCTTCCAGAATAGGGCATTTACTGCTGCTCCTCACACATTGAAGATATACACCACCTTTCTTTATGTTCTTTTTATTTATTTATTTAAAAATTTTTAAAATTTTTGTATAAACATAAATGTATTATTAGCCCCATGCTTTCTTTATATTCTTGAGTTGGACTGGTCTCAAAGTATAATTAACTAAATAATAAATCTCACTGATGCTATATGATCTGGTGATAAAACTTAGCGTGGTAACTACTTTGGTTAGATATTTTATGCATTTTACATTATAGTAAATTTTGAAAATTTTCTCATGTTTTATGTCTCTTACAAGCTAATCAGTAGGAATTGAATATTATTGCTAGTTTATCTATTTGTCATGTGTAGTTTTTCTTTTTGACATGTTTAACAGAGAAATGGTCCTGCACCTTGACATAAAAGTGTTAAAGCAGTATTTTGCCAGTTTGTCTTTTTGAGCATTGGGTTTTTGCTCAATTCCTAATAAGAGTTAACTTTGCTTCTTCTTCTTCTTCTTCTTCTTCTGATCCCTAGCATTTTTCTAAAGGCCTGATGTACGATAGGAACTCAGTCAAAGTTTGTTGAATAAATGAGCAAATGAACGAAGAAACTCAAATTCAATTCAGGTATTCAGAGTAAGTAGAACTGACATTCTTCAACAAATTAACAATATTGTAATTTTCCCAGTTGTGGTTGAGTTTCTGGAGTTTAATTCAGTCAGAAAGATTCACTCAAGTATAAATGAACCTTTCTTATCTATGTTAGTAGGAAATTTCACTGTCATTAGTTTCACAAAAACATCTAAGGGTAATATCCCTAATATTATAAGGATTGTGTTGTCTTCACAGGACTGGCCATTAGGATTAACTATACCATCTCTATGTGGTGGGTATCTTGTTGGCTTTTAAAGCCACAAGAGTCATCTTTGTGGAGGAATTTCTTCTAACCTGCAATGGTATCCCTCACTGTTATTAATCCCATTGCTGAGAATTATAGCCAGCTTAGTCCTGAGCCATTGGTTGTACTGTATGGAATATCCTTTCTTAATTGTCCAGCTGAATTTCACACTACATCTTTATCAAGACAGCATTTATTTCAAGTGCTACTTGTATCTGTAGATTTCATTTTGTACATACCCCCAGTACCTGCAGTGTGTCTATTAAAATCTCACTCACTGATATCTGCATTAGTCTCACTCATCTTTTTGCTCCAATATGTTAAATACTTATCTTAAAATATAAAACACAAGTGAGAAGAAATGAGGAACAATTTTGCATATAACTGTGGAATGAATTTCATTTCCTTAATGTTTGGAAGCAATATATGAGGTAAAATTATGAGAGGTATGTTACACCTGTGCCTATATTTGGGACGTTAGTTTGAATCGGGCTTTTTGTCCAATTTTTCTGGGACAGTAACTTGCTCTGAATTCTGTTTTCTTTTGTTCCCCTTGTCCCCCACATGGAACTGATTTGTGCCATTTAAATCTTGTTTTTATTTTCATCTACTATATACTTGTAATTATGGTCTCCCTCTATAATTATTTTTTTCTAGTTTGGGATTTTTTTTTTTTTTTTTGGAAGGCAGGTGCTTTTCTCCAGTAATCATAAGTAAAGGGCATGCAAATTTAAGATTGTACAATGCTAAGTATTTGATTTCATCCATTCTTTTTTTTTTTATTTTTTTTTTCTTACCATAGCACATACCTTCCCCAATATCCATCACCCAGCCACCCCATCCCGAGCCCCCTCCCCTCCAGCAGCCCTCGGTTTGTTTCCTGAGGTTAAGAAAGAGTCTCTTTTTTATAGTTTGTCTCCCTCTCTAGTTTCATCTTATTTCATTTTTCCCTCTCTTCCCCTATGACCTTCTGTCTTGTTTCTCCAATTCCTCATATCAGTGAGATCATATCATAATTGTCTTTATCCATTCTTAAAGGAACACACCCTCTGTCTTTGTTGTTAATAAAGGTACCATTTTGTCAAGGGCCTATGGTTTGCCCCTTGATTTCTATGTACTATTTCATTTAATCGGAGGTTATCTAATTTAATAAATGAGTAAAAGCAAGGCTCAGTAAAATCATATAAACTGTCTCCCGTAAGGCAGCCAGATTCTTCCCAGGTTTGGTTCCCAAATCTCCTGCCCTTTATATTATCTTAGCATCTCATAATGCTTACAGATACACGTAGTTCTTAAATGTTTGACAAGACTCTCCACTAAGTCTAATAAGTTTGACTTACATTTGTTATATATTAACTCTTGTGAAAGATAAATATTTAAAAGATATATTGAGGTTTCTTTAGTAGTTTCAGTCTTTTGATGTGTTTGACATGCAGTTGAAATATGATGGGCATGATCTCTGAATAGTTGGTCTTGGTCATGCAGAATGTCTGGGAAATTAACAGAATTAGTTATCAGAATGTCATTAGTGAATCCAGAACTTAGGAAATGGCAGTACTGTTATATTAAAAAAAAATTCAAGATTTTTATTTATAGCATAAGTTAGTTATCAGACAGGATGCCTTGTTATTACATCCTCATAAAGGGTAGCCCTGGTAGGATACAATCTTGGGGAATTATAGGTACTATGTAGACTTATCACACTGAAAAAGATCTTCAAAGCTCATACATGTCATCCCTGTCTTCTGAAAGAACACGCCTTACCTCAAATGTAAAATGGGAATTTTATTTGTCTTCTAAAGGTAATCAGCAAATGACTGGGAGGGGAAACTTCTGGTAGATGAATAAATGAATCCTTGATACTGTATTTTGGTTAGGAGCATCCAAGTACTATTTAGTAATCTTGACCCCCCCCCCCAAAATGGAAGTCAAATATAATTGTCATAGTCCAAGTGAAGATTCTCATTATTTACAGGATGTTTAGGCCCATCAGGATTCTTGGAAGCTTCTCCTGCTGGTGAGGAAGTATGTGAACTGATTCTGTGCTGTTACTCAGTGAGTAAATACAGAGCAATTATTTTTATCCCGGGTGAGATTGACTTGTACTATGTGGTCATGAATCTTTCTCAGAAAATAAAATGAGAATCCTACTAACCTTCACACTTTCATTTGGAAGCTCAGTTGAGCGCTAGAAATCCCTTTTCAGACTTAGTAAGCTGTTGAACCTTACGCTTCCATGAGCCTTAGTAAGCTGTTGAACCCTCACTTCTGGGAATGAAAATGGCGACTGAGGTGTTTCAGAGTATGTTGTCAGAGCATAAAGATATATGTGTATCTATGCAGTGTGCATGTAGGTATGTGTATGTGTACATGTAATGTGCCTTCTCTTCTTTAAAACATGTCAGGATATCCTAGTCATTTTTGAGTATATGCGAAAACAAAAAAGATCTTAACTGAAAGGAATAGTTTTCCTTTTTTCGCAGAAAGGTAAACAACTCTCTGAAAACTGAGCCTGTAATAGAATTGCATTTCCCAACAGAATTATAGCATAATTACTGAAGGGCCTTTATACATTTTGTACTATTCCGCTAGAACTTTCTAATATTTTTTATCCTTCAGAAGATTTTACTACAGTGAACTTAGAACAGGGGTCATAGTCCACACATTTGACAAATAAGTACAAAAGTAATAATACTGAATGGAAAATGCTTGCAACTACATTCCACAGAATAATGCAGAACCACCCCAAACCCTAAATTTAGTTATGTAATTCATCACCTAACCCATCCAAGATTCGATTAGATAAAGAATTCAGTAATGGACACCACAAAACTACATACTCCCATTAGAAAGTATTTATTTTTAGTTATAGGTTCACAGAATCTTTTGGATCTTTATATTCCCTAGCATTTTTAGTATAAGCAAAGTGAATAAACATACCTATCCTGTCTAAGAATTTGTAGTTGAATAGATGCATGGTTAGTATTAAAATACAGTTGATTATATATCTCAAGTGAAAACAGCTCTTTGCCATCCACCAAAAAGAGGAAATGCCATTATAAGGAATTAATTATATTTAAGTAAAAGCTTTCAGGAAAAATTTTAAAAATTTAAAATTTAGTTTAAAATACTAATGATGAAAAAATTAAATATCTGTATTTCAGCACTTCATTTCTTTTCTGAAAGGTCAATCTCTTGTTTTGTGTCCTATATGTCTAAATTGGTCTGGTTCAATTTGGACTATTTATGCTGGGAATTTTAAACTTAAGCTTGGGTAAAAGCTGTATCAATATTTGTTATGCCAGAAAATTTATGACTCAAACTTGTGGAGATTATTAAACTATGGGCTGTCATTTTCTGCTTTTGGAAATTCTAGGTCTCTTGTTTTGTAGTGACTACAACTGTGTCACATAAAATCCAACTGCCAACAAATTAATAGCAAAATTTATTCTCATACTCTAAAAGCTTTCTGTTCACTAACTATTTAATAATGGAGAAATCTCTCATCTATATTCCCACGTCCAGTGTTCAGCTTATATTGTTTCGATGATTTCTATGGAATAAGGTGTAGGTTGAAATTATTTTCCAGTTATATGTAAAGACAGACATTTTACATTCTTACACACTTATTTTATACTGTTAAAACTATGTGTAACTATTGCTTGTATCTTCACATTTGTCCATATAACTGTTATTCCTTTACAATAGGTGTAAAGGTGTCACTACTTACCTCAATATCAGTGTAACCATGAGTGACGCAGAATTGGTTACTGTGCTGAAATTTCTGATTATCCTTCTCTCATATTTCTTTATAATTTTATTTGCATGGACATATAGGTAATTACAAATTTAGAAAGGTATATTTCTTTATACACTGACCTTTTTAAATCTCCAGCTAGGCATTTCTTTCATATAACTCATCTTTAAGCTTTTCTCATCTCTCTTTGCTCTTGTTTTAAGCATACCTCTTGTATATGGCATGTGACTGGATTTTGTTTTAATAAGACCTTTGTGATACCACTTTAAAGTGGAATTTATTTACTTTGATTACTGATGCACTTGGATTTGTTCTGCCATCTTACCATCCTGTTTTGTTCTATCCTTCCTTCCCTCCTCCTTTCTTTCTCTCTCTCTTTCTTTTTTTCTCTCCCTTCCTCTCTCTCTTTCTCTTTCTCTCTTCCTTCCTTCCATCCTTCCTTCCTTTTGCCCAGCTTTTTCAATATTCATTACCCCCTGCTGTCTTGCCTTCTTTTGAAATGACTTTTGAATTATATTTAATTTTGCTTTCTTGTTCCTCCAGTACTTTGGAAGTTATGTAGTTGATTTCTATTCTTTTAGTGGTTACTTTAGAAATTTCAACAGGTTTATTTAACTTAACATTGAAATAATTTATATTTATAAAATAAGATTCCTAAAGTAAGATTCTGGAATCAAGGGGTATGAGTGATTCCATGGCTTTAAAAAATATACTGCTAAATTTTCATCCAAAAAGTTGTATGACTGTATTCTGCCATTGGCAACCCATAAATATACATTTTCCACATTTGTTGCAAATGTTGAGTATTGTGATTATTTATGTATGTAGTTTTTTTATGTTAATTCTGTTTTGTAAAGTTGATCTTTATTGTTGATATCTTTTGTACATTGCCCAACATCTTTATGAGTGAGGGTTTTTTTTCCAGTTTACCTATTTAATTATCAAATTTTATGTGTTCATTATAAGATGAACAATTTATTTGAGCCTAGTAGTTTTTAGTGTCTATGCAGCAGTCTTGAATTTATTGGTTAATTTATCTCAAAAACTTTCTGTCACCAAGATCACACTTTTATTACAGAATCTACTATTTAAACATATATTTGTTTATGTGTCTTTCTCTCTCCCAGACTGGGGCAATATTATATTCAAATATCTACGTACATTAGCAAAAAGGATATCCATGAGGGTAATCCCAAATGCCAGATATAGTGGTCTTTTTTTCTGAGGTGCCAACACTGAGTGCTATAAATTATGCCAGATTATTACTATATTTCAGTGATGGCTACAGAGAGGACAAAAGTGAATATGTTTAGTCAGTTTACCCTATTTAACTTGAAGTCCACTGCTTCAATATAAATGTTTTTTATTGTAACATGTTACTTTATTGTAAGAACTTGAGTGAAGATGGAGGAACATTGTTCATATTCTCCCCATCCTCTGATTTTTTTTTTCTTCCCTCTCTCTCTTTCTTTTCTTTCTTTTTTTTTTTTTTTTTTTAAGATTCTCTCCATTCAATTGACAGAGAGTGAGCACAAGTAGTAGCAGCAAGTAGAGGGATAAGGAGAAGCAGGCTGCAGGCGAGCCCAAGACAAGGCCTAATCCCAGGACCCTGGGACCATGAACCAAGCTGAAGGCAGATGCCCAAAGACTGAGCCACCCAGATGCCCCTGATTTTTTCCTATAATATGATAGTTTCTTCTTAAATGTTCATTTCCATTAAATTAAATCACTAATAAAAGGAGTTCATACCAAATAGTAGCTACTATACTAAATATTAAGAATTAAAATTTAATTAACATATTCTTTTATATCTCATCATAGTTTTTGTAGGTGATTCTGGAAATGTCTGTTTCTACTTAGTTACTTCATTGATTTATTAGGCTGTTACTATATAATGGTACAGGTGTGGGTCGACTTCTGATACTTTTTCTTTCTTTATGTAAGTAGCTATTTTCTCTTTCCATTCTTTTTATTTTATTTCATTTTATTTCAGCTTTATTGAGGACTCATTGACATATAAAATTATAAAATACATAAAGTGTACATCGTGGTGATTTGATTATGGATACATTGTGAAAAAATCTCCCCCATTTAGCTAATGAACACATTCATCACCTCACATATTTATCTTTTTTGTTGAGAATATTTAAGTTCTGTCTTAGCAAATTTAATGATACAGTGTTATCAACTACTGTCACCATGTTTTACATTGGATCCTCAGAACTTATTCAATCTTATAGCTGAAAGTGTTCATCTTTTACCACCTTCCTATTTTCCTCATATCTCCAGCTCCTGAAAATAACCATCTTCAACTCTCTGTTTCTGACTGTGGATTTTTTCTTTTAAGATTCCAAATATAGGTAATACCATATAGTATTTGTCTTGTGTTTGTCTTTTTGTCATACCAACTGATGCCCTTGGGGTCCATCCATGTTGTCGCAAATGGCAGTATTTCCTTCTTTCTCTTAGTTGGATAATATTCTGTTGTATACATATACCACATTACCACATCATTACCCTTTCATCTGTTTCCAGACACTTAGGTTGTTTCCATATCTTGACTATCGTAAATAATGTAATAAACATGGCAGAACAAATATCTCTTTGAGATACTGTTTTCATTTCCTTTGGCTATATAGCCAGAAACGGGAATGCTGGATCACATGATAGTTTTAGTTTTAATTTTTTTGAGGAACTTGCATACGGTTTTTCATTGTGGCTGCACCAATTTAAATCCTCACCAAAGTGCACAAGGGCTCCTCCCTTTTTTCCAACTTCTTGCCAACATTTGTTATCTCATCCTTTTGATGATAGCCATTTAATAGGTGATATCTCATTGTGATTTTAACTTAATAGTTATTTTTGATAATACAGTAAGTACCTGTGAAATCAACACTCCAAAGAAAAAGTGAGATATTGATAGTAATCTATTTCTGAACACCTGGTTTTGCCCTTCTATCGACCCAACCCTTTACCTCCCCTAACCAAGCTAAACATTATCCTGAATTCTCTGTTCTTTATTCTTTCTTTAAATTTTGTAGTTAAAAAAAAATATTTTATTTATTTATTTGGCAGAGAGAGAGAGAGAGAGCAGGGCGAGCAACTAGGCAGAGGGAGAACTAGCCTCCCCATTGAGCAAGGAACCTGATGCAGGACCTGAATAGAAGTCAGACACTTAGCTGGCTGAGCCACCCAGGTGTCCCTAAATTTTGTAGTTTCATTTCATCACTATGTATTATTAAAATGTGTGTGTGTGTGTGTGTGTGTGTGTGTGTGTGTGTATTTGGATGTTAAATTAAAAAGGCTCAGAGGTAGAATAAAGGAACAGATTGTCATATCAAACTCAAATGTAAAAACTTACTAAATACCAAACTTGACTAATAATTTCAACACTACAAGCAATCAAAGAGGATGGAAACAATAAGGAAAAAATCTGGTATATATAGCACGACTCCCCAGTTCTTGTTTTCTGCATTGGACACACACTTATTAGCTCAGAATAATGTATGAGAAAGATTCTAGTGAGGTTCGAGGCTCACCTCAGAGTGTATGTGATGGTCTCCAGAGAGACATGGTTCATAAATCTTTAGATTTGAGGTGTGTTTACATTAGGCAATCTCAAATCATGGACATTCTACTCAAGGCATTCCTAAGGTAAAGATTCTTTTCCTGAAATACACTCTCAGTCTATTTGCCTGGAGATTCAGTTTTGTTTACAAGGAAATTATACTGGATCAACTGCCTTATTTTCCCCCAGGAACATTCCTTCTTCCCCACTAGTAATTACATCATAGCTTCTTTACCTCTTCACTTCCTATGACGAGAAAAGTGCTATTTGGAGTTGCTGCATATAACAACCCTGATCACACCAAGTCTGGACATTCGGATAAGGACCTTGGCTTGGGATTCCTGCCACAAGTTGCTGCTTTGCTTTTCCTGGGTCACTTTTTAAAATAACCACTTAAGAATTGAGCCCATGTAAAGTTAATGACCTCCACCACAACCACCTTAAAAGTACCAGGGCCTTGCTACCCTGCTCTCTTTCTTTCCACCTCTCATTACCTGGGATAGAGGACTGTCCCTCTCCAGGCTCACTGAGCCTCAAATCACCCTGTTTCTAAAATTTGTAAGTAATAAAATTGTGACTTTATTTCCTTTGTGTGAGTGTACTGAAACTGTGCCTTCAATTAAATCAACCTCAAGGTTTTCCTTTCCTCAAAATGCATGTTCAGATGCTGAGGGAGCTACCTGCTGATTCTGCACGGCTGGCTTGTGTCTCCGCATTCAGTGGTTAAGAATCTGCATGTTTTTAATTTAATACACAAGTTACAGGGCTCCCAACACAATTTTCAGACATTTTCTGTGGTGTATCCAGCTAAGCTTGACCAAAGAAGACACTTCCACAGAGATGACAAGAGAATGAGGGATCCATGCATTCTGCAGCTCCTAGGTGCCTAAATTGCTCCAAATGGTACTTTCCAGATGTGTGATTCCTAGTGGTCAGTGTGTCAGTGTCCCACTGCATGATTTGATTACATTTATGCTGTCCATTTACACTGGAATAGTTTTGTAGGAGTTTAATTTTAGTGGTTGACTGACTGCCTGATGAAAATGATTACATAAATATTATAAGTTGGAATGATATTATAAAAGGTGATAGTGTTTGGTGTTCCAGTGTAAATAAGGTAGATGAATTTTTATGTGCAGGGGCAAATAAATCTGTAAGCATAAAATAAAAGGAAAGTGGTTATAGGAAAACCTTATAAATACCTGAAAACTGAAATTTTTTTGGCTTCTAATCTTTTTGATCTTGCTCCTCAGTGTATTTACTGCCTAACAGAAAATGCTGTCAATTAGTGGCATGTCTTTTTCAAATATAGCAGAGTAAGCTCTTTGACAAAATAATAAGTTTTCAAAAAATAATGGAAATTAAAAATTGGATATAAAAGGGAGAGAAAAGATAAAAGGTACAAATGCATAATTCTAAGATATGCTCCTGAGGGCAAAAGTGGTCACAAATCATGTAACTGCTGAGAATATTAAAAAGTGGAATACACAGTTAATAAGATACAAAAAAAAGAAGCAGTCCTTTTTTTCAGACAATAATGTTGGAAATCACATAATATCAATATATGATATAAAGTATAAAAGGATAAGTACTATATATATTTTGCTTAATTTGAATAGAACTATTGACTTCCTGAAAAAGAATCAGCTCATTATATTTGTTTACAGGAGTGAAAATTGCTTGACCACTTTTTCTTCTGTTTATCACTGAAAATCTATGATACATGAGAAAGGTTTTCTCTTAATTTATCCATTTAGTGATTATTTTGTGAGACATTGAGTGGACTAGAACAGTTGCAGAGACATCAAACTAATAGAACACCAGCTATCTATGCAGCAAGAATTAATGACACATTTTTGAAAGATTACAGCTAAATGATAATTCACATATTCCTTTATTTATGGAGAAGGCTGGCAGTCATCAATAGATCTTGATTCAGAGTTGAAGGACACAGTGAACTATGTGAATCCTTTTCCATCACAGGTATTTTAGTGTGCACATTTTTTAGTGTGTTCTATGAAACTGCATGAGCAGATGACCAAGACTTGGTGACTCAAAACCACTGGTTATAGGGTAACAGCAATTGCTTAAAATGTGAGCATGTGATTGAATATATCCCTGACTCTATTAGGAAGACCCCCCATCTTTGAAAGGATAAAATCACAGACATTACCAGTTCAAGAGAAGAGTTTGCTTAAGAATGGAGCCAAACAAACAGGGTTTTTGGAGTGGAGGGGAGTGTGGGGTTTGGTGAGCCTGTTAGTAGGTATTATGGAGAGCACATATTGCTTGAAGCACTGGGTGTGGTGCATAAACAATGAATGCTGGAACACTGAAAAGAAATAAAATAAAATGGAAAAAAAAAAAGAATGGAGCCAAAATAAAAACAATTGTGAGATATGGAGAAGGCTTGATCAAGTCTCAAGAATATTGTTTGAACAATGGATTTATTTGTGATTGAAGACACATTTGCCACAAACTTTAGTTTTTATTCTTTAGCCATTTGAATATGGTATTTTGCCACTTGAAAAGGAAGGAATCCCAAGCACAAAGTATGATGTGGCAGTTAAGACCCTAGATCTTGAGTCATGCTAAACAGATTTAAATCCTGGCCCCACCACTTGCTTACTGTATGGTCTACTTGTTTCTTTATGTCTCAGTTTCATTTTTTATAAAAAATGAGAACAATAGTACTTATCTCAAAGAGTTCTTGTAATGGCAAAAAGAGATGAAATAAGTAAATTGTAATATTTGTAAATTAAACATATGTAAAAGAACTCAGTATCTGGCATGTTTTAAGGGCTTAATGTTAATTTACATTATTTTTATCTTCATTACTATTTATATATGAATTATCAGCCATCAAAAACTTCATCCAAATCTGCATAAGAACCCACAAACACAAAAATACTTCTAGAACTGAATAGAACAAAAGAATGAAGTGGGAATTCATTCTCTAAAATTCCAAATTAAAACTTTAAAGAAAGATTTGAGGGGGAGGTAGGACAGGACAAATGGGTGGCAAAATAGGTGGAAAGTAACAGAACTGGTGCCCACCAGCATCAAGCCAGCTAGGCTAAAGGGACACAAGCAAAATGGCACCGGCTTCCATTCCCAGAGAAAGTTTTTACAGATCCTTGCCCCTCTAGCACATGCTCTAAAATTAGTCAGTAAATCTTCATGTATGACCTAGGCACTTTTTAAACTGCTGAATCTGCACTGGGTCTGAGAATGAGTAATATTGTGCACAGGCCCTCCTGGACTTAATTAAGCCTTGCTGATTTTCAAAGTCAGACATTATGGGGGTTTATCTTCCTGGTGCAGATACGGAGGGCAGGAGGGGCCAGTGTGGGACTTGAAACTTTCACTGATCAAGAAGGATCCCTATGGCTGCGAGATCCCTCCAACTTGTGGGTTGTTGTGCTAGGGGGTTGATTCCTATTTCTCTGTTCCTACTACTCTTCTCAGTATGGCCTTTTTCTTTATATCTTTAGGTGTGGAAGTGCTATGCTGCTGGTTGTTCTCAGACTGAGTTGTACTAAATATGTAATTGCAACCTTTCTGTGTCCATGGAAGAGGTGGACTCAGGATCTTCCTTCTTCTCCATCTTCCCCTTTGTCTTCAACCAGGGCCATTATTAAAAAAAATAATTTTACAATACTGTTCTCCAAAGTGAATTCTCCAGCAACATGTGTATACTTTATATTATTTAAAAATATTTTAACTTTTAAAAATTAGTTCTTAAATGTATCAAGAAGAGAAATACAAATTTGGTTTACAAATTAGATGGGAGGGGCGCCTGGATGGCTCAGTGGATTAAAGCCTCTGTCTTTGGCTCGGGTCATGATCTCAGGGTCCTGGGATCAGGCCCCACATCGTGCTCTTTGCTCAGTGGGGAGCCTGCTTCTCCTTTTCTCTCTCTGCCTACCTGTCTGCCTACTTGTGATCTCTCTCTGTCAAATAAATAAATATTATCTTTGAAACAAACAAAAACAACCAAATTAGGTAGGAAATAATGTCTACCAGTTTGTTCACATGCACATATGGATTTGTTCAGAGCCTGTATCCAATTTTCCACTTTCATATAGTGATTCCTTTATATGTAATTCCTCTCAGTACTAAGTATATCCATTCTCCACTATGGGTACTTAAGAAGGAATTGTTTTCAACCCAACAAGTAGTTCAAAGTAGGAAGAGTACTCCAAAGAATTAGATTTCCCAGGGGGTACCTAGAAACTCTGTTTGCTGACCTAGGAGACTGTGGGATCTTAAGGTAACTTTCTGGCCTTTTTAGATTTGTCTTTCTTTATCTTAAAATGTCTGCAAGTAAAACATTTTTCATCCCAGGACTGAACTCACAGATCATAAAAATGAGAGGTGAATTAAAATAATACAACAGTATATGCCAATTGTATCTCATTATTCTTTTTTAATATTTTATTTATTTATTTGACAGAGAGAGATCACAGGTAGGTAGAGAGGCAGGCAGAGAGAGAGAGAGGGAAGCAGGCTCCCCGCGGAGCAGAGAGCCCTATGTGGGACTCGATCCCAGGACCCTGAGATCACGACCTGAGCCGAAGGCAGCAGCTTAACCCACTGAGCCACCCAGGCGTCCTGTATCTCATTATTAAAAAAAGATGAAGTAGGTACATTCATAAATCAAACATATGTAGTGAGAAAAAAGAATGAACTACTTCTGCATGCAAAGAAAGACAGCAAGAATGTAGGGTGCCTGGGTGGCTCAGTCATTAAGCTTCTGTCTTCGGCTCAGGTCATGATTCCAGGGTCCTGGGATGGAGCCCCACCTCGGGCTCCTTGCTCGGCAGGAAGTCTGCTTCTCCCTCTCCCACTCCCCCTGCTTGTGTTCCTTCTCTCTCTCTCTCTCTCTGTCAAATAAATAAATAAAATCTTTAGGAAAAAAAGAAAAAGCTAGGAAGTGCTGTACTAACACACACATGCGTGCACACACAGTGGAGGTGGAAATTTTTCTTGGGAGATTCTTTAGAAGCCAAAACAGTGGAGTAAAATTCTTGCCCCCATCTTGCTTAGATGAATTATATAGAGTAGTCAAATTCATAGAGACAGAAAGTAGAATGATTATTGCCAGGGGCTAGGGGTAGTGGAGAATGGGTAGTTGTTTATTTGGTACAGTTTCAGTTTTGCAAGATGAAAAAAATCTTCTGTTGATTAGCACAATGATATGAATGTACTTAACACCACTGAATTGCACACATAAAAAAGGATAATGTAATGGAAGTGGGATTATAAAATTTACCTAGGAAATACCATTTGATAACTACATGAAGATTTTGTGAAAATGAGGTGTGAGGAAGTCTCTCATTTTTATGTTTCTTTTGTTTTTACTACTTGGAGCATTATTAGTTACATTAATAACCGTCACTATTTTACTAATATTGTAAAAGCCTTATTTATTCAATGCTGATTTTTTTGTGTTAAAGATTGTATTTAAGGAATCATGTCATTTCCCCCAAATAACTATATGGCTAAAATAAAATTCTACCTTTAAATATTTAAATTAGGAAATAAGAAAGGACCAAAGATGCCAAGGACTATCTTTGAGATATTTTTTACAAGAGAAAAAATATTTTTCAATTTTATAAAAATTTTATAGTAAATTTTTTCATTTTTCATTTAATTTTTATATTCTTTGGTTTCATAAAAAATATTCCATGTTACTTTACACCCATTAGAATGTTATTTTTTTAAAATGTGTTGGATAAAATTTAGAGAAATTTGAATGTTTGTGCACTGTTGAGAGAGTTATAAAATGGTGTAGTCACTATGGAAAACAATATAGTGGTTTCGCAAAAATTAAAAATAGATTTACCAGATGACCCAGTTTTTTCCATTTCAAAAGGGTTGAAAGCAAGCCCTCAAAGGTAATTGTACACCCATGTTTTTAGCAGTGTTAGTCACAATGGCCAAAAGTGGAAGCAACCCATGTGTCTGTCAGTGGATACATGGATAAACAGAATGTGTTATATATGTACAATGGCATATTAGGTACTTTGATAAGGAAGAAAATCCTGACACGTGCTATAACATAGATGAACCTAGAGAAATTTATGCTAAGGGAAATAAGCCAGTCACAAAAAGTAAATACTTATAATTTTGCTTAGATGAATTATATAGAGTAGTCAAATTCATAGAGACAGAAAGTAGAATGATTATTGCCAGGGGCTAGGGTTAGTGGAGAATGGGGAGTTGTTTATTTGGTGCAGTTTCGGTTTTGCAAGATGAAAAAAATCTTCTGTTGATTAGCACAATGATATGAATGTACTTAACACCACTGAATTGCACACATAAAAATGGATAAGGTGATAAATGTTATGTTATGTACATTTTGCCACAATTATAAGTAAATACAAACCAAGGAAAAAAGTCATGCCAGATGATTGTAGTGTTGTAACCAGAGTTTTGAATAATTGTGCCTGTCTATACCAATGCTTCTCAAGGTGTCCCTGAATTAACAGGATCATTATAACATGAGAGCATAAAAAAAAAAATTCATCTAGTGTTTTATTCACCCTACTTAATAGGAAAAACCAGAATCTGGATTAATATTGGGTAATCTCTGGCCCCCACTATAAATAAAATTTGTAGTGTAGTCATTTTTTTTTTGTAAAATGAATAAAATTAGTATAATGTAGGAATTTGAAAAGTGTTCAATAGTGTTTTATGTTTACCTTATAAGATACTTATCTATAAAATAAATAATTTCACTTTTAAAAATTTGTTTAAGCCAATAGTAATGCAAATTAAATTAGAAGATAGTGATCACTGCAAATAATGTAAAGAAGTTATACAGATTGTTTTATGTGGACAAAGGGACATTCCCATAGGGTACTTTTCAAAATATTTTTTCTCCTGGTTTTACTGAGATACAGTGATATAGTTGATATAAAGCATTGTATATTTAAAGTGTATGACATAATGATTTGGTGTATGTATGTACCATGAAAGGATTTCCAAATAAGCTTAGGATCCATCACCTCACATAGTTACATTACATTTTTCTTGAGATGAAAACTCATAAGATCTACTACCTATCAGCTTTCACATATACAATGATATTGTTAAACACCGCCCAATCTTTGGAGACACTAACCATGGTGCTGAAACTAAATTCTAAATGCTGTTTGGTGTTCCAAGTCTTACCTCTTTGGTTTCTAGATGATGAGAGATTGGAGGAGGGACAGGTGGTAGCACTGGGTGGCAAAGACACCGCAGTGAGATACCTTTTTTTTTTCTTTCCCCTCACTGAGATACTTGAAGTGTTCAGAGCACCCAGTGAATATCGTTTGAAATGGAAATATCTCAGTATTTCAACAAGTGGCCAGAATGTACTCGTATATACTGATGAAGATCAGTCCTGATTATAGTTTATTCACTTTGAAAAGCATGAACACATGCATCTGCCCACTTTAATTAGTTTTAATACATTACATTGGAAATATAACAATGTCATAAATTGTGATATCTGAATTTGAACTAGATCAAGGTTCTGGAAAGTTGGAGGTATTAATACAGTAAAAGGGACTGAATTATAAAATATCAGAATAAAAATCAGAGTTGAGTGGTCCAAGATAAGCATATAATCTCACAAGACAGGATTAGTTCAGTGGTTTTCACAACCTACTATTTAAACTGTTAAACTGGTCTGGAGAAGGGGGTGAAAACTGCTTAAGTACTTTATGGAAGTGGCTAAATTTAAAAATTGTCTAAATGTAACCCAAGAAAATAATAATTCACAATGATTACTTTCAGTTACAGATTTTTAACATCCTGGTGAATAATGTTTCAATAACTATTTTTGTGTAGTATATATGTCATATTATCTAATCATGGTTGATAATTACTCTTAGTTTTACATTGATATGCATAATTACCTTCCTGTGCATTTGTAAGGATAACTCTATGCTATATCTAGGAAAAATAGAAATATATTTTTCTTACATCTAATAAAATAGAAACATGCTTTTTTCTCATTGTGGAAAAGTATTAGTTTCTTTATTTTTATGGCTCTAACGAACCCTCTAGGAAGCTAGTAAAATATAACCAAAATAGTACTGAGGGTTTTTTTTTTCTTTTTTTTCTTTTAGAATCTCTTGAGGGTGAGTTACTGACAACATACTTCAACATTTCAGAATACGCTAGAATATATTACCTACAAACAAGATCTCTTATATAACTAGACTACAGCCATCAGATACAGGAAATTAACAGTAATACTTGATAGCATATATTAAGGAACCCCCCCCCCACTCAAGTTTTGCTAGTTCTCTCTTTTATAGCTCCAATTCATGATCACATGTTTCATTTATTTGTCACATTCCTTTAGATTCATTCCTCCAATAATTTTGTAAAATCTGCATTTGTTTTATGTTTCCTCATCATTAGATGCATGGTATGCATTTTTGCCAGGAATATCCCAGAAATGATGCTTTGTTTTTATTGTAACTTATCAGGTAGTACACAATTTGTTAATCTTAATCAATTTATTAAGGTACTATCATGTTTCTCCATTTTAAATCACTCTTTTTTCGTATGTATTCAATACATATTTTATTTTGAGATATTGGAAACCATGTAAATATCACATTGCTCAACAAATATTTACCTACTCATCTTAACATTTATTAATGTTTTTTGGCTGAATTAATTATTTCAAATAAAGTTTCCAAATGGTGATTTTCTTTTTCTTTTTTTAAGGTTTTATTTATTGATTTGAGAGGGAGAGACAGAGCACAAGTGGCAGGGAAGGCCAGGGAAGGCAGAGGAGAGGGAAAAGCAGGCTCCCTGCTAAGAAGGGAGACTTTTTTGGGGCTCAATTCCAGGACCCTGAGATCATGACCTGAGCCAAAGGCAGATGCTTAACTGACTGAGGCACCCAGGTGCCCTCCAAATGGTGATTTTCTAAATGAATTGTTCCTTTTATATTTAGACATTAACATTCTTCTATAAGTGACAGTTTCACTAGTCTCAATTAATTATCAGTGTGGACTTTAGATTTCTGTTTTCTTAAATGGGTGAAAATTAGTGACTATTACTGTTATTTATTTAACTACATACTTGGCTTTAAAATCAATTTTTTTAGAATATAACATACCTCTATGAGATGAAAATATTTTAAGTGTATTCTGAGCTTTGGTAAATATGTATACACCATGTAACTACCAAACCGATCAATATATAGATCATTTCTTTCACAAGTTTATTTATTTTTTAGTAATCCCGCACCCAATGTGGGGCTCAAATTCATGACCCTGAGATCAAGTTATGCCAGGCATCTCCATTTCTTTAACCGTAAAATGTTCCTTTTTGTTCCTTTGCAGTCTACCACTCCACCCACATAACATGATCATGGGCAATTTCTTTTGTTTTCAGTCACTAAAGTACAGTTTGCCCTTTGTGGAATTTTATATAAATGGAGCTGGGCTATATGAGCCCTTTCCTGTGGCTGGATTGTTTTTCTCATTACAATGATTTTGATGCTTATCTGTGAAGTTCAGTGTATCAGCTGTTCTTTTTTACTGTTGTAAATTTTGCTATTTATATACCAAACTTTGTTTATCCATTCAAAAAAGATGGACATTTTGATTATCTTTAGTTGGGAATAAAACTGCCATGAACATTCATTTTCAAGTCTTTTTCTGGATGAGATATATACCGTTCTTTCTTTTGGTCATGTCTTTACGGTTAGAGTTGCCAGTATTTATGATTATATTTAACTTCATATATATGTGCATACACACACACACACACACACACATATATATATATATATATTTATATATATATTTAACTTTAGGATAAACTGCCCAACTATTTTTCCAAAGTGGGCATATCATTTAATATTTCTACTTACAACTTTTTTTTTTTAAAGATTTTATTTATTTATCAGAGAGAGAGAGGGGGAGAGAGCGAGCGCAGGCAGACAGAATGGCAGGCAGAGGCAGAGGGAGAATCAGGCTCCCTGCTGAGCAAGGAGCCCGATGTGGGACTCGATCCCAGGACGCTGGGATCATGACCTGAGCTGAAGGCAGCTGCTTAATCAACTGAGCCACCCAGGCGTCCCTCTACTTACAACTTTTGAGAGTTCTAGATATTTCAAATCCTCACCAAGTTGATAATTTCAGCCCTCTTAATTTTTACTACTCAAGATTGTATGCAATGATATCTCATTATGGTTTTAATTTGTACTTCCCTGATGACTAAAGCATGGTTTTATGTGTTTATTACCCATACATATATCTTCTTTTGCGATGTATCCATTCAAATATGTTATTAATTTTGTATCATGTTATTCATTTTCTTCTTACTGAGTTGTAAGAATTCTTATATTTGGAAATCAATTCCTTCATTGTGTATAAATATTGTAAATATATTCTCCTGTTTCTTCATTTGTCTTTAATTTTCTTATAGGTGTTTTTGGAAAAGCAAATTTTTTTATTTGATGAAGTCCAATTCAGTTAAAAATTTTTTTTTTTCCTGTGTGTGCTCTTACTGAAAGATCCTTGTGTATTCAACAACAACCTTAGTGGGAGTCCAAGGTAGAGTTCTGGAGCTTTTTTTCCTGTACTCGTCTGTGATCTGCAGGGCTCTGCCCTATAAATTCTGTCTGCTTTTGCCTTCCAGAACTCCAGTCTTTAACTCTTCAAGACTTTTTTTTTTTAAGTTCCTAAATCACTTGAGGTAAGTTACTGACATGGTGCTCTACCACTTCTGAACACTGTAGTAGTATATTCATTGTGAGTCCTTAATAGTCTGCTTAGAATCAGTGCAGGAACTGTCTCCACAAAGACAGTCTGGGTGAGTTTTGGGTTCACCTAATTGATTTCCTCTCTCTGAGGGATCACAACTCTATGCTGAATGTTGTCCAGTGTATCAGAACAGTGGCTCTATATATTTTGTCCAGTTTGTGATTATGGTGAGAGGGCAAGTCAGGGTTCAGATGGGAGTTGTGTAATACATCTTCAATTCAATTTTGAAATAGATATTTAAAAAGTAAAATTAAATTGCAATATAATTCTTTCTTAGTGATTGTGTCTTATAAAATTAAATCCCTGAATGCAAGAAGCTCTAACGTATACTCTTAAAAATCCTACCAAGCACTGGACAGCGCTGGTTAGTGCTCTAAGTCAGGTTTTTCTCCAGTCAAAATATAGTCTCTGAGCATATGGTAACCAGAATACAAGCAAATGGAACAAACACTTTAATATACCTTCAGACATCATGATATTAACTACTTATATACAAAATATGTGGGAGGGTCTCCATGACAAATAGAAGTACATAATGACCTTAAGGGATCTAGTAAATGACTTGAGTGCCTTAGCCTATAATGCTGAGAAACCCTTATGTTAATAAAATTCAAAGATGTGTTGAATTGTAATAATTTAAAGTGCAAGGAATAAGCTCATCTTCAAAAAATGAACTTTTGCTTCTATGGAGCATTTTAAACTTATTCCATTTCCCCCACACTTTTTAAACAGATTTTTTTTAAAAAAAGGTTATAAGTCATGGTATTTTTGGACCATAAAAATTGTCCAAATTGTGGATTTCTTACCTTTTCTTTATCTAGTAGAAGTACCATATGTTACTGAACTCTGACTGTGGTGATGAAGGCTTTTTTATATACCATGTAATCATTATTATGAAAGTTATATAGATTGCTAAGAATTTTGAATGAGAAATTTAACCATCACACAGAAATTGATGTTACTTCTAGATTCTCTCACTGGATTCTTTCACAAGATTATTGGTCAAATTTTTCGTATTCAGTATTATTACAGCTAGACACACAAAAACATGTTTGAAGGCAGTTTAAGGTTACTTAACTTGCACTTTATTTAGCAGGATAAATACATTTAGACGGACTCCAGTTCACTGCTCTCTTTGCTCACATTCCTTCCTCTTTTCCTTGCCAGCTTAATGGTGTTTATGCAGAAAATCAGGTATTGGCTGCCAGCAAGGTCAATGCCTCGTATATAGAAGTTATCTGCATGTATTTTATTTCACTGAAGCATTGACTGTTGTTTAGCAGGTAAAAGCTTCTTAACCATCTGATGACTTATACAATAATAAAATATAATAATCTAAAGAAGTATCTTTATTCAATCTCAGAATTTTTTGAAGGTACTTCAGAAATGGTATGAAATCCAGTATGTAGTGGTTTCATGATGACAGAAGAGAGTTTTCAGTCTCTTTACTGTACCACTAAGCTAGTGTTTCTTAAATTTCCATGTGCACGAGAAATCATCTAGAAGGTAGACTTTCTCTCAGATTTCCTGATACATTTTGTCTGGGTTAAGGCCAGGGAATTTGCATTTCTAAGATGTTCTCAAGTTATGATGGTGGTGTTTGGAGCAGTACTGCTTCAGGAAACTGTATTATCAGAACAGAACAGGTTCTTTAGGCAGTCTATCTCATAAGTGGTAAATATATTTGCTAACTTGGCTAACTGCCTGCCCTTGAAAATGAATTACAAATACTGCTTTTCTATTATGTTTAAGTGTTTTAATTTCTGTACTTGTAACAATGATATTTGTTGGGATGATGCAGTTTACATCTATTACAATTCTTTCCACAAGAGATTCTTTATTCCAAAAAAGCCCAGGCTTTTGCATTTGAATACAAGTTTTATGTCTGTTTGTTTTCCTTGTCAGACCAGGTCTGATTTATGAATTTGCCCTGAATACATGCCTGCACTGTGATATATAAATTAGAGTGCTATAAGTCAGTAATTCAGTTCAACCATATATTGTACCAATAACTTCTTCTTCCCCTTTTCTCTACAATACATTTTAACATTTTCATACCATGTGCCTTTCTTTTACACATAGATCATGATGTACTATTTTCCACTACTAAATGGAAGTAAATTTAAATGCAGATTAATTGAAGCCTTTTCATCAAAACAGAACTTTTTAAAAGATCACTTTTTTTTAACACATTCCAATTATACGCTAATTTAGACTTCTTGCCCTTTCTTTCTTGCTTTCTTTCTTTCTTGTCTTCTCTTTCCTAACACACACACACACACACACACACGTGTATGTGGCACACACAGACAATATAACATGTATGTGGCATACACACATTATTTAATAATAATATCACTGTATTTATGTAGTACTTACAGTTATAAATATAATATACTGTAAAATGCCCTAAATTCACATAAGGTAGAGTGATAAGGCATGTGATTTCCTCTGTATCACATACAGGAAATAAATATGGCTTAGTTTTATGGGACATTTGATTTTTTTTAAGTTCAACTGTTAGGCATGAAGAATATCAATCATACAATGACAGTTCCTTTCACATCTCATAAATACACAATGACATGCATTTAAACCTTTGTTTTCCAAAGGCAATCTTAATAGTGATTATATGACTTTTTTACCTTTCTAAAAATGACTATTTTAATTTCCATTAATTTTAGAATTATTGAGATAGCAGGTTAGAGTCAACTGTCACATACTAAGTATCACTTTTAAAATGGTGTTTTTTGTTTTGGTTCATAGAAACCTAGAGATTCAAGATAATTATAGAATATAAAGAAGTGAATTTTTAAAATTACAGAATGAATCACCTAATTTACACAAGAGGAATTGAATTTCAGAGACTCTAAATGACATGTTCCACACATCCAATTTGGCAAAAAGCGTGAATTAGAACCAGGTATTGTGATTTCTAGAAGCATAAATTCAAAAACAACGGTGTCTGGTAAAATTTATATGCCTCTTATATTGGAAAACAACATAGAGGATTTTTTTTAATCTGTAGCCTCCACTCTTTAACCTTCTGAGTGAATAGCTGAAAGCTTAAAAAGAGTTATTAGCATTGCTGACTTTCAGTAGGATGGTAACACTATGTAGTAATGGTTTATTAAGTTATCATAATATGTCCAACATGAATAATCACCAAATCATAATAATTAATAAAGACACCCATGTATTATTGCTCTCATCAATGCAAGAAATCACATATGACATCATATACTTTGTCAGTATTTTTAGCACATTCATCACATTACATTGGGTACTGAACTCTGAAAAATATTCTTGCAGAATAATTCATGTATGGAATTTCTGTGTTGTTTTAAAAAAAATAGCTTTTTTAGTTGAAATAGCACCAAGATACACTTTCCTAGGAGTAGAAAGTGAAACCAGAAACCAGACAATCAAATCAGGCAACATGAGTAGCATGATTTGAAGCAGCATCACAAACATTCAATCAAGGTAAAATTATATCTTGAGTCTGACAAATATCCTCTTATTAGCAACACCAGCCTACTTGAGAGGGTGGGGATAAATTTTTAAAGGACTTCACATCTGAGGTTGAATGCTTCCAGCCTCCATGATATTTGTTTTTTTTTTTTTTTTCCACCTTATTTAATCATTGCTGAATGATTTTTTTAAAAGATTTTATTTATTTATTTGACACAGAGAGAGATCACAAGTAGGCAGAGAGGCAGGCAGAGGGAGAGGAGGAAGCAGGCTCCCTGCCAAGCAGAGAGCCTGATGCGTGTCTCGATCCCAGGACCCTGAGATCATGACCTGAGCCGAAGGCAGAGGCCCGACCCACTGAGCCACCCAAGCGCCCCTTGCTGAGGGGGCGCTCTCTTCATAAACATTTGGGTTCTTAGAATATTAGCATTGCAAGGAATCTTTGAGTACATATAGATCAGCTTTCACATCATAGCTGAGGGAAGCCAACACCCAGAGAAAAACATGACTTTGTAAAGGCTGCACAGTGATTTGTAGAACTGGCAGTAGAACCTTTGCAGATGACTTCCAAACTATTATGTACCAATTACTTGGTTAAGACTAATGGAATTGCTGGTGTTCTGGGCTCCATGGTTACCCATTCTTTGTTTATTCCTCTGTGTCACTCTGACACTATTCACAGTAAGTTAAGTCCCGAGCCCGGGGGTGGGGGGGTTTGTATTATTCTAGAACTTTCAACTGAATGGAAGCATTACCTTATTTATTATAGCAACCTTTCAAAAAGAAGCTTCTTTTAATTAAAAAAAAAAAAAAAAAAAAAAAGCCCATGAAAGTGATTGTTCAGTTTGGAGTGTTAAAGAAAGTTGAATAAATTGGTATCTATAAAAAGCTACTTCCTATTGGGTTAGTACAAAGAGTGAACTTTGCAGAAGTCTATAATTAAAATCTAAATTCTCACTTAGTTTTCATATAAGGGGGCCAGGATTCCCACTTTTAAAAAGATGACTTTTTAAAACAATGACTAAACGTCTTACCTTGTTCAGTCCAACTTTTTTTTTATTCTTTCTTCCATAAAGCTGCAAACATTACATTTTCAGGTCACTACCTCAAAGCTTGGGACTTTGCCATGTTGCGAAGCAAAGGATGGGGAAAGAACTATGATCTAAATGTCAACATTTGAGAAGAATGGACACAGAAAATAGCTAAGTCAATTTATTTCTTTAATTGAAAAAAAACAACAATGGGCAGAATCATGCATTTTAGAAAGGCAAAGACAAATTCACATGTGATTGTTTATTAACATCACAAGAGAAAGGAGGGTTGAAAGTAAAGGAAGAAGTTGTAAACTCAGGGTGAGAAAATGTGTATTTAGGGGCGCCTGGGTGGCTCAGTGGGTTAAGCCTCTGCCTTCAGCTCAGGTCACGATCTCAAGGTCCTGGGATCGAGCCCCACATCGGGCTCTCTGCTCATTGGGGAGCCTGCTTCCCTCTCTCTCTCTGCCTGCCTCTCTGCCTAATTGTGATCTCTCTTTCTCCCTGTCAAATTAAAAAAAAATAAAAAATCTAAATTGTCAGTCTGTCTCTGACTAATTTAGTGATTTTAGGTAAATCACTAACCTTTCCTGAATCTCAGTGTACTCATCCATAATATAGAGACAGTTATATCTATCTTCTCTGCCTACTCAAGTATGCATACATATGGAATTACTATGATTATTTAAAGATGATAATAAATTTAAAAAGGCCTAGAATATCATGTGACATGTTAGAATGTACTTGAAATTCAATAGGTAAGACATAGGAATAATGTAAACTCATACCTGGATATTGCAGACTAAGTATTCTGATTGTCTCAATACTATAATCTTAACATCCATATTTTAACTCACTTGGAAAATACCTTTGAGATTATGGCCAAGCAGTAGACTACATTTTTGTCAGATAGATGAATATAATTCTTTCAGCAGTTGATACAGGTGCTTTATGAAGTGGGCATATCCCAAGAAGAAAGGGTATAAAGAGAGTATCTATCACTTGGATCATTTTCTCATTGGCTTCTACCAATTTTTAAAATGGTGTTCCGAAAGGAAAAAAATGGCTCTAGGATCTAATAAAAATCAGACAAAGAGAAAAAGTGTTGTGAAAGAGGCATCAAATTTTCTCCGATTTACAGTGAGCTGTGTCAGTTCTAGGGCAGACGGTATACTATTCGGATGAGGGAAGAAGCACTATAGCTTGTTCTCATAGCATCCCCTGGCAGAACTGAATCACCTGAACGAAGTGCAGGTAATGATCTCATCCTGGGACTGGAAGTTCCTTCTTTGGATCTGTCTACAGGCTGTGACTTCATGGCACATGAAGGGGTGAGATGAGACCAGCTCATACTGTTCGCTCTGACACTCATGGTTAAACCATGTCAGGAGACAACAGATGGGGAGTGAGTATCATGTTTCCAGAATATTCTGTCTAGTTTGTTAACAAAGGTATCTACTGATAGTGTGATTATGAATTTTTCAAAAACATTCAACTGATTTTCTTCTCAGTTTTCTCTCGTGACTTTAGTGAATTTCCACAAGTGTGTCTTGACAGATGGGGTCCAATTCTATAGTAAACATTGCATTTTATGACTCCAGTGTTAAAAGGAGCCCCAAATATTTCTAGCACGACCAGTTTCAGGATTGTACTTAGATGAACACCTGTCTGAACAAAACTCTCTTTCCCACTGATCTTCCCAAATGATTGGAAGGGCCTTACAAGTGACACAGGTCAAAATCAAAAGAGATCTTTGGAGCATATGTTGTTACTCTACTGCCCTAGAATGTGAACAGACATTGAATATCTCCATGATCTTATGTCATTTGCAAACTGATTTTTTTCCCTTTATGATTAAAAAGGATGATCCAAACCAGGCATCTTATAACCCTCTGTATAAGTGAATAAGTCCGTAACATTATGTGGAGTGATTGGAGATAGATTTTCAACTTAAAGCACAATGTTTTTTATTCCCAAACATTGTTCCACACGCCAATGCCAGCTGGCACTTAGTGATCATTTGAGGAAGCTTTTAGAAAACGTAGAATACCAGGGGCACCTGGGTGGCTCAGTCATTTGAGAGATGGACTCCTGATTTTACCTCAGGTCATGCTCTTGGGGTCATGTAATCAGCTCTGTGTGGAGCACCATGTGGGGCCTCACGTGGGGCTCCCAACTCAGCGGAGAGTCTGCTTCCTTCTTCTCCTTCTGCCCCTCCCCCGACTTGCAGGCTTACCTCTCTTTCTCTAAAATCAATCAATCAATTAATCTTAAAAACAAAAACAAAAACAAAAAACTACAGAATCCCAAACTCCACATTCACAGTTATGTTACAATAGATGAGAATAGAGCACAGAGATCCATATTTTTCTTTTTTCCCCAGTAGAGGGTAGTTTGGAAATTGCTGATCTAAATTATGCTGTATAGCTTTGTATCCTTCAATGCACATGGGACTAAGGGGTATAAATTAATTTTTTACAATAAGGAGTGTAAATTTATTTTTTACAATTTTCTTATAAGATATAAGAAAATACAGGTAAGATATAAGAAAGATTAAAGATAAAAGAATGATATGAGAAAATATAAGATATAAGAAAATATAAGCAATAGCATATAACTGAATGATAATTCAGCATTATCAGTTACATTCAAGCATTATCAGTTACAGTTATAGAGTGTCGTATGAGTGAGTGCTAAAGTTTCAAACTTGAACACTTTCAGGTATTCAATTTAAATGGACAATGTCATTCAATGTCTGTTATATTTCTGCCCTTGCACCATTTGTGTTTCAGGCTTCACTTGTATCTCAATGAAAAATTCAGTACCTATATTTTTAGTCTGTAGCAGGATAACAAGTATTTCCATTTATTACTTTTTCCTAAGACCTTTATTATGTAATCCTGAAGTTACTGTTAAATTAAACTTCAATTTGGTATGAACAGACATCAACATTTTAAGAGGCCTTTCTATTTTATTCATTTATCAAGCATTTATTGAATACCTACAATGTGCCAGGCACTAGACAAATGAACAGTGACTAGTGAATAATGCTCTTTTTCTTATGTAAGAGGCTACAAAATCAGCTCACCTTAATGGAAAAATAAGTTACTGTTTTAAAAGGGGAAAACTTTAATAACTTAACACAGAAAAATCATTTAAAAGCCAGGGAATGATAGAATGGGAAAGAAAACAATTTCAATATGGAAAAAATGTACATCACTTATTTGGAAATGTGAACAGACTAAAGGTAAACAATCTACGTAAAATAGCCTTTACTTAAGTTACAAAATCTAGAATTGGAATTGTAGATTAAATAAAATTCTGTAGGGTCTTGACTTCTTGTCATCTTTTGTTTTAGATTCACGCTTCAAATACATTCTCATTACTTACTTATCAATTATGTTTTGTTTCATTGGTTTTTAACAGACTAGCTAGCAGAGGATGCTTGGATGTTGGTGAATTAAAAAAAGAACAGGCGATCAGGGAAACGTTAGTCAACAAGGTAAATTAGGCAGAGATCTGGAATCATTATAGATCCAGATCCAAAGGAAATGCTATATTCTTACTTTGAGGTTTAAGATTCATATAAAAACATTTCTTTAGGGAAAAAAAAAAAAAAAGCCTGGAGCAAACTAAAGGCAGTTTATCAACTAAGAATGTAGATTGATTTGATCTAATTATTTAACTTCCCAGAGAATTTTTCCCATCATTTATTAAATGGCAATGACACATTCCATAATTCCAAAGATCTGAAGAGGACTAAACAGCAAGATTTGGCAGCAAAACTGAACCTGAACTGATCAGAAGAAATTCGTGATACTATTTATCCTGCTTTTCCCAATAATATTCCTAAGTATGTTTTTGCAGCAGAAATGTTAATGTGGTTGATTATACCCAAATAATTTTGTGTGTGTGTGTGTGTGTGTGTGTGTGTGTGTGTGTGTAAAATGGGACTTCGGTAAGAATCACAAAATCATGGAACGGTTGTTCTTAGCACTTAGTAAGTTGATTATAAAATCTATATGAAAGCAAAAGTCCAAAAATAAGCAAGCATTTCTGGAGACAAAGAAGCAGTGTAGCATGTTAATGGTAATAATGTTCTCTGGAGCCAGCCTGCCTGGTTTACAATCCCACCTATGGGATTGTAACTACACACTGTAACTTAAATATGTTACTTAACCTCACTATGCAATGGTTTCCTCATCTGAATAATAGCTGACACAAAATAGGTTCATATATGTTAATTAAAAAAAGAAGAAGATTGGGGGAAATTGCTCTGTGTCACACATTAATTAAGGCAGAATGATACTGCTGTGGGAAGAGGACGAAACCAACTACAGGAACTAAACAGAGATCCAAGAAAAGACTCATTCTTAGATCAAACTTGGTTTGTTTTTGCTTCCTTGCTGTGACTTATTTCACAACTGAAGTTTATACCTCTTAGTCCTCTTCCCCTGTTTTGGCAACCACCTGATTATTTCCTATATCTATGAGTCTGTTTCTATTTTGTTCGGTTCATTTGTTTTGTTTTTAGATTGTGTATGTAAATGAAATAATGTCTTTTTTTGGTCTGACTTATTTTACTTAGCATAATACCCTCTAGGTACATTCTTGTTGTCTTAAATGGCAAGATTTCATTCTTTTCTATGGCTGAGTAATAGTCTAGAGTGTGTGTGTGTGTGTGTGTGTGTTCTTCTTCATCCACTCATCTATCGGGGACACGTGGGTTGTTTCCATACCTTGGCTATTATAAATAATGCTGCAATGAAAGTAGGGGTGCATAGATATTTTTTAATTAATGTTTTCATTTTCTTTGGATAAATACCCAGAAGTGAAATTGCTGGATCATATGGTAGTTTTATTTAGTTTATAAAACTTTAAAACTTTGGTTTAGCTTATAAAACTTTGATATATCACTGAAGTTTATTTCAGATTTCTGAAGAAGGGAAGAAATATTTGATAAATAGAGCTAAAAATGGGTCATTAATAAGGAAAAAATGAGATTGTATATATCACAAAAACTGTACAAAAATCGGCTTTATACAGATTAAGAACTTTATTTTTATTTTTTAAAATATATTATTTATTTATTTGTCAGAGAGAGAAAGAGCACAAACGGGGGGAGTGGCAGGCAAAGGCATAGGGAGAGGCAGGCTCCCTGCTGAGCAAGGAACCTGATGCCAGACTTGATCCCAGGATCCTAGGATCATGACCTCAGATAAAGGCAGAGAGGCTTAACAGACTGAGCCACACAGGCATCCCTGGATTAAGAACTTTAAAAAAAAAGAAAAGAAACTTTAAAACTTCTCGAAGAAAATACTGTTGCATGTCTTTCTGACCTTGGGTCAGAGAATATTTTATAAAAACCTTCAAAAGCATAGAACTTAAAAAATATGAACCATCAGATGACGTGAGAATTAAGAGCCTTGGTTTTCCATGATGCACTTTAAAGAGCATGAAGAGAGTGTGAGAAATTATTTGAAATTCTTATAGTTACCAAACTATAATCAAGTATACATAGATCGTATAAATTAAAATAATATAGAAAATTAATAAATAGACAAAAATGTTAATAGACACATCACAAAAGATGTATATAGCCAATAAACTTCTGAAAAATCACCCAGCTTTACTTGTATTTGGGAGAATGTTGATAAAGAACATGATGAGATGTCATTCTTCATCACTCGCCAATAGAATTTAAGAAATCTTATGGAACTGTCATTTGGAGAAGACATGGATTTTTTACACATTGCTGGTAAGAGTATAAAATAATACAACCACTTTGAAAAACAATTTGGGCATTGTTTTATAAAGTTGAATATTCCTGGATACATACCATCCTTAGGTATATATGCAGAAGAAGTTCTTACACATGCATGCTGGGAGACAAGAAAACTGTTCATCGTGTCACTATTCATAATAGCAAAAAACTGGAGACAACAAAAACATCCATATGAATCCTGAATTATCTTTTCAAAGAAGCTATTCATAGAGTTGCTCATATACTTTAGAAAAGTTCAGACTAGTCCTTCCACACTAATACAGGTAATGTATGCAAATAATGGAAACACAGTCTTCTCCCAGTGAGAAGGAGTAATGTATGCAAATAATGGAAACACAGTCTTCTCCCAGTGAGAAGGAATAAGGAACCCTGACTCATCTTTGAACACAGTGCTGTTAGCAAGCTGATAGTGAGGAAGTGTGGTTTTACTTAACATACATACTTTATGTTGAATTCTGGGCAAAGAAAAATTTTCACCATAATACTTAAATATTTGAATAAGAAATACAGCGTGATTTCATGCATTCACCTGAAAATCATACACATATATCAAAATAGAGTGATCCTCTATTTACCATGATTGTGAAAGTTAAAGATTTTCCCTGATCCCTTCTAAAAATTACAGAGACCAAATCCTGAACAGCCTCCATTTTGAGAGTTTAAAGAATGGAAAGTAAATTAATCAGACTAAAGAGAGATTTTGACTTTAGAATTCTCTAATTCAAATTTATTTCTCTCCTTTATTTCTTATAAATGATTTTTTCATCCATTACATTGCTTTTTTATCTTTATTTAGCCTGAATGAACTAACAAAAATTTTTTTTTTAATTATCTTTCTTCTACCAAGTCCCAAATTGGAACATTATGAATCTAGTGAATCCAAAAACTCATGAGTTTAGATACCATGATTGTACCTATTACAAGTACACTTGCTTTCTTGGAGATGAAATGTATCTATAGCTTATGGTTATTATGAAGACAATCTTTGTCTTTGGAGTCAGATTGTCCTTAGTCACATATCAACCCTGATACGTACTATGCAACTCTGTACAATTTATCCTACCTTTCCAAATTCAATCCCTCATTTGTAAAATTGCCATTGTAATGATATTCATCTCAGGGTGGTTTTCTGAGATTTAACTGAGATAATAGAAAGTTCTCAGCTTTGTTATGTTACACAGTAAGTGTTTAAGAAAGTCATCTACTAAAACTATTAATGAGCTGTTCACTTTTATATAAAGCCAGGATGGATGCAGTTTGTAAACTGGTTACATAATCAGATCATCCTACCACTTCTGGATAACACACATGCAGAATAGGTAAAGATCGTCCATAAGACTTTTTGCTATAATAATTTGTGTCTATGGATCCTGGAAGTTTGCCATGCCACAAAGAGTAGGCATTAGTCTACACATTTCAGTGAAGAATTCTATAAAAGCTACTTGCTTCATCCCTGCTATAACCTTCTCTCCCCTTAATATTCCAGCAGTGACAGTTGAAAGTTTCAGGTAAAATAAAATATTCTTTTTTTTTTTTTTTTTCCCCTAAAGAGCTGGATCCCAGGACTCCTGAATCAGGACCTGAGCCAAAGGTAGATACTTAACTGACTGAGCCACCCAGGCATCCCAAAAATATTCCTTTTTTTTTTTTTTTAATGTTCTCATAGTGTCTTCTGTAGAGCTCTGTTATACTTTTTACACTGTAATTGTTTTGTAACATCTCTTTCAATAAGACTGGAAGGAATAAGAGAGGGAAGGGAGGATGGGAGGGAAAAGGAAAGAATAACAAGAGCAGAGGGACGCCTGGGTGGCTCAGTTGGTTAAGCAGCTGCTTTCCGCTCAGGTCATGATCCCAGCGTCCTGGGATCGAGTCCCACATTGGGCTCCTTGCTCAGCAGAGAACCTGCTTCTCCCTCTGCCTCTGCCTGCCATTCTGTCTGCCTGTGCTCACTCTCTCCCCCTCTCTCTCTCTGATAAATAAATAAAATCTTAAAAAAAAAAAAGAATAACAAGAGCAGATTCAGAAACTCTTTTATATTTTCCTGTAATTTTTTGCAGATGTTTAGAATTATCCTTCCACTAAAATATAGAATATTTATTCTCTTAAATTTAGATAGGTGTTTGGAAGTTTTGGGATTTATACTAAAACTTTACCTATTTTTTAAAAGCATTATTTATATTGCAAGCATTGGTAATACCTATACTTATTTATATGCATTATTAACTTTTGATGTATGCTCAATCCTTACAAGTTATTGGCAATTCTTGACTAATGGAATGCTAACCATATCTGTATCTCTGTCCAAACAATAAGGCATTTCATGAGAAGAATAGTAAATAATAATCATTTCAAATATACTAACTTAAGTGATATAAAGCAAGTTGACAATAACTAGGAAGTTGACGACCAATATTTAGAAGAAACCTATTAATATAATGGGCTGCTTAAAGAGGAAAAATAATACATAGTCATGCTATGGTTTGGGTGAACTTAGCTGATTTAGTTTTATGACATGTCTCCTAAGATCTCTGGATATGTTTTCTTAAAAGATGGCTTTCTTGAAAAAGCTATGTATTTTTGTTAAAAAAAAAAAACTGCCAATAGTGTGTTAATCCTAGGTGCAATTGATTAATAAAGTAGTATCTACATCCCAAGGGGACAATAATACTAAAATATGTTTTCTTTTTCTTAAGGTTTATTTATTATATTTTAGAGGGAGAAAGAGAACCCAAGGAGAAGGGGCAGAGGGAGAGGGAAAGAGATTCTCACATAGATTGCGCTGAGCAGGGAGCCTTATGTGGGGCTCCATCTTACAGCCCTGAAATCATGACCTGAGCTAAAACCAAGACTTGGGTGCTTAACTGAAAGTACCACCCAGCACCGCTGTTTTTCTTTAAATGTCAATTTCTCTTATAGAGATTAACAATACAAAAAAAAAAAAAAAAGCAAAACAGAACAAAATAATAGAAGATATTTTTAAAAACCTTTAATTTACTTTACTTTTTTGGAGATTTTTTTTAAAAAAGGTTTTATTTATTTATTTGAGAGAGAAAGAGAGAGACCAAGCACAAGTGGAGGGGGTGGGGCAAAGGGAGAGGGAGAATCAGACTCCCTGCTGAGCTGGGAGCCCCTTGCAGAGCTAGATCTCAAGACCCTGGGATTATGACTTAAGTCAAGGCAGATGTTTGGCAGACCGAGCTGTGTGGATGCCCCAAATTTATCTTATTTTAACAATGGAGTAAATGAGACTGAACATCATTTCTGTGCTGTGCTACCACCAAATATCATAACCTGATTTTAATTATGACAAAACATCAGGAAAACCTAAATTGAGGAACATTGTACAAAATCAGTAATGAGTACTCTTTCAAAATGTCAAGTTCATGAAAGGAAAGGGGAGAAAAAGTCATACATTGGAGAGGAGCTAAGAGAAATAACAGATACAACATACGACCTAAGATGATTCTTGACCAAGAAGATGTGGAAAAACACAGTAGGAGAAAAAAGGTGTAGCAAAAAGAAATGGGTGGAATTTGAATAAAATCTGCAATGTATTTAATAGTGTAGTACCAATGTTAATTTCCTGGTTTTATAGTTGTATAATGATTACATATTGTGCTAACATCAAGGAAAGCTGAATGAGGATATACAAGAATTCTCTGTACTATTTTGCAACTTTTCTCTAAGTCTAAATTAAGTTAAAATATAAAGTTTAAAAAACTTGTTAACTTTTCCCAGCTCCATAATTTGAATAGTAGAAAAGTTTTGATTGGAACCAAAGTTCCTAGTTTTCTTTTCCCTACATCACACTACATCCCCATCAAAGTGGATATTCTCCCCCTTAGTTAACAAAGCAAGTAAGGTTTTATATTTTGTTTTAAATTATCCTGAAATTATGCAACTTGCTTCAATAAATGTACTAATCTTAATATTTTAATATTAATGGACTATAAGCAGAAAAGAATCCCTAAACAAGTAATGAATTAAATGAAATCAACTGATCAAATTGTTCTTTAGAAATACTACCAGTCAATTCATTGAATCAGGAAGAGAATTCATATATAAATTTGGATTAGGTATATCCAATACAATTGAGTTATTGACCATGTTCTATCAAGGCAACAAGGCATATTTGGTGTTAAAAATACCATTAAAAAAAAATCCCTAATGTGCAACAACCAAAGGAGACAAATTGTGGGAAAGTGTCAAATTCGACTAAACCTATATATAAATCCATGGATTAAGATGAAAGTAGACATGGAACAAGGTTTTCTCAAAGAAAAGACTAAATGAGACATAGCCTGAGGCTTAGAAACTTCTATATTGAGTATCTAATGACATCTAAAAAATAAAAACCTTCCTAAGTAAGAAGGAGGTAAATTAACACCACTACCAACAAAAACTTTTAAAGCATGAATTTGGGCTCAAGTCAGTTCACAAATAATCTAGGCCATAAATATTTTTGAAATTTGTTACAAGCCAAGCATTCTGTCTTGCTTCAACATTGATACCAATTTGCCTCTACAACCTTGGGCAATTAATTATCTTAGTCCCCGAATGCCTAAAAGTGGGCTATTCACCTTTAAGTATTGTTATTATTATTTTACATTATGAGAGTTTTTGGTAAATGGTTAATGTGTGGAAACATTTTAAGTTCTTGGAAGCAAGGCATAAATACTTTCTTAGTCACCATTCTGCATAGAAAGAAGCTATTTAGCTGGGAAAAGCAAAAAAAAAAAAAAAAAAATATATATATATATATATATATATATATATATATCTATAGGCACTGTGGTTGAGCTTTGAGTCTGCCAGGTAAAAAAAGAATCCTGACAACTCTTCAGGATACAAATTGGAGGAATAGAATTCCCTCACATATTTCCTCTTTCAATAATAAGAGGATAATAATAATAAATGATAATAAAATGATAAAATGAATAATAATAAAACAATAAAATAAATGGAAAGTGAGGGTATGAATTCCTTGCCCAGAATTCATGTCTTTGGTCTCAGAGATCCTTTGTAAGTAGAATGGCCAAGCTGAAAATTCTCATACGCATTCTGAATACCATTAAACTATGATAGTCCTTGTGAACTCATAAGCAACATCTGTGTGTGCTTTTGTCCTGCAATAACATTATTAAAACAGTAAGTGGAAGAATTGCAAGACCACAAGAATGGTCCTAGAGGACATAGAAATCACGGCCTTTAATAGAAGAAGATTTTTTACGAAGAGGCTGATTACACTCAGGATCTCTTGTGTTGTTATGTTTTTCTCTCTAGGGAGAAGTCTGGTCTTAGAGTGAGGCAGAAACAAAATGGAAATCTCTTGTCAAATCGTGTTTTAAACCATGTTAACTTTCCAGTGTGAGGACAGTGCTTGAGCCACAACGTAAGTTTACTGATGGCTTCTGAAATGGAATACAGAGGTACCTGGGTGGCTCAGTGGGTTAAGCCTCTGGGTTAAGCCTCTGCCTTCAGCCCGGGTCATGATCTCAGGGTCCTAGAATTGAGCCCTGCATCAGGCTCTTTGCTCAGCAGGGAGCTTGCTTCCCCCTCTCTCTCTGCCTGCCTCTCTGCCTACTTGTGATCTCTCTTTGTCTGTTAAATAAGTAAATAAAATCTTTAATAAAATATTTAAAAAATACAAGATAGAATACATCCCCAAATCCAAGGAATATACATCTTCATATATTTCAATTGAACAGTTATTAGTTCTGGAAGAGATTTCACCCCCTGTAACTTCATGAAAACATAATACTCTGGGTTTTTTTGTATTAAAATGTGAGCCAAGTTCACTAGTAGTCTTTTTTTCTACTTCAGTAAGTTAACTCTTCCGGTGATGTCATAGGAGATTTGTCATTAAACAAGGATCTCTGAACAAAATCCCTTTGTAGGGGAAGAATGTCAACAAACACAAACTTAGGTAGGTAAGTGACTACCAGTGACAAGTTACTGTTCTGTAGAAACAAGCAGCCATTCAGTGAGAACTGGATACAGCTCGGGTCATTTGATACATTTGTGGGCCTTCTCTGTCTCTCATGATGACCCAATTTTCCGTATCAGAATTGAATTCCAAGTAGGGGATCTACAGGGAAAGCACTCAAATAAGCAAATAAGTCACAAAGTAAATTTTTAGAAGCATCCGTTTTCTGGATGCAAACTTACTTATGACCACTTTTCTTGTATTGGAAAGGAGCTCTCTCCTATAAGAGCAGATCCACCTGTTGTTTCTTTTTGTCTTCTTTCTTAACATGTTTTCAGTAAGATCTAGCAATTTCTTTATCTAAATTAGCAAAAAATATAATAATAACCCCACCTTTGAACTTCTTAGTTTTCACATCAGTAGCCAGTAACCCTAATATCAAATCACTGTATGGTTGTGGACCAGCAGCACTGATGAAATCTTTGAGTTTGTAAGATATTCTGTCCCAGGACCCACTCCAGTGCTGCCGAGTCAGCATTTTAGTAAGATCCTGAAGTAATCTCTTGTACATTAAAGTTTAGAAGCATTGCCTTATTTTATTAGATTGGCAGATTTCTTGCTTTTCACTTCACAGTTGGTAATTATAATTGTGCTCCAATTCTGACCAATTGGAAGCTGAGTAATTATGTATATTATATATGTATATGTATATCTGTGTTCCTAAGGTTTATAATTTAGAAACATACCAGGGCTACCTATGTAAAAGTTAAGGTTCCAACTGGATGTGTACAAATCATACTTTAATTTTTTTGAAGATTTTATTTATTTGAGAGAGAAAGAGAGCCATGAGAGGGGTAGAAGGAGAGAATCCCACACAGACTCTGTGCTGAACCAGGAGTCCGTCATGGGGCTTGATCTCATGACTCTGAGATCATGACCTGAGCTGAAATCAAGAGTGGGACACTTAAGCAACTAAGCCACTCAGGCACCCCAATCATATTTTAAATTTTTTACAAATATTATTGTGTAAAAATTATCAGGGATTTCCTGTTATCAGAAATAAACCTTTTTAAATTAATATTTTTATTTTAATTCCAGTGTAGTTAACATATGGTATTATTTTCATTTCAGGTGTACAATACAGTGATTCAACAATTCTGTACATCATTACTCAGTGCTCATCTTGATTAGTGTACTCTTAATCCCCTTCACCTAGTTTACCCATCCCCTCTGATATGTTTGATTTTAAACAAGTGCCCTCAGTTAAAGTTAAGACCCAAGACTTTTTTTTTTTTTTCAAGAAATAAGTCTTTTGGTTGAAGGATTATATAGTGTATTCTCTACTGATTGTAACATAAGTAAAGTCAACATCCTTTACTTTATGCTAGACACTGTAATTAGCTAAAACTCAAGCAAGAGAAAATGCAGACCACAAGCAAATCTGTGCGTTCCTTCAGGGAAGGATACGCCTCATGATATATCAGCTAAATGCTAGGAATATGACAACTAGCAATACATCGTGGATTCTAAATAAAAATATGTTGAATAAATGACTATGCTCAGATCACAAGGTGAGGAAATGTCTTTCCCTCTAAGTCGCCTTCTGGTGAAATCATCTTGAACTTCTGGGCCTGTCCTTCCTCTTAAGGATTCTTGACTGCCATTGTCTTTCACCTCTTCCATCATGCATAACACTCTAAATTCACGAGGTGGTATTTCAGTATGCAACTGTGACTGACTTTGCTCCTATCATTCCAAAGTAAACAAGACATTGCTACTGGGATTTGATGTCATATCATCTTTCTTTACATTGACCCAGGTATTATTCCCACTGAGGAGACAGGGGGCTTTCTCCTTAACAGATTTGTTCGCTTTTTTTTTTTTTTTTTTGTCTCCCAAATGAACAGCAACACTTCAACCTTATAGCCTCTTAAATAATTTGATAACTTGAGACATCTAGAAAAAACATCCAGTCAAAAAGTATGTATACAATACCCATAATACTGAAAGTTGTTTTTAGGTCACTTTTAGGGAATATTGAACATGAAGGAGAACAAACATGATACTGACAGATGGTGATAACAATTAGAAGGAAATATATAAACAAAGAGATGGGATGGAAATAAATTGGATGTGGGAGGCTATTTTAGGTCAGGATGGTGATTGTGGATCCCTTTAGGAGGTAGTGATATTTAAGGCATGTAGATGTAGAAACCAGAAAATTAAATGTAGGGAAAGAGTGAGAGAAAGAAAGGAATCAGGAATGGTAAATAGTTTTTTAGCTTGAGGAAATACATGGTCTGTTTTGTGATTTACTGAGACAGTGGGTTCACAATAAAAATGAATGAGTGAATGAATAAGTGATTGAATTTATTAATGAAAAAGTTAATGAACCTATGAAAGTTTTCCTGTATCTGGGTATGAGGATATTTGCATGATACTCTTACATCACAGTGTCCCATTCAATGCTATTCCTCATAAATTCTGCCAGGATGGAGTCAAAGCACCTTGATTCTTTCCTTCTTCAGGATGAGTTCCCTCCACCACCACCCCATTCTCTGAGAGGTTGGTAGTGACCTTATCCTCTCTATTTATTATCCTCTAATTTATTAATTCCTATAACATTGCATTCATTCTAATGGGTACAACTAGTTCTGACAATCCTAAGGTAAGAATGTGGAAACATTTTTTAGGATACTTATTTAACAGGATAGTACTTGAAAAGTTGCTTTATAATGTGTGAGAAATGTCTAACAAATTTAATAAGAGAGTAACACATTTTTGGTTCTATGAACACATATGGAGCCATGATGCTATCCATCCCCACCATCTTTCCTGCTGAGTTCTCCATATAGACCAATATGTATTGATTTCAGATGTAAGAAGTGGTTGTGTGCTCATGTCCTGGGGTTCGTGAATAGAATACAAAAGCTTAGTCCTTACTTGCAGAGAACAGTAGGATGTGTCATGGAAAAGTGGTATGAAATTATGTGAATTACGGTTTTTCAAGACACCAGATCAATGAACCAAATTCAGGGTCACAGTGCTTTTCTTTAAGTACAGTTGTGTTTGAATGCCTTTGATTCTTGTGATCTCTTGGCATCATTATATTTGTATTCCTGCAGCCTGTTTCTAGATATACTAGAGATTTGTCATAGCTAAGAACTGTATTTCCCCACTTTATGATTTAAAACAGTAATTATCATAGATTATTACTTAAATAAATTACCATTAGTAATTTTTCTTCTAAATGATATATATGAGATTGTCTTAACAGAAGCACATTTATTTGAGGGGCTGAGGTGTCTTCTAGAAGGAAATATACCATTTTTTTAAAAGTTTAAATAAATAATATAAAAAACATTGGTGTTCAAATAAAGATTTAAAGAAATTTTACACCAGGGTGGGTGGTGCCTAAGAGAAGGGAGAGTCAAGTGAACAAATATGACCCCTATAAATTCTTAGTTTCTAGTGCAGTGATGGTCATTTAAGTCTGTTGCCAGACCCAGATCTCTTTGGGCTTATGTTTTAGTCTTATGTGCTAAAAGAAGTTTTACTAAAACAAAAATTATGTGTAAATATTAGGGCACAAACAACACTCTTTGTAATCCATATGGGAAAGTAAAATAATAAAATGGAGAAAAGCATTACTTTAGCACAAGATAGACTAAACATGGTTACAATCATGTGGAGGGTTTCAAAGAGCACATCACTTTCTGACACCTAGAGCCTCCAAGTATCAACTGCCTAGTAGTAGCCATGTCTAAAAGAGGAAGTCCTAGTGGCACTCCAGTAGGCAGAGGGACCCTGCTGGGAACAGAAATACCCAAACAACTGGATTGTGTCTAAATTCTTCCTAGTGATAGTGGTAGGACAATGGCAAAGTAAGGTGAACAAATTTTGACAAGTGACCTGGGTTTGAATTCTCTTCTATCCACTTAATAAATGGATAACTTGGATAAATTATAATTTTGAGTGAGTTTTTTACTCCTTGTGTATATGTATACACACACACACACACACACACACACACATATATATAACATATATAGAGTTGTATAATGCATGCTCTATATGTTTGCCATGTAAATCAAATTGTAAGCAGACAGGAAGCACCTAGCATGGTACCTTCCTGGTTGAATAGTTCAAAATGTTAGTTCTTTTTCTTGCCTTTCCCTCTTCTCTGTATTGACTAAGAACCAAAGAGAAGAGCCATAAGGTGAAGAGTAGATAGAAAGGGAGTCTAAATGAAAAAAATGAACAAGAGAACATGATCTACATGAAAAAATGAGATGATTGAAAGATAGGGATGAGGCATTGAACCCATATATTGCCTAATGTAATGATACTGGAAACAGAGTTGAGAAAGGAGTAATTGACTGATGGTAGAAAAAAGTAATTAAAACAGGAAAAATTTGCTAAATATACAAGGATTATAAAAGAACCGTTATGAGAAATCACGGTGTATTGAAAAACAAGTGCCCATTAGTTTGCTAAGAATATGGCAGTACTGCATAGGATACTACTAAGAGAGTTCTATTAAGTCATTTGAAAATAACATTTTTCTTCTCTATTTTGATTAATCCTTCTAGAAGCTTGGAGTATAACAGGCATAGCACATCTCCCAAAGTTAGGCACTATACCAGAAAGTCTGAAAGAAAAACCAAAAAACAAACAAAAAGGAGTCTCGGGGGAAAAGAAAAAAAAAGAGTAAATGGATGTGTATCACATCAAACCAGTTAACTCACTGGTGACTGAGGTAAATCCAGTATTTTTAAAAACATGTATATAAAAAGAGATTGAAATTGTAGGTTATGTGTTACAAACAGGATTTTACTGAAAGGTTCTAATCCCTATTCTAGAACCCATTTGTGAAAAACAACACACACCCAATAAATAATTCCTAAGGTTCCTAGGATATTATATAGATGTGGTACATTTAAATAATGATGAATTTATTGAGATGGCATATTACCGTCTAGTTGGAATTATTAAAATTCTTTAAATTATAGTTAGGTTCATGCAGACCATTTATTGCTATTTGATCATGGCTTAGGCAAAAGAAGTCTTGGAGTAGATATTTAAGACAATTTTTGAAAGGTCACTGATGATTCATAGGTGTTTTATGTAAATGTAAAAGTGTTTTTCTCCTTTGACTCAACTCACTGTGGTGTAAAATTTCTTATAATCTTTATTTGAACTTCAGTGTTTTTTTATATTACTTATTTGAACTTTAAAAAAATATCAGTAGAGTAAAGTTAAAGATAAGTAATGGGCCAGTATAAGTCAAGCCGTACTTCCTTTGTTATTAATAACTGTAGATTGAATGCTTAATTCTATGTCATATTCAGTCGTCCACATCTACATGCAATGATTAAGCTAAAAAACTGACGAAAAATGATTAGTGATAGAATTAGAGTATTTCCCATGTTCCTGTTATTAGGCCAATCATTTAAGAATATGCAAATGTATAGAGGTAATGGAGGGGAATTTAACACATACATTTCACTTCTTTATAGCTGTCAGTGGTGAGGATGCATATTATTTCTCTCCTTAGACCAAATTGTTAGCAGAATCTGAACATAAGAACGGTTTGCAGTAAGAACCTTGTTTCAGAGACAATATCCTTCACCCAAAAAAGCTTAAAGAAAAAATTTTAAAAATGTATAGGAGATCAACTTTTCATTTTGCCCTTAGCAAACCAGCAAATTGGTTTTGTAAACCCAGAAAAGGTATTTATTTTTCTTAAATTAAGGACAGGGAGTCCACCATTATTTCAAACTCTTCAGTAACATGGAAGATTTACATTAACAAAGGAAGAGTCATTTAAGTTATTTCATAGGAAATAGTGGCTACATTTGCTTCTGAAATGTATTTTGAATATAAATAAATTCAATAAATTCTGCCTATATCCTCACTTCCTGAACAAGGCTAAAACTGGATAACTTTCAATGTTGGCTACAGTTACCTCTTGGGTCAGAGGAATTAAATTCTGCACTGTTAATAGTGGGAATAAATAAAATAGCACAGCGTCCATCTCAGGTTATAATGGATTTTTGGGGTACTTCTCCCAACTTGACTAACACTGAAAAGAAGAGGGCTTTTTTAAAGGGACACCTCCTGTTGTGCAACAGTGCCTCCCCTAAGGTTATTTTTCTGTCTTCTTTGTTATGTTCACCTTAAGCAGCTATTGCCAGGAACCCCAGTGTTCACCCCCTGTGGGAAGTTGCTACTGCTAAAAAGAATGCAAAGTCAGAGATTTAAGAGGGTTTCCTGGTGCCTCTGGCTGAATTCCAGTTTGGCTGCAGCTTCTCTGGTGCTGCGATTCTCAATGAGGGTATTTACTACCAAAAGACCTAATGCATTCAAGTCATTTAGAATGATGTTAAAGGCATTTAAAACTGAAGTGGATGAGAGGGACAAACAAACAAACAAACAAACCACATACAACCTGTATAGCCATAAAAGCAGTGCCACAATGGGGTGAGGACAAAAGGAAAACCCAAAATGTTGCCTAATGCATGAGGTCCTATAGTCCTTTTTCTTTCAAGGATGTCTTTGTTTTCTGCATTGCTGGGAAAAATCAAGCCACTGAATGCCCACCAGCACATTTCTCCTACCAGCATTCCTACCTATCCATTCTGGCTTCTCTTGTGTTATCAACTCTCTTGTTCTTAAGGGTAAATTCTTCACTAGGCACTGCCCCTCTATCTCACTCAGAGATGTTGTTCAAGCAATTTTCCTGTCTCTTCTCTATCAGCAAATTTTTTTCTTTCCTGGGTCAAGCCCATCAAACATTCCAATATGCTAACATTTGTATCTTAAAAATATTCTTTTGATTTCAAGCCCATTGTAGTTATCATGTTTTTGGTGCAAAGAGGTAGTTTTGATGAGAGGACAGAAGGCTGGCTGAGGACAAAGCAAAAGCTGACACGGTCCAACTTTCCGCCACCCCCATTCCTGGGTGGGACATCTGTGACATTCTTTAGGAATCTCCCACCCATCTTAATATTAATACCTTGCTAGAGGGCAAAACGACCTTGGTGATGGCAAGGCCTCTGGTGTCCGGTGTCTTATAGGTCCTGTTTAGCATATGAAAGTTCTGTTGAAGCCTCCCTTTTCCTTACCTCCCCCCAACTCCAGGGTACCTGATGCTCCTCACAACCCCAGGGCAGCAGCTCTTCCTGCCCACAGGTCCTGTCCCCGTGCTTTAATAAACAACCGTTTTGCACCAAAGATGTCTCAAGAATTCTTTCTTGGTCATCAGCTCCGGACCTCAACCCACCGAACCTCACTTAGATTCCAGAACTTCATCAGTTTTAATAAAGCACGGGGAGGCAGAAAGAGCTGCACTGGGATTCGTAAGAATGGCCAATGATATACTTTCAAGTTGGGAGGGAGTTAGGGATAGTGTAAATCTAAGGAATTTTGGAAGCAAGATTTCCAGGACCTTGAGGGGTTCTAGCTACTGTTAGGAAAACATCATTTATTACTATCTAATAAAACCTTAGTCATGAGACCCTTCAGATGTATATTGGTGGGTTATATGCTTGGGGGATGATTGCCAACATGTATCTTAGGAGTAGAGATAAAGGAAGTTTCCAGAGGAATTTTTTTTATTTCTTAAAGTATATGTACTTTATGGTGAGAGACCAAAAAAAATGCCCCCCCCCAGAAGTGCATTTCTAACCAGCTAATTTCGCTTCTGTACAAACGCTTGCTTTTTCGCGCGTGCGAGGGCTAACCGGCCAGATCTGCTTCTGTAAGATTGCTTTGTCATGCTTTGTCAGCTTTTGTGCGGATCCTTTGTCTGCTTTCGCGCAGACCCCTGCTTGTGTACGCGGGTCCCCCTGACCCAATCCACTGGCGCCAGGTATACCTGTTCAAATTGTCAACCAATTAGCACAGCCCTACCCGAAACTTGTTTGTACCTGTCTATAAGAACCCTGCACCAACCCAGCTCTGGACCTCTCGGCGTTATCGGCAACGAGCGGCGCAGAGGTCCAGGTTCGAACCTGCAATAAACGACCCTTGCTGATTGGCTTTGACTCACGTCTCTGGTGGTCTTTTAAGGTGGGGGTAATATTCAATTGGCATTTCAATGGGAGTCAGGCTAAGATTGGCTTTTGCCTTTAGCAAAGTATTAACATTGAGAAGGCTGAGTTCCTAAAAGAATATCACTTTACAAAGGTAGGGAGTATTCCACTACTATCTGAAGTACTTCAAGTAGTACATGGGACACTGTGTAATAGGTTCTAAAACTATGTTTGTTGAATACATGAATATATTTTTATTGGACTGAGTGAAAAATACACAGCATTTTTTTTTTTTTAGGAGGAAACTTACCAGATTTCTTTTAGGTCTCCTTTTAAGTACACCACATAATTGAGAGGGCCAAGAACATTTTAGGCCTTGATAAATCATTTAACCATACCATCTATTTTCAGGCAGTTTAAAAAAATTGATTGTGATATTTTCAAATTCAAGCATAGTGGTATAATCTGAATTTTGGAGTGATAATAGCAACATTTGATTTTAGCTCATCAACTTGTGGGATCTTGGCAAGTCATTCAATACTTCTATATTCAGTATCCTCTTTTGATAAATGGGGATAGTAAATAATAAACCATTTACATTCTTTATAACATTTAATTTACCAAACAATTTAATAAGCACGAGTTTAGATGTGCTAATGGTCAACTGCAAGTTAGACAGCTAGAATTTGTTTCTACAAGGACACAAATGACAAAATTGTTTTTGTCCTGTGACTCTTTACCTAAAGGATGCATGACTTTAGACCCTTCAAAATTCTCTCAAGATGCAGTGGATTTTTAAAGATAATTATACCTGATTTTTAATATTGATTCCTGATCAGTATGACAAACAGTATAAATTAGAGAAGCCTACTTAGAAATGATCAGAAAACCTCTATTATGACATGCATCATACTTCTACCACTTACATAGTTATAACATTATTAATTGAATCTTATTTATAGAAAATAATGTTATTCTTAGGTCCATTCATTCCCTAATGGTGAAGACAGTGGAATTTTTTTTTAAGATTTTATTTATTTGAGAGAGACAGGGAGAGCAAGCAGTGGAGTAGGGCAGAGGGAGAGGGAGAAACAGATTCCCCACTGAGCAGAGAGTCTGATTTGTAGGGCAGGATCCCAGGACCTTGAGATCATGACCTGAGCCAAAGGGAGATGCTTAATCGACTGAGCCACCCAGGCACCCCAACAGTGGAAAGTTCTGCATTCTTGTTCCCAAACAGAAATTCACAATTGCACTGTAAGGAATATAATTAATCATGATCATATGGGTAATCATATTGAAATACAACATGCACTTGATTTTAAAAATGAAGCTACTAAGAATCTATATTAAATAGTTTTCTTTGACATCGAATTTTACTAATTAGGACCCAGCCCTGAATTAACATCAGAGTGTGATTATCCTGAAATAACCCTGATAGTCATACTTAATCCTATCTTCAATTCCAAAGGCACAATAGAGACCTCTTAGAACTCCATTACTTAAAATCTGATGAACTTGTATAATCTGCTTCAATGCTTTGTCATGAATCCTTTCCACTATGTTGGAATCTCTGCTTCTGACACAAAAATTATCAACCCATATAAACAGGCTTAGTTTAATATATATATAAATATAAGTCTCTGATTCCTGATATATATGCACTGTCTGCTAACCTAATTCTTGCAGTAGAACACTTCTTGCTTTGTAATTTTATTATCTGCTTCTATATTCCCTACTATGTCATTCTAAAACATACAAAAGATCTTGAACATCCCTGTATCTAAGTCAATAGAGCACATTTAAATTATGCTTATAATTAGGAATTCCTGTTACTCTGTAAATGAGAAAGAGATTCTGAATGTTTCTACCCTTTCAAAGTCAAATGTGTGTATGTTGTTTCTGAAGATCACTATCATTCCCCAAGCCTGTGATCTTCTCATTCAAAGAGATTACTTTCCAGTTGCACAGATGCGTCCAAATGCTTTTCACTTGACAGTGAATTGCTCATTCATTTGAGTGCTTTATTATATTGACGTCCTATAATTATTCTTTAATTAAATAATGACACAGGTAATCTACTAGTGAAGATATTAAGGAGACTTAACATACAAATGAATTATGGGATGATGATACCTGAAGCACCATCTGGAATAGAGAGTACGTAAGGAAATAAGATGTTACAAAAGAGTAAAGTTTTTTTTTTTTTTTCCTTCTATTTCTGTTCTAAGATAAATGAATACAAGCTAAGACCTGGGAAAGTTAATTGAATATCTTTCAGTCCAGTGTTGCCAATTCAACCTGAGAAACCTCTTCAGAATATCAAAACAGCACTACTTTTAGATTCTGTTGTTTCTGATGCCTAGGTAGGCTAGTAATATTTGAACTTTTTATTGTGTTTTCATGATGTGATTCACTGAAGTTAAAAGAGGGCTCTCTTTCACTGGATATCCCACTTCTCTTTACTTTGGTCTTCTGTTTGTTGGGTTTTCAATATTAATTAATTAGTTAAAAACAAACATTTGTGGCACTGTGTCCAAGGTACTTACCTATTAGTTTACCTATTAGCAATAGGCTTCAGAAACATGTTGTAGCCAGGGAGAAAGACAACAGTTCTCCTTTGAAATATTTTGAATACTATGTCTACTATAGACATTTTGTTAAAAAGAAAGAAACTCGGAGTACATTCTCTTTCTCCAGCAATACTAAATCTCCTGGCAGAGGTTCTTCTCTTGTTGGCCCCAAGGTGGTATAATGGCTTCTCTGAAACTCACAGGTTTGTGAGACTGTTTCTCCATTAAGCTTATATATACAACATTGCTTTTGCTGGCCTTAGGTCTAAGAAGCCCTCTGTGAAGTCTCTTAATTTAGTCTACTCTGGGTGCCTCCATGAGCATCTTTGGAACCAAGCAAGTGTAGGATGTCTTAGACTCTGAGATGTCTAAGACCCAGTGTGGCTCTTTACTCTGTTTTACTTTTTATCATTTAAAAAAATGAGAACTTACCCCTGCCCATGGAGCTAGAGACTTTTCAGCTGAAGGTTTTCAGAAAAGTTGTGCTTTTTCTTTAAAAGTGTGAAAGCCAGGAGCTTTTCCTCTAGGCCTATTTGACTAAATTCCAGCAATGGGACAGAGTGGGGTTCTACGATGTGAAGCCTGATGTGCATGGCTTTTGAATGTGAAGAAAAGACAAACTACTGTGTGTTCACAGGAAGAGTAATAACAGTAATATGAATAATGAATATGAATATAAAAATGTATTGGTTGTATAATTCACACCATGCCCTTACTATTTGCTTTAAATATATTCTTATATTAATTAATTATTACAAAATTAATAAATTATATCAATAAAATTAATATAAATTAATATAAAATAATTTATATTAATTAATTAATTTTATATTAATGATATTTCTGTGAGGTAATTATTATTATCTGCATATGACAACCAATAAAGTTCAAGCTTATTGGGTTTAATCACATGACCAAGGTCACACAGTAACTTTCAAAGGATGGCGCTGAATCCATATTTCTCTGACCCTTTCCACAAAACCACATTTCCACTGCCTAATTGTCACTAATTCCACAGTTAAAGCTTCACTCAGACCCTGAAAAATGTGCCCTGGTTACTTAATCTTTCTGTCTCTGGTTTGTTCCCTGTAAAAGGGAAACAATAATTTTATTCATCTCAATCAACAAAAGTGAAGATGAAATGAAGTCATGTATATAAATAGCTCTGTAAATTATAAATCACTATTAATAAATATCTTAGTAGTAGTGTACTATTTTGAAAAATAATTACAATTAGTTCTCAAATAATTGTACTGGAAGTACTGAAGGTTATGAATAAACCCAAATCATATCTAGTTCAGATTGGGTCAAAATGGGTACCAAAGTTATTTAACATATATTTATTTAGTTAAAATTAAATCCTGCATTTAAAAACACATTTACAGAAAACATTTTTATAGAAATCACCTCAAAATGTAAAATTTAAAAGAAATACAACAGTTATGGAGCACTCAAGACAACATAAATTCCCTTATGTACAATGGAAAAAATGACCCTTTCTTTGCTAAGATAGACTGTTTTCCCCCGACACAGGAATTTTTCCATAATAGAATTCTAATTTTTATGCATTACATTGGAGTCTGGGTTAACCAGGTTTAGTCCAAGTCTAACTCTCATCTCTTCTTCACCCAAATGTTCAACATCCATGACAGATGCAGTTTAGAAACACAAGTTCTGCTCCTCTCGCCCCTCAGTCAGCACCCCAGTGCTAACAAGAGAAGGAAGTAAGGTTGTTCCAGACATTGCACTGATGAAACTATAAAATAACCAATTGTCCTCAGTTCAACACATGACAATGTTTTTTCTTCCCTTTACCCCATAATTTAATCTATAAATCATAGGTGAATCCACATTTCAAGCACCTTTTGGGATAGTTGCCTATAGTTTAATAGCTCACTTGCTAGCTCTCCCCTTCTCTTTCTCTCTTCCTCTCCCTCTATCCCTCTTGTTGATAAATAGAGAGATAAGGAAGAGATTAGATACACACACACACAGTCCTTCCACCCTGGCTATATTAATATGTGCCTTGACTTCCAATCCTAACTCTTCTGTTGCTTAAGCCTAATTAGTTTCAGAATAATTTCCTTTTCAACCTTATTTGGCACAGAACATTCAAATACTGACAATGGGACAGCAGTGGTAAAGGTAGCATGAAGAATGGAAATTCATAGAGAAGGAGATGAGGCTTTATGGGGCATTAGAGAGAGAGATTATGAAGCAAAACTTCTACTTAGATTCCTACCCCTCACCTCTGATCCTGAAAGAGGATCAGAATATAGTAAAGAGGAGCTAATAAGACTATATAGCTACATAGCTAAAAACTGAAACTATACCTTAAGGAGCTCACGGGATTGCCTTCTCTAGTAGCTGATATTTCTGTTTACAATGCTTCTGCTCCTATAGGTGACTGTAGTCTCTTATGTTTGGTATCTAAGGCAGATTTGTTTTTGATAAATTCTACATATTTCACAAAGAACAAGTTATGCATTGTTAGAAACAATATTCGGATCCTCTAGTGTTTGTAACAGCTTATTGATAGAAACTTCACTGAAATGTTTGTTAAGCATAACAAAGTGAGAAATTGCCTGGAACTGAAATTTGTGAGTCAAGGACTGGGTCACAAATTCTACTGAGACATACTTTAACAGCTTATAATAAAGAAAAAGAGAGAGAAATTCAAGAGATGCATAGGTTGGGGCGCCTGGGTGGCTCAGTGGGTTAAAGCCTCTGCCTTCGGCTCAGGTCATGATCCCAGGGTCCTGGGATCAAGCCCCACATTGGGTTCTCTGCTTAGCGGGAAGCCTGCTTCCTCCTCTCTCTCTGCCTGCCTCTCTGCCTACTTGTGATCTCTGTCAAATAAATAAATAAATAAATAAATAAATAAATAAACCTTTAAAAAAAAAAAAAAGAGATGCATAGGTTGTGTCAAGTCTTATGAGGGGGATGGCATTTCTGCCTATACATTACAGGAAAATCCTCTGTATAAAAATATGATAAAGTCAACAACCTGTATGTCATCTTATATAAGTCATTATAATCATCATGCAGAAAAACCCCTCGTTTTCAAAATATCTCAATCTAAAGTTATCCTTATTATTATTTTTTCAAAGAAAGTAGAATGTATGTATTTTTCAATGTAGAAAGAGAAGTAGATAAATTTCATAATGTAGTGATCATTTGCTTTTTTAGCTTCTTTGGAACAACATCAAAAATCCAAAGGAAGCTTAATTATTTTACTTAAAATATTGTTTTTAAGCAAATAAGAATATTGAGAATATTAGCAAAATACTTGGAATAGTACAACCCATTTTCTTAAATGTCACTTGATTATATTGCATTAAATGATGAGTTATTCATGATGCCAAATTTTAATGTTTTGATGTTTTAACATTTTAATGTTTAAATTTTAACAATACAGATTTTCTAAATCAAATAAGTTAGTTTTAATAATCAAATTCTGAAAATCAAGTCATTAAGTTTGTTTACACTCTAATGAGGACATTAGAAGATCCACTTACAGTGAGTGAATTACAGAAACTATCCCTTATACTGTGTGGGCTAGCACTTAGTTTCAAATCCGAACTTTTTTAAAGATTTTTTTTTTTTTCATGAACCTAAGGTAAAAATAAACAAAGACTCATGCTTGGGGTCCAGTAATTAAATCAAGTTTTAAAGTTATGATTCACACAATTTAAGGTAGCCCTTTACAAGAGCCAGGTGGGCATGGATTGGCATATATCTACATATAGTTTGTATTTTGAATCCCTGAGTGGTATGTGATGGAGAAATGTATAAAATTTTCAAGCAAAAGAGTGATATAAATATGTTAGGAAAATTACTCTGGCAGTGAAAGTTTTCTACAAGGAGTCAGGGGAAAATTTTACAAGACCATTGAAATAATCCAGTTAGGTATTGTGGGAGGAGAATGATGAGAGAATCGATGAAGAGGCCTTTTGATAATTGAAGCTATAGAACTTCCTGATAAATTCATCCAATGCAAACTTAAAAAGGGATAAAGAAGACTATGGTGAAGTCAGCTAAGTAGTGGTGAAATCCTCCCCCAAGATAGGATTAAAGGAAGAGGGACAAGTTTTCTGAGAAGGTGACAAATCTTCTTGGGGACACCATATGATTGAAGGGACTGTGGGATATCTTGTAGAGATGCCTGTTGAGGAGACAGAAGTTTAGATATGGTTGTAGAATTCTGGTTTGTGTTGGCCATCATTTGCTTCTAGGGAAAAGTTAAAGTGATACCTGTGATATATTAATAAATGAGTTAATACACATAAATCTTGGAATAATGACTGGAACATGGAAAGAACTCTATAAATGTTACCTACTATTATCCTTCAGTAAAAGTTTGTTAAATAAGAAAAAAATGGGGAAGACCTTAGAATAAGGCTTGTCATGTTTTGTTATAAAATCAACACATAACAAATGAAGATGGAGATTGAAAAGTCACTGCAGTGAAAAACAGCTCCCATGAGACTTGGCTATAGTTACTAATGCAGCTATCACTATTACCTGGAACAGTTGCCATTGCCAAGTTTTATTTTTTCCCATTTTATTATTTATTTTCTGCATCATGGCAGATAAAAATAAACATCTGAAGCAAAGAAACTCCCAAATGTTAGAATAACGTGTTTCCACAGTATTTCCTTTTGGCTGCCTAACAGATAGTATGTATTGATTACATGGGCTACATCATCTTTATATTTTTATTCCTCACAGAACCTATAACAGTGTTTTGGACATAGTATACTTTAAATAAATTGGATGAAGTGCTGACTAAATGAATATTTACTGTGCCCATTGTTAAGTTGTAAAATGATATTTTTTCCCTTACCATTGCCTGAATTTAACCTGCTTGGTTAAATAACAGTGAAGAATTAATGTAGAAAGTATAAATAAAGGAGAGGGAAGACATTTAGATATTTAAGTTGAGGGGAGTCGAGTTTGGAGATCTAGATAAACTCGGATCTGAGCAACAATGGACATCACCAGTGTAGAATTGAGTGACAACCAGAGTTTTACTGAATTGGAATATGCATTTTAACAGATCCAATGTACATTAAAGTTTGAGAAACAGTGTCTTATGGTCTCTGGAAGATACAGTTTATGTTCATGTAAGTCATTTCCTGGGCCTGGAAATTTGGAACCAAACTGAGTGTATTAGGTATGTCTCTATTTTACAATGTTAGAATGAGAGAAGCTTTTTAGTGATCATGTGATCTAACTTCTGGATTTAAACTGGAATCCATGGAAGCTTCCATAGGAACTGTTATAACAAACCGAGACACATATTTTATTTTTTTAATGAAATATTTTAAATAGAGGTGCTCTTGTACCAATTTGAATAGAGTGTAACTTGATTTGCTTTATTAATTTAAACCCTCACAATTATAAGTTTGCTCATGGAGAGATATCAAACATCCCAGAGGTTCTAAAGAGGTAAAAGATCTATACTCTGAAAACTGTTGGAAACTTGTGAAAGAAATTGAGGAAAACACAAAGAAATGGAACATTTTCCTACTTATGGATTAGAAGAACAAGCATTGCTAAAATGTCTAAACTACCCTAAGCAATCTACACATTCAGTGCAATCCCTATCAAAATAACACCAGCATTTTTCACAGAGCTGGAACAAAGAATTCTAAAATTTGTATGGAACCAGAAAAGATCCTAAGTAGCTAAAGTAATGTTGAAAAAGAAACCCAAAGCTGAAGGTATCATAATTCTGGATTTCAAGCTCTATAACAAAGCTGTAATCATCGAAACAATATGGTACTGGCACAGCAACCTCTTTGACCTCAGCCACAGCAATTTCTTGCTAGACATGTATCTAGACACAAGGGAAACAAAAGCAAACATGAACTATTGGGACTTCATCAAGACAAAAACCTTTTGCACTGCAAAGGAAACAATGAACAAAACCAAAAGGCAACCCATGGATTGGGAGAAGATATTTGCAAATGACCTATCTGATAAAGGGTTAATATCCAAAATCTGTAAACAACTTATCAAACTCAATACCCCCAAAATAAGAATCCAGCCAAAAATGGGCAGACACATGAAATGATGCTCAACATCACTCATCATCAGGCAAATACAAATCAAAACCGCAATGAGAAACCATCTCTCACCAATCAGAATGGTTAAAATGAACAATCGAGGAAACAGTAGATGTTGGTGAGGATGCGGAGAAAGGAGAACCCTCTTACATTGTTGGTGGGAATGAAAACTGGTGCAGCCACTGTGGAAAACAGTATAGAGTTTTATCAGAAAGTTAGAAATAGAACTAACCTACAACCCAGCAATACCACTACTAGGTATTTATCCAAAAGATACAAAAGTAGTGGTTCAAATATACCCCAATATTTATAGATGCACTATCCACAATAGTTAAAACATGGAAAGAACACAAATGTCCATCAGTTTATGAATGAAAAAAGAGGAGGTAGTGCATATACATACAATGGAATATTAGCCATCAAAAAGGAATGAAATGTTGCCATTTGCAACTACGCGGATGGAACTAGAGTGTATTATGCCAAGTGAAATACATCAGAGAAAGACAAATACCATATGATTTCACTCATAAATGGAATTTAAGAAACAAAACATGTAAACATAGGGGAAGGGATTCTTAAGTATAGGAAACAAACTGAAGATTCCTGAAGAGGTGGTAGATGGAGGGAATGGGCTAAGTGGGTGATGGCCATTAAGGAGGGCACTTGATGTAATGAGCACTGGGTGTTATATGCAGCTGATGAATCACTAAATTCTGTCCTTGAAACTAATAATGCAGTGTATGTTAACTAACTTGAATTTAAATAAAATCTTTAGAAAAAATATTCAAGAGGCTCTGAGGCAGAATATGGGGAGGGGGTTCCAAAAAATATGTTGGTGCTCTGAGATGTGGACTAATTGCACTGTTGCACTGTATATGTGTTTTTTCAGCCTCATCACTTTGTACAAGCTACTGCACATTCTGCATTTCAGCTAGGTTTCTACAAATAGTACAAAAAGGATAAGACAAAGTTCTCTTTCATGCCTCTGTGCTTTGAAGCTACATAACTTAAAGTATCAGAATAGGTGCTGTTTCCTCCCCCTGAAACACTTACCTGGTGATATCATATACTTATTGCAAAGCACATGAAAGGACTGCGTGGATTCTGAAGAGCTGTGCCATGTTAGGATGCCAGATTTGGGGGCATTGTTTATTGTAATTACTGTTGTGCTTCTTAATTTTAATTAGTAGTAGTATCATTACTATTGCTACTACTGAAGCTACCACTACATCTACTGTTGCATTAGCAATAAGCAGCAGAGTGATATGCTCATAGAGTAAAGGGCCTTGGAATAGGCTTTACAGCTTCCAGCTATGAAAATTTAAAGAAGCTATTTAATCTCTCTATGTTTTATTTCCCCATCATCACAAAGAAATTTGCAGTGGCCTACCACATAGATTTTATTTTAGTTTGGGTTTTTCTGGAAGTAAGAATTGATTCCGGTAGAAGTAGCTTGTTTTGGGGGAAGTATGAAGAATACTAGAAGGAAGTGGGAACGTGATACGGGGAGCAAAGGCTACCAGCTGATAAGGACTGCACTATGGAACAAGCTACCATGCTGAGAAGTGGCAGTTTAAACCTGGGGCATTGTTTGGCACTGTGATGATGGAAACAGAGGTATAGCAGTGATGTGGCCACAAGGCAGGAAGTGCAGGCTGCCCTTCTAGATGCTGGAAAGAGCAAGGCAAGAATTCTCCCCTTGAGCTTCCAGAAGGAATGCAACCTAACTGACACCTCATATTGACCCCAATGAAATCTATTTTGGACTTCTGAATTCCAGAACTCTGCGTCACTTTAAGCTACTAATTTTGGTGTATTTGGTGTATATGATTATAGGAGTAACAAGCACTAGTAGAGATTTTGTGTGTGTGTGTGTGTGTGTGTGTGTGTGTGGAAATTATATATATATACGTATGTATATATGTATACAAATATGCACACACATATATACATATGTACTTATATATGTAACAAGCACTAGAGAGATTCTGTGTGTGTGAAATCATATATATGTACTTATGATTTCCACATATATATGATTTCCACACACACACACAAAGTCTCTACTAGTGCTTGTTACTGATATAACAGTAATATTACATATATATGTATATATATATATATGCATATATATGTGTGTATATGTATATATGTGTGTATATATGTATATATATGATAAAATTAGTTAGACCACCTGAAGGACAAGGAGCTGAGATATTTATATGCCATCTCATAAGTATTTTCAATTAAAAGCTATTCCTTTCAGCCTTTATTCCTTTCAGATAAGGAGAAAGAACTGCCTTTCACAGTTGTGCAATAAAGGCCTCAGGTATAGAGGTGCAGAAACTGGTGGTTTTACTCATATGTGGCACATAAGGAATAGCATGGAGGACATTAGTGGAAGGAAGGGAAAAATGAAGAGGGAAATCAGAGTGGGAGATGAACCATGAGAGTCTATGGACTACAGGAAATAAACTGAGGGTTTTGTGTGGGTGTTGAGGGATGGTTTAACCTGATGATGGGTAATTAAGGAAGGCACATATTGCATGAAGCACTGGGTATTATACCCAAACAACGAATCATGTTCTGTATGGTGACTAACATGACATTAAAAAAAAAAAAAAAAAAAAAAAAGGAAAGAAAGAAACTGGTGGTTGGAAGTTATTGAGAAAGGACTAAGAACAGCACCGACCATCTGATGCAAGGATTAAATGGGATCATGTAAGCAAAAACATCTTGCTTGGTGTCCCGTGAAATGAATACATGAGAAATGTTACCTTCTGTCCTCCCTTTCCTATCTGTCAAAACCATACTCTCCCCTCAAATCCAGCTCAGATACCACCTTTTTTCCTGAAATCTATCTACGGCAAGAACAGTTAACTTTGGTGTAGTATGTGCATACTTCATTGAAATACTACTACAATTTATTTTTATTATTTATTTACATATTTATTATTGCTACTAAATTATGAATCCCTGAGAACAAAGACCATGTTTAATTCATTCAGAGCTCCCATGTATAATACAGTGTGTCTAAAAATTCAGGCCCACAGGAAACATTGGTTGAATGAACAAATTTTTATTTTCAAAACTCAGTTCCCATCCCCCAAAGAGGTTAGATTTTATAATTATTTCACACCTTGTGCAGTGTCATCTAGGTGCTTTTATAATTTTTCAGAGGATTCTTGGTCCTTGCCTTGTTTTTACATCAGCAACTTCACCAAGGAATCTCTCCTATGACAGAGAATCTGATGCCCTACATCAGCACCCCCATAATTGAGTCATTTTCATTAGTCTCACTACCTGTCCTGTCAATGAAAAGTTACACTGGATAATAGAAACTAAAAGCAGTGCCTGGGAAACTTGCTTTTTTTTCTTTCTTTCTTTCTTTTTTTAATCCTAAACATCTGTAAAAATAAGGAGTCTCGCCATGGGATGTATTTTTATTTATTAAGTAGAAAAAAATAGAGCTACTCCTAGCAATCAAGCTAGCAGAATGCAAGAAGGTATCTACTTTATTCTTCTTTGTTTCCACAACATTTATAACCTCTACAAAGCAGAGAACAGCTGTTACACTGGCAATCTGCAGTGTATTTTGGGCAAGTAGGGCAGCAGAGTGACTAATGTGCACTGTAATGGCATTATAAGTGACTCACTAGAGTGCAATTATCAGTATAGTTGCCACATGCTTGGTTTATGATTAGGTTAATCAGTTCCTTAATTTATTTCATTCTGTGTCTTCCTCTAGTATACTCTGTTCTCTTGCTTGGGAACCTAGGCATAGACTTTACTTGAGGTTGTTCCCTGGTTAAACTTCACATGTCACCTTGCTACAAGTTGCTATTTTCCCTGGGTCTTGTTTGACCCCACAGACCAATTTACAAATTGTACCACTGTGCAAAATTCAATCAGTGCTGAATTCCCAAGGCTGCATGTGTCTTAGCAACCAGGAGTCTCTCAAGGGAGCATGCTAGTTTCCTTTATTACTTTTCTTAAACTTGTTATTCATGGTCAACAGGACACACAGGGAGGAGATGGTGTTAATGCTTCACATGCAATGGGCATCTCATAGGCAACTCATGGGCTCCTCAATTTGCAAATGAACAGAGGACAGTGCTTTCTGGAGCAGTCCATGAGCTATGGCCTGACATTAGAGAGGCAATAAAGGCAGTACCTTCAAGTTCCATTTCTTTAATCATTGTATTTATTTGAAGCAAAGCTAAATTTTCTCATTCTTTTTTTTTTTTTTTCAGCACAACTCTGATCATTTCTCACTCCTACTCAGAAGTCCTGAATGAATTCCTAATTGTCTCAGACAGAATTTTAATTTTCCTAACATAGACTCTAGGTTGTCTCCACTTATCCTCACCTTAGTGTACACCTTGAATGTGAGTGGAGTCTGTAACTTGCTGTTAACCCATAGTATATGGCAAAGGTGATGGTGTATAATTTCCACGATTATGTTACACTCTGCTAGTGTTAAGACTCTTCTTGGTGCCTTGAAGTAAGTGGCCATAACAGGGTAACCCACCAGGCAAGAAACTGTGGTGGATCTCCAGGATCTGGGGGCAGCAGCTGGGAGCTGAGGTTGGCTTCTGCCCAAGAGTCAGCAAAAGCAACTGATCCTCAGTCCGAAAGTTTCAAGAAAAATTGTACCATCACCACTTTGGGCAGGAAAGTGGGATATTCCCCAGTTAAGCCTCCAGAGGAGAATGCAGCTGACTCACACGATTGTAGCCTGTGAGACACTAACAAAGAACTTAGTTAAGCTGTGCCTAGACTCCTGGTTCACAGAAATTTGGGGATAATAAATGTGTGTTGATTAAAGCACTAAAATTGTGGTAATTTATTACATAGCCATACAAAACTAATACAGAAATCAAAGACTTCTTTAATTTAGCTATCTTTTTAGCTTCTTCTTATATTCATGTGTGTGTTGTAAATTCCTGTCACACAAGATATTCTCTGAATAGTCAGGATTCTTATCTGTAAAATGCAGATATTAAGTAACTCACTGGTGTACAATTATCTTCACACTAATGGGGGATAATGATACTTGAAAAGTTTTTGTGAGTATTAAATTGTATGACACACGGAAGCACTTACTGCAGTTTTTGGAGTACTGTAGACATTCAATAAATATTAATTTCCCTTCTTTTCTAGTTTCCTTCCTTTTCCAAATAATCATTTTGGCCCACAGTCTCCATGCCTTTAATTTTCATAGTCCTTCTTTCCAGAATGCCCTCCACACTCGTCTCTGTAAGTACGTACCGCTTTAAACTTCAGCTCAGATTTAACTTCTGTATAAAACATTTTTCCACAAGAATCATAATCTCACTCCAAATGTGTCCTTTCATGACTAAAAAACACAATAACAGTTGTGATTGAGATATAAAGTGATTTACTGTTATGTTTCTAAAGGAGAGAGACATGTCGAAGTAAACCGGTGAGGGTCTGCCATATTTACACAGTCAGTCTTTTTGGAGCTCTCCCTGGGCTCATCTGTATCAGGCTCCATCAATGTCCAGTGCAGGCCAGACATTGGGAACTGATACGAGAGGTCTGAAACTCTGGCACATGCACCACCTCTATTGTACGGGGGTTGCTTTTCTTTATAACCATCTCACTTTTTTTTTTTTTTTTTTACTTTCTGGCAACATTTCAATAGAAACAGATGAAGAGATTTGTAGTATTTAGTATTTAATTTTTTTAAGAAAGATGAGGATAGAGACAGTACTAAGCAGAATTGTTAATTGGTGAGTTAAGGGGTGGAGGATGTTTTATTATTGTTATTCAGTTACAGTATTCCCTCTGGGTGCAGTCACATATTCCATAGCCTTTGTCCCAATTACGCTTTATCCCTGTTTCTTTCTTTCATATAATTTACATGACTTTCTTCACCTATAGAATGGGCAAAGTTGAGCCTGAAAGAAAAATAAGGCAAAAATAGTATTTGTGGAATAAAAATGCCCCATTGAATGACAGTAGAAATACCATTTCCATAATCCTCACAGAATGTCTTTTTTGCTCCCTGTAGTTTCCATCTTTTGAATTTGATATGAAATTGGCATCTAAAATGATCATTATCAAATGTTTTTCTCTTCATCCCTCAAATGTATACAGCTGTTAGTTTTTCATGAGGGTCCTATAATGTAGCTGGCAAAGTAGTAGTTCCATTAAGACGGATTTGCTTTGGAGAGAAAAGAAATCCCCCTACTATTTTTTTTTAATTCACTAACATTTTTAGGATCATATTTTATTTCCTTTAGGTATTTTCCCTTTTGGTACAATCTGTTGTGTGTTGGCTGAGTGGAGTTTTTCCATAAATTTTGCACGTGCATATGCACTAAATTGAGTGGCTGTCTAGCAGTGACAGGCGGGAAGATGTTCTACTACATGTTCAGTTGTTCCCAGGGGCTTTCCGGGCTGTTGCCATGATTCTGTAGCCTGTACTCTAGTTATTTATCTTCTCTTCCTTTGTAAATGTACAAATAACTCAATCACATTTTTAAAAAATATGTATTATACTAGCATTTGGTTGCTGAATCTTTGACTTGTCTGGTTATATTTGTATCACAGAATATGAACACACTTGAAATATTAAATATAAAAGGAAATAAAAGAAAGCTTAGTCCTACTCAAACAAAGTAATGTAAGATATAGTCTAGTTAAACTTCTAATTATACTCTTCTTCTGATATACAGTTAGCTTGAAGATACAGGTTGAAATCTACCAAGAGGAGAAACACACAATATTCCCTTAGTTATTTCAGAAAAGAACAGTGCTCATTCAATGGGAAGCATGGTTTCATTCTGAGTTAATCTTTAGAATACTTGAAACATTTATTTAAAATTTAATCCCATCAGAGGTGTTATCTTCCATGTAAAAAGCTCATGTAATATACTATTACTTAAAAACTCATTTTAACTGAGAGAAAATTTGTTCTGGAGAATTAAGTGCTGTCAAAGATGCCTTTTTGGGATTCAACTGAAGTACCTTGTTTCTCTATACAATCTTTCTCCCACACTTCATCATGTATCTGCCACTATTGTCTGTCAGGTAAAATAACTCTAATACCAAAAGTTTTATATACACCATACTGTTCAATACTAGAAATTTTGTTCAGATCCCTAAGATTTACTATGAAAAAGGCATTCATAGGGCTTCTGTCTTGTAAAGCTTAAATAAGCTTAAGTCCATAGGATCACACTGAGAAGGACATTTTTGAGAATGGAAAACTGGAAATATTTGGGTGCCTATCTCTTCTGAAACTTCTTCAGACTGTCTTCAAATACTTGAACATCTGAAGATAAGAATTATGTTTGTTTCATGTATCTTAAATGAGTAGAAGTAAGGTTAGTGGAGAAAAGGAGTTGATTTTTACTATATTAGCAGATTTCCCATAGGGTGACCTTCATTAAGCATGACAAGCAGAATCAGGGGAAAGATGTCATAGATAGGACTCAAGTACCAGATGATATATTAAACCAGAGAACTGCTAAAACTCCTTAAAAGATCTAAGATTCTATTAGAAATCTTTAAGGACAAAGCCTCCATTTTCTAAAACTCTGATCTCGTTACTGAATAGTTTCAGGTTGCCTTTCTTCCTCTATCTGTGATGCCTTTTACTGACTATTCATCATTTTTTATCAATGATCAGTACTATGATAGATTGAAATGTCTATACAGGGAATCAGTGATGTCCAAAGGGACGAGAGAGTACTATGCCTTACGATCCACCGCTGATTGGATCCTATTCTTCAATAAAATCCGCTCATTATCAATAACCTAAGAAAATAAGCATATAACTCAACATGAAGGATGAGTTATATTTCATTTTAGATTTAAGAATTTTTCCTTTCCTTTGATAATGTCTGTGTTTTCCCTGCCTGTAAATTAATTAATTTTTGCCATTTTCTTTCTGAATAGGTAACAGGAAAGTGATTTTAATGACTTTTGAATCTAATTAATCTGTTTATTATAAATAGAGAAGAAAAATTTAATTATAGATATATTAGTCAGCGTTCTTCTGAGAAACAGAAACAATAGGATATATATAGGAAGAGATAAAAAGAGAGGAGAGAGAGAGATTTAAGCAACTGGCTCATGTGATTAATCTGAAATCTGCAGTGGGGGCTGACAGGCTGGAAAAGTTGATGTGACAGTTCAGGTCCAAAGACCATCTGCCATGGAATTCCTTCTTGCTAGATGAAGGTCAGTATTTAGTTATATTTAGGCCTTCAACTGATTGGATGAGTCCCACCCATATTACAGAGAGCAGTCTGCTTTACTCAACTCACTGATTTAAATGTTAGTCTCATTTCAAAATACCTTCTGGAAACATACAGGATATTGTTTGGCCAAACATCTGGTCACTGTAGTCTAGCCAAATTGACACATAAAGTTAGCTGTCACTATGGGAATGTATCCATTGAGGTCTTCCACAGTTTTTGTTTGTTTGTTTGTTTGTTCTTTTTTTCAAAGATTTTTATTTATTTATTTGACAGACAGAGATCATAAGTAGACGGAGAGGCAGGCGGGTGGAGGGGGGAGGCAGGCTCCCTACTGAGCAGAGAGCCCATTGTGAGGCTTGATCCCAGGACTCTGAGATCATGACCTAAGCTGAAGGCAGAAGCTTAACCCACTGAGCCACCCAGGCACCCCAAGGTCTTCCACAGTTTGAATTTTTGTCAGGAAAGTGATTCTTCATTTTTCTTCTTTCCTTTCTCCAGACTGTTGTTTTGTTGTTAAAGATTTTATTTATTTATTTATTTGACAGGCAGAGATCACAAGTAGGCAGAGAGGCAGGCAGAGAGAGAGGGGGAAGCAGGTTCCCCACCGATCAGAGAGCCCCGATGTGGGGCTTGATCCAGGACGCTGGGATCATGACCTGAGCGGAGGGCAGAGGCTTTAACCCACTGAGCCACCCAGGTGCCCCCTCCAGACTGTTTTAATTGTAATTTTATGCTTCATATTATTAGCACATAGGAAGCTATAATTCGGGTTTTTGTTTTATGAAATTTCTACTACCTTGTCACTGTCACTGGTTTTTTTGGGGGGGGCGGTGGGAGTTGGGATTTGTTTTGTTTTGTTTTGTTTTGTCTTGTTTCTTCACTTTACACATTGTAGTAATTGGATAAGAACTTGACCAGGTCTAAGAGAAACAGATTTAACTTTTAACCTTATCTAGGTACTTTCAAGTACTTTATTTAAGTAGTTGGGTTTTTCAGAAATGTGCTATTCAAAGTGCAGTCTGTGAGTCATTGAATAACACTGGTTTAGACCTCTGATGCTGACAGAGTGAAGATTTTAAGACTTGGCATCTAATTATCCCTATTTGTTTCATTACATGATATTTCTGAAACCCTATTTCATAGAAGTATTTGTTAATAGTAATGATTATTTATAGGTTAGATTAAAACAGCATTTAATTAAACTGATTTAGAACCTTGTAAGGATGCTAAGAAATATTTTATGTTTAAAGTATAATCACTAGAAAATATCTGGCAATTATTCTAATTGCTTAGGTAAGTGGTCACTTTGGTAAACACTAACAAGCCCCTTACTTAGCAATGTGTCTTTATTATTTAGGATCAAATGATTTTCAGGTGTATATTTTAATATTATGTGAGAGTCAGTGATTTTATTTGTTGAAATTCTTAAATACTTTAGTACTTAACTCTGTGAGACATTATTCAGCAGTTAGAAGTTAGATACAATATGCAAACCAAAAGTTAATTAAAATGGTTTATTCCTCGTCTCATTCAAAATATTCATGCTAGCACCTTCCTTGGGGTAGCAAATAAATTTATAAATTCTAGACCTCCCCTTCCATATCATTACAGATATATACAAAGTTTGTTTAACTAATGATTAGTTTTACTTCTTAACATTACTCAGTTCAACAGCCTGCCTAGCCATGAACAGTGGCTCATCCACACCTTCCTCAGATATAGTGGGATAAATGATATAATATATCTAAAATGTTTATTTTATCTTAGAGATAATATTATGCTCCTGTGGTGTTTTTAACATAATCCTCACAACAATATAACAAAATCTGATTATTGCTTTTTTAATAAAGTTTAAAACTAAGGCTTAGACAACTAGGTTGAACACTACTAAGTATTAAAATTCACATTTTAATAAAAACTAAAACTTGGTGACAACTGGAATTGGCATTCAGAGATGCATCTGGGTGATTCCACAGCTTGTGATTCTGCCAATACTCCTGATGCCTTTATCCATAGAATACTGAATGTGGCCATCTAAAGGCTTAATACAATCAAAGAAGAAGCCTCACTTTGGGTAATAGTCTTTGGCTTCTAAATCTTGGATAAAATGGAAAACCTTGCAAAACTTCATGCATAAGAGCCACATCCAAGGAAACATATTGGGTTTTCCCAAAAGAAAAAGATTGCATTATGGAAGTTAGTTACATCCTGAAGCAGATGGTCTCGTGATAATTTTGTTATAAGTTTCTGTTTAATCATAGTTTTTGAACCTAATTATGTTGCCTAATTATGTATTCCATCCACATTTATACAACTTGAATTACCTATGTAACTCCTTAATTTTTTTTCTAATACAGAAAACTAATGGTATTTTACTATTTGATTGGCTTGGAATTCGAATGCTATTATATTGCTCCATTAAATGAAGGAAAAGTTCAGGAAGAAGAGAAAAGTAAGAAATTTTGGTAATAATAGTTCGCTTCCTTGAGGCTATACAGTCCAGAAATCCTATTTGGAAAATATTTATATAATGGCATTGTTGAGGATTGCCTCATGAATGTTAACTCCTCTGAACCTCTAGATTAAACCTTTATCCACCTGAGTAGCCAGAGAAAGATACAAGCCTAGGAAAGAAAAAGAGAGCGAGAGAAACAGAGAGACAGAAAGAGATAGACAGAAACAGAGACAGAGGGAGGGAGAGAGAGAGAGAGGTAGATTGAGATCATGGTACCCATCTGATGTGTAGTGCTAGCTATGTACTATGCTGAATTCAGGTGGGTAATGAGGATGTGGGGTGATGCATAACAATCATTTGGAACAGGCTATTCTGCACATTAATCAGTTGTCTTCATGGTTCATAATGATTGCTAAGAAAAAAGACCTACATTAAGAGGGTTAATGGGACGAGCTATAGTCTTGTGACTATAATTGATATTCATCATCTGCCTTATCCATCACTCAGATTTCACTCATCCAAATCCACATCAATTGATCGAAGTTATTTGCCTGGTGAAGAAATCCAAACTTTTATTGCTGATCCTTGATTGCCTTGACCTTGTCGGATTGCATTGATATGATTGCCCATTTACTTTTATCACTGGAAAAAAAGGGAAAAATTACATCAATGAATCTACTTCCAGAAGTACTCTTCCTTGCCTCTGTTATGTAAGAAGAATACTAACTTATTTGTAAATAAATATATATTTCTCATATGTATGTATATATCTGTATCACATATGTATTTCACATCTACACGAAGATACATAAATATGTATGTATTAGTCAGTGTATATATTATATGTATTATCATATATTTGATATGTATAAGATATCTCTACTGAACACACACATGCACACACACAAGACAGAAAGTTTAACTTTGGTCTATTTCTCCCCCTATGTAAAACTAATGAATAAGTGTACTTCTCTACTTCCTGAGAGGAATTTCCCTGCTGCTGTCCTAAGAGCATCTGTCTACCTACAAGTGAAATTAAATGAAATAGCAGTCTGTTTTATTCACACCAGCATATAGAGATGAACCAGGGCAGAGTTGTATTATTTATTCTCCATCCATTGCTTGGGGACACTCACTACCACCCCTATTATCCCCACCCCTTGAATCTTTATGTGTAAGCTGAAGGTGGTATTGTAATATAATAATGGTGGATGGCATGGATGCTTTGGGCCAACCATCCATGTAATTTTACTTTTGGCTTCTGAACTTGCACAGGTTCTATGCCAAATGTGTCATTTCTAGTGTATGACAGATTGGTGATACTCCTGCTCAACAATGTGAGTTGGAAGATATGACATACCAGCTCACTGTGAACAACTCCATTTGGAGTCTCTTGACATCTCAGTCAGTTGCTGAGGCTCTGCTGTGCCCCAAGAAGATAACAGGATCAGATATTCAAGTACTATTAAAAAAAATTAAACCCAAACTTCTAAGAGTCTATGCTGCAAATTTCAGGATTTGCTGGATATTCTGCAAGTCATCCTTTTCTATGATTAGGTGTCTCTAGCTCAATTAAATCTACTGGGTTATTTGGTAGGACTGCTTGTACTACAGGCTGATGCTGAGCCCTCTCTTGCTCTGGGCTCCACCTAAATCTGGAGGCCCGGTAAGTCACAGAGTAAGAATCAGAGCTCTGGCCCTAAGTGTGGTATATGTTATCTCTAAAATCCAGAGATATATCAGGAACTGCTGTTTTCATCATAGGGATACAGGATGTGTCTATGGAAAGAACATCCTCCATATCTTTAAACCCTTAAAAATTCACTGATATTGTAGGCTCTGAATATTTTGAGGTGTATTATCTACCAGCTGGACATAAAACATATCTTTCTAGGGTGTTGAGATTTGTTGTCACTCACTGCTCTCCAGGTCTAATTAACATACCATCATCAGTATAGTGAACAAATGTGATTTTCTGAGGACTGTCAGGACAGTTGAGGTCCTTGCAGATCATATATCACAAACAGGAGAAAACTTAATATGGCCCTGGGACATGACAGTGAACTATAAAGTCACTTGTAAAAACAAACTCCTTTACTCCTCTTTACTTATCAAGGTAGGAGGGAATGCACTTGTCATATCAACAGTTACATATCAAGTTCCTGTGTTATATTGATCTGCTTCAGTAAAGATATCACGTCTTATATAGAGCAAATGTTATTGGGCTACCATTTATTAAGTCTACAGTCTACTCTTATCTTCTGTGATCTCTCTGGTTTCTGCCACCCAGAGAAACATGGTAGATACTGGAAATCTTAACCCATGCACACTTTTAATGTCTTAAGAGAGAACTGATCTGTGAAATTTACCCAAGATAGAACATTGATTGCAATTTATGATTTTAGGTGGGCCCAACATTTTACTCAGCCCTTCCTACAATAATGATTCTTACTCTAAAAGTCAGAGTGAATCCATGAACCTACTGGCCTTTCCATAAAAGGACCTGGGCTAGGACTCCACTTACAATGGCTTTCATAAACTCCACTCTTACTGGGGGCTTTGATAGTCTCTCTGGTCTGGATATTTTTCTTTTTACAGTGTATACCTACTTTGACAAATGACAGCAGGTTTTATTGAGGGGAAATATTTGGAGAGTATTCATCATATAAATTTGTGGTGGCATTACAAGGTCCTACTGAAGGAGACCTGGCCTCCCCTCAAATGGATGGGCTGTGTATATGACAACCAGGTCAGATCAGGAAACAGGGATCAGACTCTGAGGGATCAGACTTTTCCATTGCAGTGTATGAAAGAAAATCCTTACCTTCAACCCCTAAATAATCTGAAACAGACGTAAAAACTGAATTTATAAAACATATATATATATAAACATTAAACTGATATATATATTTATTAAACATATATATAAACATAATTAATTTATTAAACATATATATGAACATAAAAACTGAATTTAGAAGGCACTGTGTCTCCAAACAATAATTTTATATAGGATTTGAGAAGCATTCAGGGATCAGCTATCATCCAGCCAAGGAAGCGTTTAGGGATTTGTTGGTTTTTAGCTGTGAAGTCACAACCACCAGAGCAGTCTGTATTGTCTGGCTTTAAGAAGCATGGGCTGTTACTGACTGGCTGAATTCAGAGGCATAACTACTGAGGCAAAGCTGTCACTGATCAGTTGGGATGGGTTTTAACTGGCTATAACAGTAACCATTCGTGGTGGGGCTATAACTGGAAGAATCAATATTTTTCTTCATTGAAATTTCAGAATGGAACTGTGTTCTCAAGTAGCTAAGAATAACCTTTTGCTCATCACATCTTGATTTTTTTTTTCTGGATACATAAGCTAATGTATACACTAGTTGTCCATTTCTTTTGCTTCTATGAACAACATTAGCCATTGTTACAGAACCTATGACCAGGATAGCCTGGTAATCTTTGTGTCCAATATGGTAATTACATCCACTTTGCTTCTGTTATTCTGTAATCTTAGCATCCAGTTGACTCTAGTGTATTCAGTTCCATGGTAGCACTTGTTACTGTCAAAATTGGTCTCTAGAGAATAGTCACTGCCAGATTCTTAGGGATGCTAGTGACTTCCCTCACCAAGGAATTCTTCAAACCTTAATGAAAGGAGTTTCCTTTCACCCTCTTAAGGAATGTAGTCAAGTGGTACTTCATATTTGCACAAAACTCTTTGTACATGCTTACATTTCTGAATCTTTTGACCTTTTTCTGAATGCTTTGTCAGGGCAGTCCAAAATCTCTGCATTATTAAGACAATTGTCATTTCCAAGCTTCAAGAAACGCTTATCAGGACTATGTCAGGCCAAACTCCTGGAATGCTAAGTCCTGAATCATAAGCAAGTGATCTCATGTCTGTAAATTCTCTCCTACTAGCTTTATGGTCCACCCTCACCCTGGTCCAGTATAGTCAACTCTGCTTTCCCATGTGTTCTGCTAGTTTCTGCAGGTGCATTTTAGTCAGGTTCTGCAGTGCTTTTGGTAAATAAGCAGAGACTAAATTTTTCTTTTAAAAACTGTTGAGCAATGGCACCCATTCATTGGACTGGAGGTAAAGAGGAAAGGCAGGGGAGGGTCTTGGGGAAAATGAACAGCATGTTATAAGACAGTTGGAGAGGTAAAATCCTTGCGCAGTCTTTAGGAGAGTTAGACAACTCTAGCAAGGAGGGGAAATTTCTTCTTCGTATGCATAGGGTTTAGCTACTGTGAGGTTCAAGAATATGAGGCCCATACACTCAAATGTGTTTATGCAAAGTCTGAATGGTTTCTTCTTTCTTGTGAAGTTTTTGGCTTTAGGGAAGAAAACGTTTGATATTTGTGAAAGTAGGAAACTAGAGATGTTTAAAATGAATACAACAGCACAGGTTAGAGGTATGTAAGATTGGGTGCGTGAAGAGAAGAGAATATTATTGATAATAGAAATTTTTGGAAAGTATAAGAAATAAGTGATTAAATCATAAAATAAAAGATGTATTTTAACAAAATGAACAAACACTCTTTCTTTCAAGGAAGTAGAGAAATAAAAACAAAGAAGCCTTTGTCAGCATTAAGGGCTGAAGAACAAGGAAGATCAAAAAGTTGGACCCAGAAGATCTGGATTGTGTCAACCAGGATGGCACTTAGCCTATAAAGAGAGAATATAGAATGAGGGACTTGAGTAGTATGCAAAACCTTTGGAATATATGGTCTAAGTAATATGATAGGGAGACATTAAGGCATGGAGTCATAAATCCATTATTCAGCCTACTGAATAGATAAATACACCAAATGTTAATGAGGTTGCAAAAATAATTTGTTATGAGTTTTACACAATGATCTGTGACCTAGATCAGTGTGTTTATGAAGTGAAATTAAAGAAAATAATGGAAGAATATAATTCAATGAAAAGAGACAAGCAATATGAGCATATCATCTATTCAATTAATGATTGATACCTTTTATTATTTTCATAGATTTTGAAAAGATGTTTATTAAAATTTTATATTTATTCTTGATTAAAACTCACAATAAAGTGGGAATTCAAAGCCCACCCCCCCCCACACACACACTCTCACACACACCCCAGAAGCCCAACATCATGCTTAATGGCAAGGCATTAAGGAGGTGGGGGAATAAATAGCATTCTCATCAAAAGTTAAATATAAGACAAGAATGTCCTTTGTCACAACCATTATTTATGATTGCTCAAGTGAAGCCAACAACACAAATCAGGTAGAATAAAGAAGAGGCATTCAGTTGAAAATCAGACAAAATATTTGTAGATGACATATTTGTTTTCCTGGAAAAATCCAGAGAGTTATTATAAGTGTTGAGAAATTTTAGTAAGGTGTGTGAATATAAGTATATTATTAAAATACTCTTTCATATTTATAAACAAAAGAAGCAGTTTGAAAATCTAATGAGGGAAAGACTTTGTTAGCATTGTATACTTTAAATACCTAGGAATATACTTAATATAAATGTGATAGATCTATATGAAGAAAATATTTAAAACACAAAGTGTTGCATATTTCAAACATATAGAAATAAACAAAATAATGGATGGATCTCTATACACTCATCATCCAATCACAGCAATATTGTTTCACGTATATTCCTATCCATATCATTTTGAACCATTCCAGAAATGAATGATTTTATTGACAAATTTTCTGTTGATTTTTCTTGAAGTATGCAATTATCCTTTAATTACTCATAATATCTTGATATCACAAAATATCCAATTGTCCATCATGATATTCGATTTTTATATGAATAAAGTCATGTGTGTGTGTGTGTGTGTATACTTAAGGTATTGTATACAGATGTTTCAAGTATATATATATATTTTTTTCAATATGGAACACTTCATGAATTTGTGTGTCATCCTTGTGCAGCCTAGCACAGGGGCCAAGCTAATCTTCTCTTTATCTTTCCAATTTTACTGTATGTGCTGTCAAAGTGAGCAAAGTACAAGTATATTTGTTGAGGTAACTAAAAATTGTATTATTTGTCCTGTGTAGTTTCACATAATGTAGTTTGACTTACTCCTCTGAAGTCTCTGTTTCCTGTAAATGAGCTCTATAGCCTTGATCTTATTTGAGCTCATTTTTTTTTTTTTTATCAAGAATATAGGTAATGTAATGTCTGGTTGTCTCTATTTTTGTAGTTAACATGTCATGCTCAATGACTAGGTTCATTCATTTAACAGGAATTCCAAAATGGTGATGTTCTAAGTCTGACTTTAATTCTTAACTTACTAGCTGAGATATTTCTATAAAGGACAACTTTCCTCTTCTCTGTGGCAGAATGTGTATAGGAAAACAGGATAAGTTTATATTTTTTTCTAGTTAGCAGTTTGTATTTTTTTCCCTAGCATCTTCCAGTGAGAACTTGTGGATTAATAATATAGAATGTGTTGCACTTATTGTGATTATTACTGTTAACATCAATAGCAGTCTCTTTATCAGGAAAGATAGAATTAGAATATCATATAATTATTTGTTTCATCCTACACTGCAGGTAGAAGTATCAAATAACACTAGAGCATCAATGATGCCACCATCAACAATGTAATTACAAAAACATCTATTTTTAAAGTTCTTCCTTGTGCTATAATACCTTGGGGTATGCAATCAAATTTTAGTGTTCTCTTAAATTACTTAAAATAGATTCTCTGTATTGATATGCCATTAACTAGATACAAAATTATTATCTCTATTATATAGAATAAAATATGTTATTTTCAATTTTTAGAGATTTCTTTAATAGAAAAGGTAATTTTGTTTTGTGATTATATACATATTTATAACTTCCAGAAATCAAATCTCTGAAATATGCTTATTCTAGGAAATTTAAGTTCTCTTGCTGCCTCCTTTTTTTTTTTTTTTTTTTTTAGGTTTATTTATTTAAGTGATCGCTACCCCCAACATGAGGCTCTAACACCAACCCTGAGATCAAGAGTCACATATTCTTCCAACTGAGCTGGCCAGGTGCCCAGTTCTCTATCTGCCTGCCATATTAAGTCAGCTCTTTTATAAAGAGCAGTTTGAAAATTTTTATGGTTTATTCCTCCATTGTTTTGTTAATAGAAGCATATATTTTATATATATGCTAATATATATATTTTATATATATAATATATATGCTATATATATTTTATATATATGCTAAATATATATATTTCCCTATTTGTCAAATAAATGGCAGCATACCATATATATACTTTGCTTAATCCTTTTTTAAAATTTAGTAATGTTTGGTGGATATTATAACATATGATTATATAAATAATTCTTATTCTTTATTATAACTGCATAGTGTACCACTGTGTGTACATACCATTGTTTATTCATCCAATATCTTAGAAATAGTTTTTTCAGATAGACCTCTTAATATACATAGAGTTGCATGTAGTAGAATATTGCTTTTCTTTCCTGTGCTGGATGCTGAATTTGTATTATGTAGTCTAATTGTTTGGGCTTATATTTAATGAGAATAAAATTATCTTTCAAAGTAGATATCAACAGATGTTGTATATAATATTTATCTGATTTTGATTGCTTGAGGCATATCTACAAACTTGCATGTATCTCTGTTAATTTTTTCAAGCTAATCTCATTCTTATAGAATATAAAGAGATTTTTAAACTTTGATTTTTGTTCCTATTTGATTTGTGAAAATTACAAAATGACAAATATACTTTCTTTACCTCATTAAAATAAAATTTGCAGTAAAATTTGCAGTACATTTTTGAACTAAATATATAATCTGAGATACTACAATTGTGTTTCTTCCAGGAGACAAGGACCCCATTAATCAGTAATATTTAGGGTAGTTTTCAGTTAGAAATTACTCCATATTATTTTAATTTACTGAAATTCTTTAAATCTTCCTGAGAGTAGGTAGACTTTTAAAAAAATATTTGGATTTTAAAATATGTTTAAAATTTAAAATACATAGTAATTAAGATCCCAAGGATGTCATAATTAAATAGATTAGGTTCTAAAAATAGCAAATGTTTGGGATATTAAAGTATAAACTGAATAGAGCAGTTATTGCCAAATATCTGGAAAACAAAATGCATCAGTGATAATACCTTAGATTTTTATAGTACTTTTCAATTTGCATAGCATCCCCCTCTTTTATTTACTTAACCCCCACAACAACTCTGAGATAAAGAGAGGACAAATCCAGTCATCTCTATGGAAAAACTCTGACTCAGAAAGGAACAGCTCTTTCTAGTGGCCATATAATTAGTTAACTGACAATTTTTGCTACTTGTCCATTCTAATTCCATTACAAATATCATGCAGAAACCAATTTCACTGAGAGCACGGCTTAGTATCATTTGGTGGTGAGTGAATGTCTGCTTTAAGCGACCATTTAACTGGCTTCTTTGAGAATGATCTGAGCGAATTCTGAAAATTGAAATACTAAAGAGTTGCTATTGAATTGACTCGAATATAGGCTAAACTTCTTTTGCAGTAGAAAGTGTAGTGGTAGATAAACTGAAGGAAACCACACACATGGGTGCACATTCACACACATACACACACACCTATCAAAAGAGAAAATGCTAAACTGTAACATAATTTCAACCTGAGACTCTTAAAACCAGTGTCATTAGAGATAATTCTGGAATGCAAGAAAACTGTATAAGCACTTTGTGAAAATGATTTTTCCCTTGTGATCATGGAACAAACTAAGCTCCTGGAGCTATTTTGATCCTAGGCTAAGATAAGTTAAGAGTGTAGAGGTGGAATGTGCCCAAGAAACTATCTCAAATTTGGTTGAAAGCATAGAATTCCCCAGGAAAGCTGGCACTGGCATCAAACACTCCTCAGTGTTCGGTGGCTTCTCCTATATTAGCAGGTAATACAGTGATAGCAGATTAGTCTAGCTTGAAGAAATCTGGGGACCTTATCAACCTCAGGATTCATGCTGACAGCTGATGTGTTTTAGTCCAGATCAAATAAATAGGGTTTCATAAAGTTTTATCTAGGTTGACTTCTTTATACCATTCCTTCCTACTTTGGTGCCTGTCACTTCTCACCAGAACAATCTGTGTACCCTAATTAGCAGGGTGGCTGTTAGCAAAGGTGATACTGTGAGTACTTTACGTCATTCACTTATTTCATAAGCCCCTGACATACGCAGGTGTAAAGCATATATTAGTAGTTTCTGAAACTCACCTTCTGATTCAGGCTCTCCTGCATTCTTGGCTTCATGGACATTCTTAGACCCATGCACACCCTCCCCAGTAGACAAGCCAGTTCAGAGTAATAGATCCAACATAGCAGGAATAAAGAATTCCAATTTTACCCATAATTTTTTAAATTTTTTAATATTTTTAATTATAATGTATATATAATGTATTATTAGCCCCAGGGTACCCATAACTTTTGATGACAAAAAATTATATATAAAATGTGCTAAGGAAATGGAGATGTAAAGTGGCAAAAGCAATTAATAGTGATCACAGAAGTCACTTATTTAGAGAAATTAAAGGGATGTATAATACAGTCTAAACTGGCAATATGGTTTTACAGTACTTTATAATTTCATCCTTTCCTCTAGAAGGGATGTATTTTAAGCCCCTACAGGGGAAAGAAAAAATTTCCTCCTAATTAACAGTTGACCAAGATGCAAATAGGTAAGAAGTTGCTAATATATGACAGCGGTGTAAGTATACGATTAAAAGAAGATGGGAGATTCAGTCAGAATATTCTAGAGCCAATGGATCACCATATTGATTGTATGCAGAGTTAATATTCTGTGTTCAAGTAAGCTCTATTTTTAAAGTAACAATTAGGGTGCCAGGGTGGCCCTGTTGGTTAAGGGTTCAACTCTTGGTTTTGGCAGAGGTCATGATCTCGTAGGTTGTGAGATCTAGTCCCGCCTCAGGCTTTGCTACCTCCCTCCCACTTGTGCTCAATATCTCTAAAAAACAAAAAACAATCACATATGCATTTCACTGTCATTGTAGTATGATTTGTTGAGTACTTACAAGTTTCATGTCATGTACATGACTGTATTACATTGTGTTGCAATTATTGGACTATGAGGGAGAATTCTCTTTCTTGAACGTGTGTGTGCACGCACGTGCGTGTGCGTATGTGCACATTTTGTTGCTAATTATGTTGCAGAGTATTTGAACATCTGTAATCCCTGTTGTAGCTGCCTTGACACCGTGACATCATTTTAAAGTATTATATAAACATTGCTTGGCATTTTACATTAATTTATAATATTGAAGTACATCATATTTTAATATATTTAGAAGAGAACATACCATTTTAGCACAAAATCTTCTACCATTTATTATTATTACTCTGAGTACCGGGTTAGCAACCTACTATATAACTATTCTTAAAGAACTTTACTTAAACTTTAAGATCATGAAAGAACAGGTTCTTCTTCAAAATTAGAAAGAATTTGCTTTTGAGGTTATTATCCCAATTTGCCAAATAACAGGGCACAAGATGCTAAGTGAAAAATTTCTTTAGAATCAATGTTGCTATATATGCCTTTTCATTTATCCCATTACTAAAAAGAAATAATTCTTTGGTAAAGCAAAAAAAAAAAATGTTACTGGAGACTCCTTTTGTGAAAGCCTCAATATTGCAGATCCAATAGTGACTCTTATTTAATATCCACTGATCTTGACATGTTATTCATACAATAACTCAATCCCAGCACCCCTTCATAGTATTGTATTTCCATTTTATAGATGAAGAAATTGAGGGTCAGAACCATGAAGGTAAAAACACAAATGAGAATTATAAATTGATTAAAAAGAGTTTATATTTAAGTTAGATTTTCTTTTTCTTGTTGTAACTGGAGTTTTTTTTTTTTTTTCTCTTTCAGCATAATAGGTGCTATATTAGGAGAAGAAGGTCAATAAAATCAGAAAGATTTAACATATGGAAAAATAGACAAACATTTGAGTCTTGACATTAGAAATAATTCTTTCACAAGAAACAATGTGCAGCTTTCCGTTTACCCACATGGCTTTCACAGAGCCATTGCAGGATCTTCCAAAGGAATTTCATAATGTCATGCATTTCACCCCCCAAAGAAGAGTCAAATCCTGGAAAACTAAGTGTGGCTTTGGAAGTAAATGAGATAAGGATGAGGTAGTCCTAGAATTGTAGTGATGGAAGAATGTCAGGAGCACTGTCAGGATTTCAACTTTCCAAGCTGTGTTGCCTCCTCTGCAAGCATCCACAATGTCCAGAAGCCTCAGATGTGGTTGGTTGTATGCACTCAAGGACACTTTGTTGCTTTGCTTGTATGGGACAGAGATCTCACCTCTTCACCTTGGATGTAGAGCCTGTAGCATGGTGTCTCCTACTGATTTAAGTGTTTATTCAGCAAACACATACCCCAAATGAATAACAGCAGCAGCAAATAATTACTAAATCTTTTACTCTGTATTTTCTTAATGATAATTTTTACAAAAAGCAAGTAGAACAATGGGCTCCTCTAAATTCTCAAAAGCTTTAAACAGTGAAAACTTTTTTTGCGTTATAAAGTGCCCTTAGGTATATATCACAAGAGTTGACATCTATATGCTTTGGTATGTTATGGCAACCTAAGTATATTCTTTGAATAATCTGAGGACAGCTTTTTCTAAACAAAAATATTTATCAAAATAAATTTTTTCAGAAGCAGCATGTTGGGACAGAGACCTATTTCTGAAATAGGGGTTCTGAAATGTAATATATAAACACTTAATGCCTAGTTAGAGACAGTTACTATATGTAAGTATCAACTGCTATTAGTGGCATTTATATATCCTTTTTTATTACTTATAAAGGGGCTCAGGAACTGCAATATATAGAGATAAATTATGCTTTGTATGGCAAGTCTCACTAGATTTGAATTAATTTTTTAAATTTTTAGTTCTTTAATATGATACCACATTTTGTCAGAGAGATTTTCTTCTGGGAAGTTTATAAGTATGATCCTCAGATGGGGCCAGCAGGGCTAAAATTCAGTGTTGATTTGTCTGCCCTTAATCTGGGTGCTATTGATGTATCCTTGGAATGTGTAGCCTGATGAAGTGATTCTTGGAGATTCTCAGAGTGGAGAGGAGCTGGGATTAAATCCAGATGGAGCCTGGCACCTAAAAATAAATGAAGTTAGAAATACTTGAAGGTCAAATGTTTTTGATGGTCTCAGAAGCCACTGGAGTTTTCAGAGCAAATAGACGGGATGAATTCTGGATGAAAGAGTACGTGATTTTCCAGATTGATTTATTGACATTATCTCTGCTTTTACATTGTTTATTTTACATTTGTAGTAGAATGGCATTTTTGAAGTTTAAATGAAATATTTTTTCTATTATTATTATTATTATTTTGGCTCATTGGACTCTGATTAAGTTAAGTGGGTGTCCGTTTTCAGTGTTGGCATGATACAGCAAAAGTCAGAATTAAAAATTCTAAGAAGTCAGTGAAATGGGAAGGACTTGTGTACATAGACAATTGCTGGGAAAGAATACATGGAAAGAGAGAAAAGAGTCTCACACTGGAGTAGAGAATAATCCTGGATTTGGAGGCATTGGGAGAAAATAATGGAAATGTGAAGCTAGTGACAAGAGAGTCCCATAATGAGGGACCAGATGTGGAGGTACCAAGTGTTCTAGAAAGAGTCAGTATTCAGAGTACTCCTAGCCATTAGCAGCCCCTTAAGGAAATCCCATCTATTACCCACACCTGGAGTTCAATTCTCCAGTTCTCCTTGCAAAATTCCTGGACAATACTCATAGGACCCCAAATAATACGCAGGCCAAGAATTAAATATACTTTTACTCTCCACTGGCAGAGAAGACTTCCCTAGGTAGTGGCCAGGATGTTTTCTTTAGACTATCCAAAACCAATTTGCTTTTTGCTCTGCTTATACCCACACTGACTGACTCTGTGTACAAAGCTTCCTTCCAATTTGCCTGACCATCGGAAAGTTCTGTGATGGAAATCAGTACTCTGCATCTTGTCAAAGAAAAATTATACAGGACAGAATTAAAGAAGCAAGGAATACTTTATTCAAAACTATTGCAATAGGAATCAGTACTATTGAAAGAGGAGAGAGATTAAATTCAGTTCAAAATAAAAGAGGGACCAGGCATAAAAAGAATGAAAACTTGCCATATCCAACAACATCGATAGATCTACAGAGTATGACGTTAAGTGAAATAACTGAATCAGAGAAAGACCAATAACATATGATTCTACTAAAAGTGGAATTGAAGAAACAAAACATTAACAAATTAAAAAAGAGACAAACTAAAAAAACAGACTCTTAACTATAGAGAACAAACAGATGGTTACCAGAGGGGGCATGGGGGGGGGGGGAATGGGTGAAATAGGTGAAGGGTAATGAGAGTACACTTATCATGATGAGCTCTGAGTAATGTGTAGAACTGTTGAATCACTATATTGTATATACCTGTAACTAATATAAGACAATATATTAATTATACTGGAATTAAAAAAAAATTAAAAAAAGCAGAATATAAGAGGGACAAGTAGGGATATATAAATGCCAATGAGAGAACAAAAAAGTGGATGGAAAATTACTAAGAATGTGCTTAGGTATTAAGTAGCGGGGAAGAGGAAGTTGATTCAATAAGGGATAAGGGATTGCCTCTAAACTGGCTTAGCAGGATTCCTTTTGAAGATTAGGCTCACAGGCCAAAGATGGGCCAAAAAAGTTCTCAGAGGACTCTGAGCAAGTTTGGTTCAAGTGGGAGTCCTTGTCAAATCCAGAGGAAGAGGGTGCCATGGAAGAAGGCAGCACCATTCTTTCCCACCAAACTTGCTTGACAATCTTTGTGACCCCATACCCTCACAGCCTTCTGGACCCATTAATAACAATAAATAATCAGATTCTTTGGACCAGAAAAACCTGAGGAACAAACTGTCTCAATAATCTATTTTTCATAAATTATTTGTGCTACCTCATGCCACCATGCCTAGGACAAAACTCCTTGCCACTGGCCTCTACAGTGTAGAAGAATCATGATGCTAAATGCTCTGGAAATTAAAACCTTCCAGCCCACATTTCTTTAGCTTGAGAATCAAACATTCTAGATGGTACTTAAAATGGGTTTGTCTTTAAAAGTAACACCCTCTACCCAGTGTTGGATAGCTAGCTCTATAGCAGTGGTTTTAATCTCATGGAATTACCTGGGGAACTTTGTAAATATAAAACAGAATACTGGAATCAGAATTTAGATCTAAGATAGGTTGAAGACAGAGGCAGCCTACTGTATTTTTATTGTATTTTTATAAAGTTCCCAGACAATTGTGATGACCATATGTGTTTTGAAAGTGGTGAGTTCTTGACAGCTGTTCTCCAAGGTAGTATCCACACCATGGAGCTTACAAGGAATATGCTGGGTCATCAAAATGCTGAAAAAAGAAGGAAATGGATTTGCCTTCAAGTTTGCTTTGGAGACCACAAGATAATTGTAATAAGTGTACAATTTTCGTTGTAGCTAACATTATTGAGTACATTCTGTTTACCAAGATCAGTACTTTGAGCTTGTATAGTCCTTACAGTAATATTACTGTCTTTGCTTAGAAATGAGTAAACAAGGTTTGGGAGATCATGGCCAAAGTCATGCAGAGTGTAAGTGACTGTGCCAGGAATCACAGTCGAAGCTGCAAAAGTGACTTTCTCATTCTCAACTGTTATGTAATACAGCCTCAGTCAGTATTCTATCCCCCAGAATTTTGTACTTAGCTAATGAAGTTGGAAGCAAAAGAAAAGTAAAATAAATAAATAAAAACATACTTATTCTTCTTATTATTATGCAGTTAACTACTGTTAATCATTGAAGTATTCTTACATCTCTGCATATTTTAATGCTATATGTGTAGTTTTATTAGTCATGTGACATGCATACATGAATATGTTCTACTTAAAAATACTATTTTTAGCAAACATTTCCTTATATCACTATAACATCTATAAAAATTTTACCCTCAAAAAACTTTTTACCCTCAACTGTTGCCTAATATTCTATTAGCTGGATGTAACCATTACCTTGTTTTTGGACTTTCTCTCTCTCTCTCTTTTTTTTTTTCAATTAGTTGCTATTATAAAAGACATTGAATATCATGATAAAGCTCTTAAACACCAAAAATGTTGTAATAAACTTATATACATATGCACATGCAGCTGACCCTTGAACAACATTGGTTTGAACTGCATGGGTGCACTTACATACAAATTTTTTTTTCATAAATACAATACAATATTGTAAATGTATTTTCTCTTCATTAAGATATTATCAGATTTTCTTTTCTCTAGCTTTATTTTAAGGATAGAGTATATAATATATAAGCATACATCTACTAGTTGTTTATGTTATCAGTAAGGCTTCTGTTCAAGAGTAGGCTATTAATAGTTAAGTCTTGTGGGGTCAAAGTTTTATGGGTTTGCGGCTGTGTCAGGGGTGGAAATGGTGCTCCCAATCCTTGTGTTGTTCAGAGGTTAACTGTGTATATATATGTGTGGACACACAATTTATGTATCCATGTTTATCCAAATACCTATTTCTTTAGAATACATTTCTAGAAGTCTCTTATTTAAAAAGCAAATGATTTTAAAAAGTCTAAATATATTAAGCAAAATTCCTTTCTGGAAAGACATAAACTTAAAACTAGCAGTATGTGAAGTGACTTCAATTATATTTCTTTCTTCATTGATCAGTGTCATTATTCATCTTTGCTAATGTGATAAAGAGGTTCTTGAACTCATAGTTTTCATATCTCTCTTTTAACTGTTTTTGTATTTTCTTGGATAAATTGTGTCCTTAATTTTTCCTCAGAGTATTTTTATCTAATCATTCACAGTTTTCATCATGGAGCACTTACTATGGGCCAGGCTTCATTTAAAAGCTTTCCATGGGTTACATAAACTGTTTTCAGCAACAGGCCTGTGAATAAACACTTTTGACATCACCATTTATGTATCAGGAAACAGACCTAGAGGTGAGGAAATTTGTCCAAAGCTATACAGCTAGTATGCTCTTTTTTTTTTTTTTAATATCATGATGATCAATAATTTTCCTACAGTAGGATTTTTTTGTGTGTGGATAATTTGCCAAATTTGTTATTTACTTTTCTGGTTTATTCATGTTTTTATTCTACTAAAAGTAGAAGTTTGTAGGTATCCAAATTATCAGTTTATTTACTGATTTCTTCCGTTGCTTCAAAGATTAAAGAATGACTTCTCTATTTAAAAAACAAACGTTCTTCCATAATTCTAGTTCTTAATGCTTTCTTTATTTCTTTAATATACTTGACATATGCTATATAAATAATATGCGATGTGACTCTAAACTTAAATTGATTTTTTCACAAATAATCCATACCTTAAAATTAGTTTATGGAACAATCCTTTAGTTTCCTAATGGTTTGTAATAGATCTTTTATTATACTCTAAATTCATATATTTGCATTTTGTTAAATTACTTTATTTCCTTTTGAAGCCATAATATATGATTTTAATTATACTATTATAAAACTTTTAAATACTTTTTAGAGTGATCTCGAGGACTCTATTAAGTATTCAGTCTGGCAGAATAGTTTCTCAAAAGGGGAAAAAAGAAGAAAATAACTTTATAAGACACAGCAAACAAGAAACAAATAAAATGAAGTCTATGAGATTGAGATTAGCATTGCTTAAAACCTATGCTGTCTCACTCTGAACACGCTCACGTGGACACATGCACTACAGACAGGCACATAAACTGTAAAGAAAGCTGTTTATAGCTATCTAGGAAATAAACTTGTAATAGTACACAAAATTGATATTTCTTTGCTCAGGAGCTATGTGTGCGAAAGCCAGTTTGAAAAAAAAAATGTTTAATGGGAGTCATTCTAATCTTTCATGTGCATAAACCATAATATATTCTAAATATGCCTTTATTATTAAACTGGAAGATAGTACTATGTACACTTATTTACGATATAATTCATAGTTTTGAATCACATTATCAAAATTTTTGCTTCTGTTAGGGAAAAAAGTCACTTTATCTTTGCAAAGACATATTAAGAACAATATCCTAAGTATTAAGAATGAAAAGGTAAATAAATTATGACTCCTACCTTCAAAAAGTTCCTGGTTTGAAAAAACTGAAAAACATATAAAACATATTTAAAACACCCTATGATAACTAATAATAACGGATTAAAATAACCGGTACAAAAAAGGAAATGTCCAGTTAAGGGAAAGGTGAAATCTCAGAGGTAGTGATATTGAAGTGAAACTCAGTATAAATTTACAGATAACACCATCATGTACTATGGTGTATTACACATCTGAAAATAGGTTTTAATACTGTAATACTTTTCAGATTTTAATAATTTAATAATTTAATTTAATAATTCAATAATTAAATTATTTAATTTAATAATTTCATTGGCTTATAGATAATGCCTTTGAACAAAATACAGATCAGAAGTCATCATAATAGCCTTTCCTGATTTTCTATCACTATAAACTTTCTCGAGTTTTTCTAGCATTTGAAATTTTTGCCATTTAGTAATACTTTAATCTTGGGGTTGACATGTTCCTGCTACAAAAATGATATACTACCTTATGCCACCCTATTTGTTACAAAAGCCTTTGAGTCAAACACCAGAAACTTTGTCAAATCTTGGAATGTTATTTTTCTAGTCAATGCTTTTTTCTTTATACACAGGAATAAAGAGACTGAAAAGGCACTAGGATACATGTGTTTTTGTGACTAAACAATTCAATTGAAATGCACAAGGATTTATTGAGTTTTTATTATATGTCTGACACTATGCTCCAAGCTAAGGATAAAAAAATCCATAACACATAGACTTGAATAAGAATATCTTTCTCTGCCCGATGCCTAAATAGACCACATGATATAGGCTGTGAAGTAATTAAACCCACTGTATCTCTGTCCTGCTATAGGCAAAACAGATCTTGCTTCAGGAAATGTTTCTTGCCAATGCAATTGAGATCCTAATCAGGAAATGATCTTGTTGAAAAAGGTTTTAATTCCAGTGTTGCTAGCCCCTCATTATTGCAATATAACCCAGACATAGAATGGGACCTCTAGAGATTGACAAAAAAAGGTCATTAAAAAATATCAAGTGAGGGACGCCTGGGTGGCTCAGTTGGTTGGACGACTGCCTTCGGCTCAGGTCATGATCCTGGATTCCTGGGATCGAGTCCCGCATCAGGCTCCCAGTTCCATGGGGAGTCTGCTTCTCCCTCTGACCTTCTCCTCGCTCATGCTTTCTCTCACTGTCTCTCTCTCAAATAAATAAATAAAATATTAAAAAAATATATCAAGTGAATAACAGTGGCTATTGTATAGTTTACTATAAACTGGATAAATCAGTTAATAAGGTTAGTACTAAAAGTGAAATTTTTTAAACTTTAAAAGTGAAATGGAGTGTTACAAAAATTGAACAAGAGTCCTGAAACAGATACCTCCTTTCTAAGGCAAAGAGCCTGAAATACAGTGTATAGGACTTGGGAGGGCAAGAGGATGATAACAAATAGAACCAAAGCAGATCTTTAATGAAGAACTGAGGATCCATATCTAAACCCCATCACTATAGAGACTTTGGTGTTTGCTGCATATTTTCAGTAGAAGTAAACACAGTGTGAGTCAGCATAAAGGCAAGAAAATGGTCTGTTTAAAAGCCCTAAGGGTCAACTGAAATTACAAATGAACTGAACAGCATGAATATATTATTTAAATGTAAGATTTTGATACTTTATTGGAGGCAAATAAGCCAAGTAACTCATCTGACCTCCAGATAGCAACCTAATAAGCCTTTATTTTTTTTAAATAATTTTTTATTATGTTGTGTTAGTCACCATATGTCTTGTCAAATTTTGCCATTCTAACCAATGTAAGATGGTATCTCAATGGTGGTTTTGATTTGAATCTCCCTGATGGCTAATGCTGTTCAATATTTTTTCATGTGTCTGTTAGTCATTTGTATGTCTTCTTTAGAGAAGTATCTGTTCAAGTCTTTGCCCATTGTTTGTTTGACTTATCATTTGTTTTTTTGGGTGTTGAGTTTGAGAAGTTCTTTTATAGATTTTGAATACCAGCCCTTTATCTATAGTGTCATTTGCAAATATTTTCTCCCATTCTGTGGGTTTTCTCTGTTTTTTGACTGTTTCCTTTGCTGTGCAGGAGCTTTTTATCTTGGCCAGACTTTATCCAAAAGAAAAGAGAAAGGACCCAAATTAATGAAATTATGAATGAAAGGAAAGAGATCCCTACTAACACCAAGGAAATAGAAACAATTATTAGAAAGTATTTTCAACAATGATATGTCAATAAATAAAGCAACCTGAAAGAAATGGATGCCTTCCTGGAAACATATAAACTACCAAGACTAAAATAGGAAGAAACTGACAACCTGAATAGAACAATAACCAGTAACGAGCTTGAAGCAGTGACCAAAAACCTCCTAAGAAAACAAGAGTCCAGGGCCTGGATTGAATTTCCTGGGGAAGTCTACCAAACATTCAAAGAAGAAATAATAGCTATTCTTCTGAAGCTGTTTCAAAAAATAGAAATAGAAGGAAAACTTCCAAACTCATTCTATGAGACCAGCATTACCTTGATCCCCAAACCAGGCAAAAACCCCATCAAAAAGGGGAATTACAGACCAATATCCCTGATGAATATGGATGCCAAATCTCAAGAAGATCCTAGCTAGTAGGATCCAACAGTACATTAAAAGGATTATCCATCATGACTAGGCAGGATTCATCCCTGGGATACAAGGGTGCTCAACATTTGCAAATCAAGCAATGTGATAGAATACATAAATAAGAGAAAGAGACAAGAACCGCATTGTCCTCTCAATTGAGGCAGAAAAAACATTTGACAAATACAGCATCTTTTCCTGATTAAAACTCTTAAGAGTGTAGGTAAAGAGGGAATATTCCTCAATTTCATAAAAACCATCTATGAAAAGCCCACAACAAATATCTTTCTCAATGGGGAAAAACTGAGAACCTCTCCCTTAAGATCAAGATCACAATAAGGATGCCCACTCTCGTCACTATTATTCAACATAATACTGGAAGTTCTAGCAACAGCAATCAGACAGCCTAATAAGTCTTCTACTTAAGTAGGTTATATGTTATACCCCATATAAGAAATTCACTTTTTTTTTGAGACTTTACTAAAATTATCTTGATCTGATATATTGATATATTGATGGTGTCAAGACGCTTATCATTAAAGAAGGCATATTCTGTCATATTCAGTAATGACCCCTATATTGCATGTGACATTGTTGAAAAATGCTTTTGGAAAATTTCAACAACAATGGGTTTTTAGCTTCCTGAGGAACCATAATGTTGATCTTATATCAGTCATCTCAGTGTTTCCTTGGGATATGAAAGGATTGGGGAAGAAAGGTTCCAATGAGCCACAAAGTAGCTCACCCAGCTCACTTCAAGCATCACATAATTCTTAATTGATATCAACTTACATAAATTAGCCCTTGAGGCCATAGCTCAAAACTGGGCACCAGGAATGCATAAGAGCCTCATGAGGACTGGAATTACTACTAGAATGGTAGTTTTCCCCTATTCAATACCATTTGTCAAATAGATAAATAGCAAGATGGTACTTGATGACGAACAGGTAATTTATTCAATGGCCAGGAAATGAACAAGGGGAACTCATGCTCTATAGGCACCTTCTTCTGGAGAAGCTGAGTGGTGCAGATGATATGGCTGGGAGCAGACTGGGGGATGTTTCATGTGAGCCAGGTTTTGAGGTGGGGGTAGAGATTTCCAAGAATTTAGGCCACATCCCTTTTTCTTCCTTATATGTTCAGGGGTTTCCTATCATAGTGCCTGTAGGGAGGAGATTTTAGTAGTTTAATGTAATATAAGGAAGGAATAATGTGAACTTTGACCCACTTTATCAGCCATCTTGAGCCTGTCTAGTGTGATTCTGTTTCTTGTGGTCTGGCAGCAAGCTTATCCAGGCAGGAATACCTATAGTGGAGATACTAGAAAAAGACTGCTTTAGAAAAATTCTTTGTGGGGCTCTTTGGGGCTCATCTGGTGGTAGAAACAGTGACTAAAGAGATAGAAATAAACTGAAGGAGAGTAGAATATGCTACCACCAAATATACCACGCTTGCATATTGGTTATTTTGAACTAAAGTTATTTAAGAAACAGCAGGAAAAAAACACTGATCCTCCCTTGTCCCTCTGAAAGCAGGAAATAAATACCTATGTGAAAGCTACTCTCCCTGTGCCAAGAGAGTAGAAAACATACTTATCATGAGATACAGGGAATTTAAGGCAGAGGAGACTATATAAACAAAACTTGTTACTTCTTCACATTTTTGCTGTTCCAAGTAAAACACTTTGTCTTGCCAGTTCTTCACAAATTTATTGTTTCTTTGCCTAAAAGGTATAAAAGCTGCCTGCTTTGATCATTTCTTTGAGTTTCATGTTTTTTTTATGGAGATTATGTATGTGCAAAATTAAATTTGTTTTTCTTCTATTAGTTTCTTATGCCAATTTAATTATTATGCCGAACAAAGAACCTGGAAAGAAAAGAAGTTTTCTACCTCTACACAACCCAGTTTTGTCTTACAGTCCCTCATCAGCTCAGCTTCTCTCTCTTCCTCTCTCCCTCTTTCTATCCATCCTTCCCTTTTCTCTCATTCTCATTTTCTAGACTAGTTCTATTTTGGTGTGTGTATACCACCCCACCCCCACATCTATAGAGCTTCTTAGGTAAAGCAATCAACTGAGTCTTGTTCAGTGGCTTCAAGTCATACAGATTCCAAATGCCAGATAGAATACAACTGGGCCGGCTTGGGTAAAATGTCCCAATGGCTGGGACCATTGAATGGTTGATTCAGTTAAGCCAAGCTGGTATTAGAGGAATGGATAAGAATATTTTTTACTTAAAGTAGAAACAAAAGGAGTGAGAGATGAAATAATCGACCTTTTGTGGGGTGTCAGTATTAATAGTGTCAAGTCTGAGTAAGTCTCCAAGTAGAAAAGCAATCACCTTTTGGAAGGTAAGAAGTATAGAGAGTTGAGTTGGGGGAGATATAACTGTGGATGTGGTAGCTGAGAGGGAGGCCCGCTTAAGTAGGCTGCTGCAAAGTATTATAAGTAGCAGAGTGCAAAATCTGAACTTTTAGAAGTCCACTACCATGGGGAATGTGCCTGACTTAAAGGGGCTATGATGCAAAGTGGGGCAGAGTGCCAGGAGTAATGGTGTGATCTGAAGATGCCTTGGGTTGCAAGAAGAATAGGTGACACCAGTGTGCTGCACTCTTCCCAGCCATAGGAGCAGGGAAGCTGGGTGAAAACAGTGAATATTGGTGCTGGCTTTCTCTTCTGTTTTGCCATAAACTCCAATCAGCATGTGACCACTTTCCTGGGACTGGCTGGTGAATGGCAAAAGTGTTGTGAGACCCTCACCCAGGGGAATAGTGAAGGTTTGCATTGCAGCAGTCCATAAAATTTGGAGTTTTAAAACTCATTTCTGTGCCGGAGATTAAAAAGCTTGGACACAGGTAGGGTGAATGCAGGGTTCTGATGGAAACTGGGGATGCAACAGGGGTGACTGATTCTGTGAGGGCTCCCTGAAGATTGGGTGTGTATGAACTTTCAGCTCTGGGACTAGAGAGTGGGGTGCCACCCTATTCATCCTGCCCATCAGTGCTAAAAGACTTCAGGGAGCAAAACAGCACCACTCAGTGGAGGCTGTAGCCAGCCTTACTTACACCAGGGCATGTGCCCCGGAGGTGCACTTCCACTAGGGCAAGTCCATCTGAAAATCAAAACAGCAAGTCCCTCCTGCAGAAGACCAGCACAAACAATTCATTTGTCCCAAGTCTAGGGGAAATAGGATCTACCTTCTTTTTTTGCTTTATTTTTTAAATTATTTTTTTCATTTTTTCAATTCTTTAAAAAATTTTTATTATTATTTTAGAATTTGTATCTATATATGTTTTACATATATATATATATATATATATATATATATATGTTTTATTTTATTTTATTTTTCAGATTTAGATTCTTCTAAAAAGCAGACCAAAACACACCCAGTGTTTCTTGGGTTTTATTTTTTCTTTGTTTTTTTTGTTTCTCTTTCTTCTTTTCTTTTCTGGACAAAATGACAAGATGGGGAAATTCACCCCAAAGGAAAGACCAGAAAGCGAAACTCATGGCCAGGGATTGAATCAATGCAGACATTTTGAACTAGAATTCAAAACAGTGATCATAAGGATACTATCTGGCCTTGAAGAAAAGTGTAAAAGACACTAGAGAATCCTTTACTGCAGAGATAAAAGAAATTAAAATCTAGTCAGGCTGAAATTAAAAATGCTATAACTGAGATGCAAACCCAAATGAATGCCATAAAAATGAGGATGGATGAATCAGAGGAGTGAATCAGAGATATAGAAGATAAAATTATGAAAAATAATGAAACTGAAAAGAAGAGGGAAAGAAAGGTAATGGATCATGATGATAGATTTAGGGAACTCTGTGACTTATTAAAATGTAATACATTCATATCATAGGAGTCCCAGAAGATAAAGAGAGAGAAAAAGGGGCAGAAGGTTTATTTGAACAAATTATAGCTGAAAACTCCCCTAACCTGGGGAAGGATACAAGCATCAAAATCCAAGAAGTACAGAAAACTTACTAAATTCAACAAAAGCTGATCATTGCCAAGACAGATCAGCCAAATTCACAAAATACACAACACAAAGAAAGAATCTTGAAAGCAGCAAGAGAAAAAAAATCCTATAAGGGAAGACAGATCAGACTCACAGCAGATGTCTACAGAAACTTGATAGACTAAAAGAGAGTGGTGGTATATATTCAATGTGCTGAATGGGAAAACTATACAGCCAAGAATCCTTTGTCCAACAAGGTTGTCAATCAGAATAGAGGGAGAGATAAAGAGTTTCCCAGACAAAGAAAAACTAAAGGAGTTTGTGACCACTTTGTAATCCAGCCCTGTAAGAAATTTAAGAGGACCTCTTTGAATAGAGAAAAACAAACAGCAACAACAACAAAATGAACACCAAAAGCAACAAAGACTAGAAAGGACCAGAGAACATCACCAGAAACACCAACTCTACAGATAACACAATGGCACTAAATTCATATCTTTCAATAATTGTTCTAAATGAAAATGGGCTAAATGCTCCAATCAAAACAACAACAACAAAGAAACAAACAAAAAACAAGATCCATCTATATGCTGCCTGCAAGAGACTCATTTTAGACCTAAAGACAGCTAAGGATTGAAAATGAGAGGATGGGGAACCATGTGCTATGGTGAGTGCTGTGAAATGTGTAAACCTGGAGATTCACAGACCTGTACCCCTGGAGCTAGTAATACATTATATGTTAATTAAAAAAAAAAAAAAAAGAGAGAGAGAGAGATGGAAGGAAAACTTCCAGACTCATTCTATGTAGCTATTACCTTGATTCCAAAACCAGACAAAGACAGCACTGAAAGAGAATTACAGGTCAATATCCCTGATAAACATGGATGCAGAAATTCTCAGTAAAATACTAGTAAATTGAATTCAACAGTACATTAAAAGAATTATTCAGTACTCTCAAGTGGGATTTATTCCTGGGCAGCAGGAATACTCACAAATCAATTACTGTGATACACCATATTAGTAAAGAAAAGAGAAGAACCATATGATCCTCTCAAAAGATGCAGAAAAAGTATTGGACAAAGTGCACCACCCTCTCTGGATAAAAACCCTCAAGAAAGTAGGGATAGAGGGCACATACCTCAATATCATAGAGGCTATATATGAAATACTCACAGTTAATATCCTCAATGGGGAAATACTGAGAGCTTCTCCCCTCTGTCAGATAAAAGACAAAGATGTCCACTCTCACCATTACTTTTTAACATAGTACTGGAGGTCTTAGCCTCAGCCATCAGACAACAAAAAGAAATAAAAGACATCCAAATCAGCAAGGAAAATTCAAACTTGCACTATTTGCAGATGACATGATAACTCTATGTAGAAAACACAAAAGACTCCTCCAAAAAATTGCTAGAAGTAACACAAGAATTCAACAAAGTTGCAGGATATAAAATCAACATGCAGATATCTGTTGCATTTCTACATATCAATATGAAGCAGCAGAGAAAGAAATCAGGGTATCAATCCCATTTACAATTGCACCAAAAACAATAAGGTACCTAGGAATAAACCTAACTAGAAAGATAAAAAGACCTATGGTCTGAAAACTATAGAACACTTATGAAAGATATTGAAAAGGAAACAAAAAAATGGAAAAGAATTCCATGCTCATGGATTAAAAGAACAAATTTTTTAAAAATGTCTACATTACCCAAAGCAATCTATATATTTGATGCAATCTCTATCAAAATACCACTAGCATTTTCACAGAGCTAGAACAAAAATTCCTAAAATTTGTATGGAACCACAAAAGACCCCAAATAGCCAAAGTAATTATGAAAAATAAAAACAAAACTGGAAACATCGCAATTTCAGATTTCGAGCTATATTACAAAGCTACAGTCATTGAGACAATATGGTACTGGCACAGAAACAGACACAAAGATCAGTGGAACAGAATAGAGAACCCAGAAATGGACCCACATCTGTGGACAACTAATCTTTGACAAAGCAGAAAAGAATATCCAATGTAAAAAGAGTCTTCAACAAATGATGTTGTGAAAACTGTATGGCAATATTCAGAGGAATGAAACCAGACCACTTCCTTATACCATATACAAAAACAAATTCAGAAGGGATGACCACTTTCTTATACCATATACAAAAATAAATTCAGAAGGGATAAATGTGAGACAGGAAACCATCAAAATCCTAAGGGAGAACACAGGCAGTAACCTCTTTGACCTCAGCCACAGCAACTTCTTACTAGAAACATCAGCAGCAGCAAGGGAAACAAAAGCAAACATGAGCTATTGAGACTTCATCAGGATAAAAAATCTTCTGCACAGCTAAGGAAACAATTAACAAAACTAAAAGGCAACCTGTGGAATGGGAGAAGATATTTGCAAATAGCATATCAGGCAAAGGGCTAGTATCCATTATCCATTATATATAAACAATATTTCAAATTCAATATCCAAAAAACAAATAACCCAGTTAAGGAATGGACAGAAGACATGAATAGACACTTTTCCAAAGAAGACATCCAGATGGCTAATAGATATATGAAAAGATCCTCAAATCACTCATCATCAGGGAAATTCAAACCATAACCTCAATGCAATACCACCTCACACCTGTCAGAATAACTAAAACTAACAACACAGGAACCCAGACATTGCTGAAGACGTTGTACTGTTGGTGGGAATGTAAACTGGTGCAATCACCCTGAGAACTGCATGGAAGTTCCTTAAAAAACTAAAAACAGAACTACCCTACAATCCAGCATTTGCACTAGTAGTTATTTATCCAAAGGATACCAAATTACAGATTGGAAGGTGTACATGCACCTGGATGTTTATAGCAGCATTATCAACAATAGCCAAACTATGGAGAGAACCCAAATGTCCATCAACTGATGAATGATAAAGAGGATATGGTATATGCATGTGTGTGTTTATATACATACACACACACACACACACACACACGTATATATAATGGAATATATATATATATGTAGGAGTATTACTCAGCCATCAAAAAGAATGAATTTTTTGCCATTTGCAGCAATGTAGGTGGAGCTAGAGTATATTATGCTAAGCAAAATAACTCAATCGGAGAATGATAAATATCATGTGATTTCACTCACATGTGGAATTTAAGAAAGAAAACAGAGAAACATATGGGAAAAGGGTTTAAAAAAAAAGGGGGGAAGGGAATAAACCAAAAGAGACCCTTAATGATAGAGAATAAACTGAGGGTTTGATGGAGAGAGGTGGGCAGTGGATGGGCTAGATGGGTGATGGGTACTGAAGAGGGCACTTGTGATGAACACTGGATATTGTTGATGGATCACTGAATTTTACTCCTGAAATCAATATTTTGCTGTATGTTAAAGAAAAGCAAAGAAAAGAAGAAAAGGAAAGAAAAGAAAAAAAAAGAAAAGAAAATGGCATGATTGCTGGGTATGAACCAGTAGCTTCACTGAGTGAGAATTTTGTCTTAAAATTCTTTTGGTATTCATTGAATATGGTATATTATTATTTTTGTTTATATAAGTTTTGTCTTTCAAGTAGATTCTAAGTTGATTGATAGTGTATCCTGTCATTTCTTCCCAGAGATTTTTATGGGAACTTGATTATTTTGTCCACTGGGCAATGTTTGGGCAGAACAGAAACCCAGAGAAACTGAGAAAGTAAGTTGTTGGTTTGTTTTAATATTAGATCTCACAGAAACCAAGGACAGGAAATACAGCTAGATCTCACGAGAAAAGGGGTTTAAAATGTATAGTCAGTCAGTTAAATGATATCGAAGCAAACTTTTTCTTCACCTTTTTCCAGTATTCTGGAATTGCAGTTAAGTCTAACTGTAAATTGAATTCATAACAGACTGTAAGTGATTCTGAGAGCCCAGAATATTATAAAGAGAATTCCAATGAGCAATCCACAATGGTGGTTAGATTTCTCTCCACAGAGTTTATCTATGACTAACCCACCACTCCCTCCCTAGTGAATAACAAATGAAACTTGAGGGTAAATGGAGAAGTCAGAGGGTCTTGGCAGTACACTTGGACAGAGTGCACTGTTGACAAGGAATGGTAGGGCATTGAAATGGAAGCAAAGCATTTATTATTAGGTCTTAGAATTGTAATTTGGGGAGCACAGATTCAGGTAGAAACTCAAAAGGACCCCAATGAGGAAAAATGGTGAGGGACTTTTAAATTTAAAAAAAGGGGGGGGGATTGCTATGAGATCCATTAAATTGTTTTGTAGTCATTTTGATTGGAGGATAAATAATTTGAATTTATAATTCATTGTCTTATTTAGGTCATCTCATCAGTTTTTAAGAAAAAAACCACACTTTTCATTGTCCTTATCAATTCCTTTCTCAGCAGTCTCAGCACTTTTGTTTCCTCCTAGCATCGACAAAAGTTAAGCAGTTGAACAAAGTAGAATAGTGAAGACAGGATGGAATCACTTAGGGTGTCTTGTCATTGAGAACTGTAGCCTTCCCTTCACAGTACCAAAAATGCTAAAAGGCTACTCAGTATCCACCCTCAACACACATGTACCCCACCTCCTTTCTCAGTCACAGGAGAGAGAAAGTAAGGGCTCCTTACCACCACCAAAGCCAAGTTGGAGTGTTGGTCAAAGAGAATACTAGGAGAGGTTGGGGTTTTCTAAGAAATAGAACTGGGCATCTCATTCCCTGGCTAGGTGTTGGTCAAATTGCAGAACCTGAAGGCCCATTGTTCAGACTTGTATTTTCTGAATTTGTGATTTTGTCCATTTATTGTGGACAGATTTTGTGCACATTTGTTGTGCACGAATTTTGGCAAGCTGAGGATTATCTGGAGTATCTCATACTGTTGGGGTTTGGGGAAAAATGATGGAGCTTATTTGGAAGAAGATGAAGGCAGCTTGTTCCATCCTTGCTCTCTTTGACCCTCATTTGATGAGAAGGGGGATCTCAGTAGTTCATGGATATTTATTGGAAGGTGAAAGGAAATTAATGAAGTGGTAGAAGGTGTAGAGCTGCCCAGACAGCTGCCACCAAAGCAACGAGATGCCCAATATTGAAAGCAAAAAAGGATCAGAAAGTTGACTTCAAGCAGGAACACATAGGGACAAAACTGCCTCTGTTTGTGCAAATGGTTAACAGAGGAGGAGTCTAGGATCAAAGTGAAGCCCATTTTAAGAAAAATCACACTTACCATCTCCTCAGGGATATCCAGCATCAGATAGGATCAGACTGAACCAAAATGTCCAGGGATAATTATCACTGAGATAGGCTTGCTATGTTGAGTCTGGGCACATTTCCTCATTTTCATGTCTTTTTCCTCTACCCCTGAGCCATAAAAAGAGCAAGTGACTAGGAAGGGTGGAGAGTAAGTGCTTTGAATCAGATGTGAGACTGGAGTATTAAACTAGGTTGAACTAAATTTAATACCTAACAATGACCCAGAAGATGGAGAAATTTCTAAGGCAAAGGATTTAATGGGGCACACTTGAAAGGAATCATTGAAAAATAAAATCAACAAAAGTTAATCCAATCTAGTCTTATTAAGGTCAGTGAATGTCCACTTCTCTCATGGGTTATATTTTGTCCTTTCAATGTCAGGTGCTGTACAGTCTCTCTCGTTCTTTTATTTCCCTTACCTTGATCTCTTCTCTACATGATTTCATCTTGACTGAATATATGTCAATGTGGCCTCATGGTTACATGGCCCCAGTGCCAACCACCATCTAACTGTGGTTCTCCTAATACACATTTTCAAGGGAAGATAAGTTGCTTAACTCATCTAGCAAATTGATTGTCTTTAGGTGCCTGGCTTGTCCCATTGGCTTTGGCCTTGGTGTGGGTACTGGTATGAATGGCAACAAAACATGGAGGGTTGTTCTAAAGTTTCTTAGGAGACATAGCAAATAGAGGTTATTCAGAGTGACCGTTCATTTAATATTTTTTTGGATTGTGATACTTTTTGGATGAGTTGATTTCTTCAATGTACATCTGTAACTTTCTCAAATCATGAAGTGACTCTGTGGTATCACATGAAGGTGAATTGTAATATATTTGTTAGGCTACCTATTGCTTGGTGAACAAAGAGGTAGTCTTGTTAAACAGGTCAGCTATGACATCTGTTTTTGGTCAGGAGGAAGAAATGAAACAAAAACGATAATCTGCCTTTAAATTATTTGCTCACGATTAAGCAGAGCTTCAGGTAAATGAAAAGTGCAATTGCATTAGTGATGTACTTGTTCCTCAAGGTGGAATATAAAAAATTATATGTATAGTTCAATATCACTATTAGAGAAACATTGAACTTCATGGGGTCAGATGGGTCTGAAACTCCTGTACTACTGTGTTTCTGAATGATATCTCACTTGTTCCATGTCCTTGAGGGTTTTGCATTTGATATGCATTGAGGAGACACACACACACACACACACACACACACGTTGGACACTGTATTTTCTTGTTACTTGGCAACAGTTTCTTTTTCTTCTTAGCAACAGTGGAGTGAAGAGCTTTTTGAAAATTGAAAAAAGCCAGAGTACAGAAAAAGTCAAAGCCTTTCATATTCCCTCTGGCTGGAGGGCATATTAGAAGGGACCAGATTTAGCTATGGATAAAATGAAGTATATTTGTTATCTATCTATGTGTATGTTACTATTGAAATTTAACCAAAAGTCTTAATAGCTTAATCATTTAACTGTTTCACTCCCCTACTACTGTTTAGTTAAGAAATACAGCCTGTCAGTCTGTTTATTTTCACATCAATTTTCCCCAGTATATGTGGCTCACATTGAAAAGAAATGTATCAGGAAAAGCAGTAATTTTCAGGTAACCTCTTATTATTTTGTTAACCAACCACTGCCTGGATTTTTCATTTAATTAAGTTTTTAGAAAGTTGTGGATGGAGAAGAGAAAAAGAAAAACCGATTGATTTTGGCAGAATCTTTGGCTTGTAAAGAGATCAGTGGTCTTCTTCTCTGTTGTGGAAATTATGATTTTTTAAAGCAAGAAATAAATTTTTACTGAGTCCGTGAGAATTCAGTTGTCCTAGCAGCTTGGGTCTTTTAACTAGTATGATAGTCTATGAGAAAAAACTTATTCGAAGGAACATCATGTCTCAGATGGTCTTCTGTGGGGGTAAAGAGTTATTGCCTTAGCTGGTGAGAGGGGCCACCAGGACTGTACAATGTGGTCACAGTCTTACCAGAGAGTCAGGCCCCCCTGTTGAAGTGAAGGCTCAAGTCATTGTTGTTTCTTATTGCTTTTTATAGGGAAACACACAGATTCAAGTGAATATTTCTATGAGATTTGGTCCATTCGTTCCACATACATTCACTATGTCAGTTAAAATATCCAACATTTCTGGGGAACCTGGGTGGCAGATGTGGTTGAATCTGACTCTTCGTTTTGTCTCAGGTCATGATCTCAGGCTCATGGATGGAGCCCTGCATGGGGCTTCGTGCTCATGCAGAGTCTGCTTAGATTCTCTCTCCCTCTGATTGTCCTCCCACCCCCCCAAAACAAATAAGTAAGTCTTTAAAAAAAAGAAGAATCAAACATTTCTAATACCCCACAAAGTCTCCTCTGCCACACTTGTAATTCAGGGCATGCTACTACTCAGGGAGTCAAAGTTATGATATTTACAACCATAAATTACAATTTTTCCTGGTCTAGAATAAATTAAAAATGGAACCATACCATATGGATTCGTTTTGTCTGGCTTTCTTCACTCAGCAAGGTTGTTTTTTCCCCCCACTCATCTACCTTGTTGCATGTATCAGTCATTTGCTTTAAAAAAAAAAAATGTAGAATAGTATGCCATACCACAACTTGTTTATTGATTACTTTGTTGATAGACCTCCCAGTTGTTTTCGATTTGGGACTGATATGAATAAATCTCCTATGAACACTCATGTAGAAGTCTTTTAAATTCTCAAAATCTGTTGGGCAGATACTTAAAAGTGGAATTGTGAGTCACATAAGTGCATGCTGACATTTGTGAGCTTTTGCAAGGGGCTGCATCATCTCACATTTCCACCCATAGCGTGTGAGTTCACCTTACTCCATCATTGCCAATACTTAAGGTGTCACTTAAAAAAAAAAAAAGATAAGAAAGAAAGAAATTCATAATTCTCATATTATCATATTGTGATTTTAACTTTTATTGTGCTGAGAACTGTCGATCATCTTAGACATCGTAAGTTTTCTTTTGTGTAGAGTCTTCTCAGTAGTATTCTTCATTTGTTATTGAGTTGTTTATTTTTGATATTGATTTATGGGAGTCCAGTTTACATGTTATGAATACATATGTATACTTTTTCAGGCTCACCCACCCCCTGTCCTACTCCCCACACATTTTTTTCACCAACCTGTGTCTTACTTTTTCATTCTTTAAAATGGTGATGATAAAGAAAAGTTTTTTATTTTTAATGAAGGCCAATATAACATATTTTCTTTTGTTTTAGTGCTTTTTTTACCCTCTCAGAAAATCTTACCAATTTGTGTTTTCTTCCAGAAGATTTTATAGGTTTCTGTTATATTTTATACAAATATATATTAATTCCAGGCAATGCCTAATTTTTTTGCTCTTCAATTGCCCCATTCTCTCTAGACCTCCATGCATTGCATATTATGTGAAAACCACCATACCCTCTTCTTTGTAGAAGGCAATATGGTGTAACAGAAGATCATGGATTCTAGAGGCAAACTGCTGAGTTCAAATATTAATTCTTCTTTTACTAGAACTGTGCTTCAGTTTCCTCACTTGTAACCTGGAAATAATAATAATTCATCTTTGTAAAGATTGAATGAGTTAAAGTATGTAAAACACATAGAACAAATTATACCACATTGTGAGCACTGAATAGAAAGAGATAGATTCACAACATGGTATTGTATTTCCAGGCTCTGTTACAGCAGCATGTCCACTAAGAAACTCTGTTAGTGCTTCCAGTCTGGGTAAGAGTCACCTTCAGAATTTGTGCATGATACTCCCCTTCTGCCCCCAGGGTACTGGAATACATCTACCACTTCCTTTAATAAAATACAAATACAATAATACAAAATCCTGAGACCTATCCAAGATGCACCAGTGTAGCAGATGTACAATTCAGTAGTTGAATCTCAGCAGTAGGTATAGCTTTTGCTCAGTTTCTACCCTCCCACTCCCCCCCATCTCCGACAAATTGGCATTGCTTTTTATTAGTGTGTATTGTGAGGAAGATCTCTGCCTCCTTTTTCCTTCCCCTGTTATCTGCTTTGCTCCTCTCTCATTCTGTCCATGCACAGGAAAGAAACAATTACTGAGATTTTGGGCAGACACAAGAAAACTGCCTGGACCACTTTCACTACTGGGCAAGCTCACAGTGTGTAGACATTCGCTGTGTGTGCACCCATGAACAACTGTCTCTTCTACTCTGGGCAATGGTGAGCCAATTAATGGCCCTGTTAGAATTCATCCATCTTGTTCTCCACTCTTTCTTCCAAATGAACTGAAGCACATTCATTAATATTTTCATCTCCTCTACTACTGGTCCAGTCTGAGATTGACAAAATGCCAGAATTTCAGTTTGTGCATGTACTCTTGGACCTTTATGCTTGGCCATATTTTCTAACACAGCTTTGCCAGGTCTCCACTTTGAGCATCTTAAGCACAAGACTAACAAACAACAAATTGACATGTTTGCCCATATATATTTATTTCCTGTATGTAAAATGAATCTCATAGTAAATTTATAGGGAAAATTACCTTGTCAAGATAGGATTAGTGTATTCCTGGATTTCTTTTGGAAATTGGGATCAGGCTTGGTTATTAGTACTGTTCTAGAGTTTGCTTTAGTCCCTGCTTCTCTTTTAAGTGAAATTTTATCTTGAATTCATTGTGTTACAGAAATTATAATTTTGTAAAATGGATGTAAATGGAATTAACAATAATAACTCAAATTTGTAGAATCATGTAATGCTCTGAGTTGGAGAGCCGAGCTCTACGTCCAACTTAGTATAGAATTATGTGAAATTTGGCAAATCATTTAGCCTCTGATATATTTCTCTCAAAGAATGAGCTATAACACACAACCTGGTCAATTTAATATATTGTAATGGTTTTTTAAAAAAATGTATATTTAAATTATTTTAAATATGTATATTTAAATTATTTTAAATATACATTTATTTAGATCATTGTTATCTAGATGAAGAACCTGAAAAGTTAATGAAATTAACTTCAAAGACACAGAATTTGCCATTAGAAGGAACTAAATTGCAGGCTGATACTCTTTGCTTCCATTTTCTTGTCTTCTTCAAAATGAAGAAAATTCTCTAATATGAAGCAATGCAGGGAAGCAAGTAATTCTGTCTTGTAATTCTTGTGCTGGAACTCTAATGTACAAATGCTTATTTTCACTGAATGTTTTCACTTGCAGAATTAGATGAATATTTGAGCAACACTGTTGATCAGTTATACCTCAGCACCTACACAGTAACATATGCTGTGGGATATGTTGTGAGATGTCCTAATCTCTCAATCTCATGACCTTTTTCTTGTGTCCTTTTCAGGACAGTTACCTCCTCTGTACCTGTACCACTGCTACCGAGACTGAACTCTGGACTTCAAGGTCAGCGAGTTCTAAGCTGAAATAGTCCTTGGTAATGAATATGGTCTCTGACTCAGGATCCTTTGCCTGTTAATCTCATGTACAGATCAGGCCTCTCGCCACTTTCTGAGTCGATGGGTTAACAACATCAACACAAGAGCCATATATTCAAATAGTCAATTAAAACAGAAATGGACCCCTCTGAGGAAGTATGGAGTCTCCCATTTTAACAGAGTTCCTGGATCCCTAAACATTGAAATCCACCAAAGCTGTAACTGACTTCAAAAAGGGTAAATAGGGGCGCCTGGGTGGCTCAGTGGCTTAAGCCGCTGCCTTCGTCTCAGGTCGTGATCCCAGGGTCCTGGGATCGAGCCCCGCATCGGGCTCTCTGCTCAGCAGGGAGCCTGCTTCCTCCGATCTCTCTGCCTGCCTCTCTGCCTGCTTGTGATCTCTCTCTGTCAAATAAATAAATAAAATCTTTAAAAAAAAAAAAAAGGGGGAAATAGCCCTGACTATTCTGGCAGCATGCCAGGACCTTACTGTCCTGGTTAATCCATCAGTCCTTGCCCTAATCCCATTCATAACTTTTGTTTGGGAAACTCATTCCCCCTCTTACAAAACTTACTCCAAACCAATGTCCCTGATTCAGTGTTTCATATTTTATGAAATTTATTTCATAAAATAATTTTTATTTTATATATATATATATATATATAAATTTTCATTATATCCTTGATCATCAACGGGGCTGATGTTTGCATACTATCTAGTCCTATATATCATTCTTGAAGACCGTCACCTGGGTCATCTTCTTCTGTCATTATTAGCTAATTTTGGTACTTGCAAGAAAGGCCTATGTAAAAGCCTAAACTCTCACTTTCTTGACCTCCTTTTCCCCAGGATTATTACCTCAGCTTCATTTGGATTTGTGCCTCCATACTACTCTCTGCATTTCTTGATCCAGTGTAAAATGTTCAGCTTTTAGAGCTCGGAGACTGGAGCCATTCTCAGTGATGAAATCTCCTATACTCCCAATTTTATGTCCCACTATGCTCATTTCACATGTTTAAGATAAATAGGAAGGATGTGAGAAAAATTAAAGGAAACCAGGGATTAGAGGCTTTAATGAAGCCAGCTGTCATGGCTTAGCATTACTTAGACTACGTGGTAGCCTTAGATAAATGTATGTTCACATATATTTTATCCAAGTTTTATAGTGCTATCAGGTAGAACTTTTTAACACTTTACCCTCTCCCTTTCCTCATACGCTCTTTATTATATATAGTAATATAAAATATATAATATGTAATATAGAAACATGGTATTAGTTTTACTTTATTAAATAATTGAATGTATTAATCAATTATTAAATAATTAAAATATTAAACAATTATTAAAATTTTCTTAAAATGGAAAATTGGAAGGATAAAATTTACAAAATAAAAATGCAGTTTAGGGGCACCTGGGTGGCTCAGTGCATTAAGCATCTGCCTTCGGCTCAGGTCATGATCTCAGGGTCCTGGGATCCAGTCCCGCGTCAGGCTCTCTGCTCAGGTGGGAGCCTTCTTCCCCCTCTCTCTCTGCCTGCTGCTCTGTCCACTTGTGATCTCTCTCTCTGTCAAATAAATAAATAAACTCTTTAAAAAAAATACAATTTAAACATTTTCTTGCAACACCATATAAGTCAACCCCTGCTTTTTAGAGACAGTTCTCTATTTTTTTGCCCCATTTTCCTTACATAAACCTCAACTAGAAAACCCTGATTCTGAATCAGACCAACTGATCATCTTCTCTATACCCATAGTCTGGCTACTGAGCTCTACTAGAGTAAGAACCCAAATAAATATATTGTTTTCCATTACAAATACCTGTTCTCCATTTTAGCTGAGTGCCCATATCATCAGTTAATCTGTTTGGGTTCTAGTTAGCTCTCTCTCATTTGCCACAGCTAGCAATTCAGTGTTATTCTACTCTCTGCACTCGAACCTCCTCATCTACCCGCTTCATTCGCAGTAAAGGACTTTATCTCAGCTTCCAGTCTCTTTGGATAACTGTAAAATTCAGAGTATATAGAAATCATCAAATGAACTCACCTTCTGCCTCCTGGTCCACAAAATGTCTCTGCACTCATTTTTTTCTTCCTCTTTATTAGAAAAGTTCCAGTTTGCCCAGGACAGTCTTAGTTTATGCATGTTTCCCCAGGATAGTTATTAACAGTGCTTCCTTCTATTATCAAAATGTAAACAGAATTTTACTAAGAGCCCCTCACTCCAACTTGTGTCTTTATATCAGGATATTATCACTGTTTGCTTATTTGTTAATTACACCATCCTTTTCTTGTATCATCAAACTTTGTTTCTCTTCTGGCTTTCTGCTATCAGTATTTACTTTTTTCTCATAATAGAAATTATATGCATGATTTTCTTAGCTGCTTCTCTTTCTCATCCCACACCTCCTGAAAAAGTTCTTTGATTAAATATAAACTACTTATAATTTATAGTATATAAATGTGAAAAATCTTCTCTGATTCAATAGACAGAGTTTGGGCACTTCCCTTTGTACTTTTCTTATATTACTTTCTCCCGAGAAACAGAAAATAGGGGATATATTAGCTACTGCAGTTACACAGGCTGAGAAATCCCGAAATTTGTAGGCAAGCTGGAAACTCAGGAAAGCCAATGGTATAGTTCTGGTCTGAGACCCAGGAGAGCCGATGCTATAAAATTCCAATCTGAGTCTAAGTCTGAAGGTAGAAGACTGATGTCCCTGCTCAAAGAGAATCATACAGAGAGAATGAATTCTCCCTTACTTAGCATTTTAATCACACTCAGGTCTTCTCTAGATTGGATGAGACCCACTCACACTAGAGAGAACAATATTCTTTCTTCAGTTACTGATTCCAATCTTAATCTCATCCAGAAACATCCTCACAGACACACTGAGAATAATGTTTAACCAAAAAGCTGGGTACCCTGTGGGGGGGCAGTTAGTCACGTTGACATATTAGACAAGTTAGTCAACACTACCCTGTGGCCTAGTCAAGTTGACATATAAAATTAACCATCACTAATCTATCGCTAGTCAACATGTCATCTGTATGCATCTCTTTTAACTATATTTAATCTCAACATAAAGAAAATAACAGGGCCATAGTTCCACCTAACATGGTGCAACTACTTTGTATATAACCAAAAATGCACTAACCCCTTCTCCAGAATGATGTTTACTCTTTTCCTTGATATCTCATAACTTCAATACTATGATGTAATATTAATAATACTTGAATGCTATGATACAAAGTCAACACATCTTATGTGACGTGATAGGGAATAAAACAGGGAAGAAAACAAAGACATTTTTTGCATATATACGTAGATATAGTCATAACAAAATATGGAGGAAATACTCATGACAGTACCCATTTGTCTAATTGGTCTTGTGGCTGTAGTTAGTATTTATAACTACCTTCTTCCACTACACATTCTGTTATTCTCTTTTCTTCAGCAGGTACTTCAGCTGGGTGTGGCTCTTCACCTGGTAGAGTGATCCAGACTTTTATTTCTAAAGAATCTGGGTAATTAGTCATCGTGCCTGGACTGGATTACTGTCATTTCACACTTACTTTAGTGCATAGTCATGGAATACTAAGAGATGCTGTAAGGAATCTCCTGTTTTCCAGGAGAAAGTTAACTCTTCAGCTCAATGGTGGAGTGCAGTCCAGTATCCCCTCTATAATCATAATCAATGATCACAGCCAGCTAGTATCACCTTTCTTTGTCTATTGATTTAGGGGCATGGGAGGCCAGTGTGGCTTGGCAGCAGTCTTAATATCCAGTTCAGTGGAATCATTGTTGTGCCTCATGGTGGAAGCATTCCTCCCTTTGACATTAATATTTCCAGGCCAGCAGAGCATAAGATCACAGTAATAGCAAGCAAAAGTCTTACTAGAGAATCAGTAGGAGTAATGGTGAATGGTGCCACTCTTATTTCTACATCCTGATTCCTGGATGAGTGCCTCCTAGCTATGGGAGAAGCAACGCCATATAGTGAATGGTGATTCAAATATTACATAGTCTTCTGGGGAACCTTGCCGCAACCTTGGAAAGTATTGCCACCTAGCTGGCACTGTCATGAGTCTTCAATAAGCCATTCCACCATTCTATCAAACCAGCTGCTTTATGCTATGGGGGAACATTCTAAGATAGTGAATTCCATGAGCATGGGCCTCTTTCTATACTTCAACTGCTGTGAAATGAGTATCTTGATCAGAAGCAATGCTTTGAGGAGTTCCATGATGATGGATAAAGCATTCTATAAGTCCATAGATGGCATTTTGGCAGAAGCATTGCACGAAGGGAAGGCAAATCCATATTCAGAGCAAGTGTTCACCTCATTAAGAATAAAACACTGCTCCTTCCATGATGGAAATGGCTCAGTGTAATCAGCATGCTACGAGATAGCTTGCTGATTAACCCAGGGAATGGTGCCATATTCAGAACTTAGTGTTGTGTTCTGATGCTGGCTGAGTTAACCCTTAACAGTATTCAAAGCCAGGTGGGTTTTGGTGAATGACAGTCCGTGTTGCTGAGCCCATGTAAAACCTTCATTCCACCACCATGGCTACTTTGTTCAGAAGCTCATTGGGCAAGTTCAGTGTTTGCTGGGGAAAATGGCTAACAGGTGTCCATAGAATGTGTCATCCTATGTAATTTGGTATACTTGGTAATTAAAATCTCCTCTCTTGGTGTCTGCCTTTGGTGGACATTCACACAGGACAGAAATACCTTCATTGTTTTCCTACCCATTCAGAGATCTAGTCCCCTTCTTCCCTGAATTTCTTTGGTATCAATTTTCCAATCATGGCCTCACACACCCAGCCAAACAATTTGCCACAGCCCATGAATCAGTGTATAATTGTATATCTGGCTATTTCTTCTTCCATGCAAAATGAGCAACCTGGGTCAGTACTCTCATCGGGAGGTTTTCTTTCACTGCTCTCCTTCAGGGTTGTCTCAGAAAGGGGCTGCAGTGCTGTAGCTGTCCACTTTCAGATGGAGTGTGCATATTATGCAGAACTATCTGCATAGTTATATATAAATCAAACCTGAGTCTTCTCTTTCTCTCTCAAGTGATCATAAGGAGATACCCATGAGGCCATAGGTGCAGACTGGGAGAAAGATAGCAATACAGCAGGAAGGGGGATCATGGGTATTTGGGCCACTTTTCCCTGTAGTTTACCTGAGCCTTCTGGGCCTACCCAGACCATCACTTATATACCCCCTCTTTTTGATGATGGAGTGCTACATACATCTGACTTGATGGCTTATTGGGTTACATAATTTTAATCATGGACACCTCAAGTCACATGGTGACTTAGTAGCCCAGGGATAAGCATGCAGTTTTTACTAGGGCCAGTAGGATGCTACAAGCTATTTCTCAAGCAAAGAGTAGTTATTCACAGAGGATGGCAGTGCTTTCTCCAAAGTCATTGGGGTTTGCCTGTGATTCACCTATACGGATCCTCCAAAAACATCAAAGATCATTCCAATCTGCCGCTGACAGTTCAAATACCACTGGATCTTCTGGATCATATGGCCAGAAGATATATCATATATCATATGGCCAGAAGATATATCATATATCATATGGCTGAGTCACTTTTACAACAGCTCAGATCTGTTGCAGAGTCTTTTCTTATTCTGGACCAAACTCAAAAGTGGCAGCTTTTTGAGTTGTTTGGTAAATGGGCCAGAATAGCACTCTAATGAGGAATATGTTGCCCTCAAATTCCAAGGAGATCCTCTAGATTATTATGCCTCCTTTCTGGTTGTAGGAGAGGCCAGATGGAACAATTGACCCTTCACCCTAGAAGGGATTGTTCAACATGCCTCATACCATTGGACCCTAGAAATTCTACTGAGGTAGAAGTTTCCCTAAATTTTTGTTGCATATATTTTCCACTCTGGCACACCAATAAATCTAGAACGTTTGCTACTTCTTGCTGCTCAGTAAGTCCAATCAGCATAAAAGTCATTACTGTAATGGGCCATGATTATATCTTTGGATAGGAAAGGTGGTCATGATCCCTAAAAGATAAGCTATGACATGGCACTGGAGAGTTTTATATACCTCTGAAATAGGACAATGAAGGTGAATTGCTGGCTTTGCCAGCTGAAAGCAAATGGTCTCTGGTGGGATTTATTGACAGGGATGGGAGAAAAGTGGTTTGCCAGAGCATAGCTGTGCATGAGGTATTGGGTCTGTGTTAATTTGCTCAAGCAATGAATTACATCTGATGCAGTAGCTGCAATTGCTGCAGTTGGCATCAACACCTGGGTAAGGTTACAACAATCCGCTGTTATTTTCCTAGATCCATCTGCTTTCTACATAGGCCAGCTATGAATGTTGAATGAGAGTGTGGTAGGAATCACCACCCCCTCATTTTTCAGGTTTTTGATGCAGAACTTGAAATGCCTCCAGGAATGAGATACTGCTTTTGGTTTACTATTTCCCTAAGTAGTAGCAATTCTAGTGGCTTCTATTTGTCTTTCCTATGATAACAACCCATACTCCACAAGCCAGGGAGTGATTTCCCTTTCTCTTCCTTCAACTTTTCGAATGATTCATTTTTCAAATTCTAACTATCTCTGATGCCTAGCCAATCTTTGTTATGTTTTGAGGGCTCTCTCTCCATAAAGTGTTTTGCTAAGTCAAATAGTCTACTTTTTAAGATGGAATTCTTATTTAAAAAAGAAAGAAAGAAAGAAAGAAAGAAAGAAAGAAAGAAAGAAAGAAAAAGAAAGAAAGAAAGTGAATTCTGTTGCAAATATTCGTTTAGTCTAATACTAATTTTCTCTAAAGTACTCTTGTTTATACTCTCCACATAAATATAAGCTATTTCAGACAGGGTCCATATCCTATTGTGCCATTGTTTCACTAATAGCTTTTTTAGTGTCTGGCCTGTCTTAAACATTAAATAAATATGTGTGAAATGAAAATAAAGACCTTAGAAATCTTAATACTAAGACAATGTTACTATAGTAAAATAAATGAATAAATACATATGTACATAAATACGTAAAAACATAAAAACAAAAATTGTTTCTTGTGTTTGTTTTCAATTCTTTCTTTGGTAACATAACTTAGATGATCTGACATTTCAAGACAGTTTTCTCAGGGAGTCATCTTTAAAGTTCACTGAAAACCAAAAAGGGCAAACTCTGGTAACAAAGGAATGAAACCTGTCTAAGCATGATCCTTACTAGTTAGCCTAGACTAAAGTCACATGAACTTCAATATTATTTATTTACTCCATTAAGAGTATTAATACTTACTCAAGGCTCTAAGAACCTTGCCAGTCAACATTAACTTCCATAAACCATTTTCCCCATTTATTATTTTTTTCTACCTTCATAATTAGGACCATATCTACCCACCACAACTCTGAGTTCATGACCTGAGCCAAAATCAAACAACTGAGCCACCCAGTGCCCCTATATTACATTTTACATTTATACAAATTTCATATATATGTTCATTTTTTATTATGCTCCTAGGAATTCTGCAGATTTCAAATTTCTATTTGAAATTATTAATTTAATGTTGCCAAGTTTTTCTTTATTTTGGTTTTTAAGATTTAGTTCAACATATACAGAGATAAAACTTATAAATACTTCCTGGAAAAGGAAATCCTGAAATCAATTTGTAAGCTATAGTATGGAGTGATTAATATAATTAAACTTTGCATGATTTGGACAGCTTTACAGTGATTCCTAGTAGGAAAAATCTCTCAATGTTTCTGGAGAACAATAGCATTTATGATAAAGACTTTTCTCAAAAAAGTGATACCAATGGTCTTCTGTCCAACAAACCAATAAGGTCTCAGAAATTTGGCATTTTTATCAAAGTTTACAAACTTTTTTTAGTAGTCTCATTTATTTATATATATATGCAGTACTGAATAGAAACATCCTGTCGCAGTGAAAAATGTAAGGTTTTAAAAATAAGTGAGGGGCGCCTGGGTGGCTCAGTGGGTTAAGCCTCTACCTTTGATCCCAGTGTCCTGGGACCAAGCCCCACATCAGGCTCTCTGCTCAGTGGGGAGCCTGCTTCCCCCCTCTCTTTGCCTGCCTCCTTGTGATCTTTGTCTGTCAAATAAACAAATAAAATCTTTAAAAAAAACTGTTAAAAAAAAAAGTGAATTTCAGAGTGCCTTGGGTGGCTCAGTTGGTTAAGTGTGTACCTTTGGCACCACATTGGTCTCCCTCCTCAGTAGGAAGCGTCTTCTCCTTATTCCTTTGCTGCTTATCCTGCTTGTGTTTCCTCACTCACTCTCTCTGTCAAACAAATAAATGAAATCCTAAAAAAAATAGTGAAACTCAATTAGTTGAAACCCCAACATTAAATGTGGCTCTCAGAATTTGTATAAATTACTTATGCATCTTTATGAGTAAGTTTTCTCATTTATAAAGTTGGAACACCTTGCCCTGTTATTTGGAAGGTTTGGGAATAAAACATGTGAAACATTTAGTAAGTGTTCATGACTTACCATATTATTACTTTCTTGCCAAAGTAGAACAGTTTTGTTTTTTTTTTTCTCCTGTAGAATATTCTTTTGCCTAGGGTAACATCCAGTAACTATCTGGTTTCATCATAGCCCGAGATCCAGAGCTCTTTGAGCTGCATACAGAACACTGGCTATGCAGCCCTCATAGTCTTCCAGAATTATAGTAAAAGTACTACTTTAAATACCAGGAAGCGTTTTACTTTCAGCAAACATGCTGCCTCTCTGTATCTGGCTGAAATTATTTAAGTAGTTTTTTTTCCTCTTTGCACTTATTAATGCACTGTTATCCATCAGGAACACTGATCTTACTGAATGCCAAACTGACCTTCAATATGCTCAAGCTCATATATCTGACCTCCAATTTCAGGATGAAGTTGTTCATGAAACACATTAAATTCTAAATGATAATTCTGTTTTGTAAACTTGAACATGTCTTCAACATCTACAAAAGTTTGTTTTAAATAGTCATGGAAAAGAGTATTTTTAAGGAGTTTTTTTTTTTTGTTTTTTTGTTTTTTGTTTTTCCTCAAGATATTAAGGTATTATCACCTGTTGGGACAGTGAATGTTCTTTGTTCAACTTATTTTATTTCACTTATTTTAAAAGCTTTTATTGAAGTATAATTTATATACTATAAAATATATCCATTTAAAGTATACAATTTGGTGAGTTTTTACATATGTATAAACTCATGAAGCACAATCAAGATACAGGTTATTTCTATCCTCCAAGAGTCTGATTGGAATACCTTTGAGTTTCTTTGTGCTACTTTTTAGTTTTTCCCCTTCCTCTTCCTCTCTTGCCATTGACCTGCCTTTTATCATTATAGATTAGTTTGCATTTTCTAGAATTTTATATAAATTGAATCATAGAGTATATATGCTTTTCTACTGGCTTCTTTCACTCAGCATATTATTGATATCCATGTTTTATCAGTAGTTCACTTATTTTTATTGTTGAGTAGTATTCCATGGAATACTAAGATAATATACCATAACTGAATACTAAGGATATACCATAATTGGTTTATCAATTTACCTACTGGTAGACATTTGAGTAATAGAACTGTGAATATTTGTGTATTATGGATATATGAGTTTGGGGGTAGATACTTAAAAATATAATTACTGGCTTATATGATAAGTGTATGTTCAACTCATAAAAACTGCCAGTTTGCCAAAGTGGTTGCAGTGTTTTAATTCCCAGGAGCATTGTATGAGATTTCTAGTTGTTCCACATCTTTGTCAATATTTTGACGTTTTTGCTTTAGTGATTCTAATAAGGGTGCCATGGTATTTCAGTTTGTCTATGTTTTTCCTACATCTTCATCTGTTTTTATTTTTATTTTTTAAAAAGTATTTTATTCATTTATTTGATACAGAAAATATGGTGGGCGAGGGGCAGTGGAAAAGAGAGAATCTCAAGCAGACACCCCACTGAGCGTGGAGTCCAATGCAGGGCTCCATCTCACAACCCTGAGATCATGACCTAAGCCAAAATCAAGTCAAGATGCCTTACCAACTGAGTAACCTAGGTGTCCCTTGTTTTTTATTTTTGAGCCATAATTTACATACACTAGTATTCATCCTTTAATTTGGCATACACTGTTTAAAAAGAGAGATACAATTTTTAATCATCAAAAAGTGATTTAGATAACTAAAGTTTTAATCCTTGATCAATCTCATAAAACAATGATTAATTCTACTATCAAAATACTTCCACATCACTATATTGTGTTTGTTTTTAGTTTATATAGTCTATAAGTGAGTTTTATTTGCCCTTTTAATTTTTTAAAAGATTTTATTTATTTATTTGACAGGCAGAGATCACAAGTAGGCAGAAAGGCAGGCAGAGAAAGAGAGGTGAAGCAGACTCCCCACTGAGCAGAGAGCCCAATGTGGGCCTCAATCCCAGGACCCTGAGATCATAACCTGAGCCAAAGGTAGAGTTTTAACCCACTGAGCCACCCAGGCGCCCCTTGCTCTTTTAATTATTGATTGATTTGTTAAAGCATGTCATTGAAGTATGAATGATACACAAAAAACTGTACATATCCAATGTATAAAACTTGATGAAACCATCCCTGTAATCTATGCCATAAAGATATCCATCATCTCCAAATTTCTTCCCACTCTCTTTATTATTGTTATTAATATTACTATATTTTGTGATAAGAACACCTAATATAAGATCAGTCTTCTTAGCAATTTTTAAGTATACAATACAGTATTGTTAACTATAAGGCACTATGCCATACAGTGGATCTGTAGGACTTACTCATTTTGTATTACTGAAACTTTGTGCTCTTTGACAAATAACTCTCTATTTCCTCCTCTCCCCTGTCCCTGGTAACCACCATTCTATCCGCTGCCTTTGAGTTTGGCCATTTTTTAAAAAAGATTTTATTTATTCATTTGAGAGAGAGAGATTGAGCACAAGTTGGGCGGGGATGGAGGGAGAGGGGGAAGCAGGCTCCTCACTGAATAGAAAGCCCAATGTGGGGCTTGATCCCAGGACACTAGGATCATTACTTGAGCTGAAGGCAGATGCTTAACCATGTGAAACATCCAGACACCCCAAAGTTTGACCATTTTAGATTCCTTATATGTGGTATCATGTAATATTTGTCCTTTGTTATTTATTTCATTTAGCAAAATGTCTCCCAGGTTTGTTCATGTTGTTGTATCTGGCAGAATTACCTTCTTTTCTTAAGCTAAAGTATGTTCTGTTGTATGTATATACATACTTTCTTTATCCATTCACCCATTGGTAGACAGGTTCTTCTTCCACATCTTGGCTAGTGTGAATAAACCTGCAATGAATGCAGTTGTGCAGATATCTTTTTGAGATCCTAATTTCGGTTCCTTTGAATATATACCCAGAAGTAGGATTTCTGGATCCTATGTTAGTTCTATTTTAAGCTTTTAAGGAACCTTTGTACTGTTGTCCATAGCAACTGCACCGATTTAGATTCCTAACAATAGTGTGCAAGCAGTCTCTTTTCTTCACATCCTCATCAGCATTTGTTTCCTTGTGACTTTTTTTATTTGTTTATTTGTTTGTTTTGTTGATAATAGTCATCCTAGTAGGTGTAAGGCGATAATAGCTCCCTGTGGTTTTTGAACTGCATTGCCCTCATGATTAATGATGTTTAGGTGTACATTTTTTCATAACCCTATTGGCCATTTGTATATTTTCTTTGAGAATTGGTTGCCTTTTTTTTTAATTTTTAAATTTTTTAAATTTCTTTTCAATGTACCAGAATTCATTGTTTATGCACCACACCCAGTGCTCCATGCAATATGTGCCCTCCATAATACCCACTACGAGGCTTTGCCTATTTTTTAATTGCAGTATTTGTCTTTTTGGTATTGGGTATTAGGAATTCCTTATATATTTAGGATATTAACCCTTTATCAGATATATGATTTGCACTCTTCTTCCATTCTGTAGGTTTCCTTCTCATTTTGGTTGATTTTCTTCTTTGTTGTGGCATATCTTTTCAGTTTGATGTAATCTTACTTGTCTATTTTTGCTTTTGTTGCTTAAGCTTTTGGTGTCATATCCAAGAAATCATTACAAGGTGAATGTCAAGAAGCTCTTCCCTGTTTGTTCTAGGAGTTTTATGTTTTCAGTTCTTTAGTATAAGTATTTAATTTGAGTCGGTTTTTATGTGTGGTTATAAAATAAAAGTTCAATTTCCTTCTTCTGCATGTGGATATCCAATTTTCTCAACACCATTTATTGAAGGGAATATTCTTCCCCATTGCGTATTCTTAGCATCCTTGTTGAAGATCAGCTGACCATTTATGCATGGGTTTATTTATGGGATCTCTATACTGTTCTATGGCTTATATGTGCTTTTATGTTGGTTCCATACTGTTTTGAATACTGTAGTTTTACAGTATATTTTGGAGTCATGTATTGTTTTCCTGATTTTTGTTTAGTTGTCCTTGTTTTGTAGTTAATTGAGCATCTTTAAGATGACTATTTGATTTCTTTGTTAGGCAGTTTTTAGATCTCTATTATTTTAGGATTGGTTTTGTGAACTTTATTTTTTTCCTTTTTGGGTATCATGTTTTTTTGATTCTTGGTGATTTTTGTGGCCTTGAATTGGTGTCTGCACATTTGAAGAAGAAATTCACCTTTTTCTACTCTTTATAGATTAGATCAGCAGGGAAAGCCCTTTACCAGTTAGCCTGACCAGAGATTCTGGGCAGACAATTTGATATAGTGTGTGATGGGCTGGCTACCAAGGTCTAGAAGTGGTTGAACCCAGTGCCAAGGTTCAGGGATGATGGGCATGTTATGCTGCCTGAGGTTTGGGGTGGGGGTCAGTGCATGGGCTAGTTTTTCAGATTCTCATACAAGCTGTTGAGAGCTGCCACTCTTTTTATTTTTTTTTTTATTCTTAGCTACCTCAAATGATCTAGTCATGTTGATTCTCTTAGTATTCTGGTTGAGGTATGACAGAATCAGGTCTCTGAAGGGCTAGGGAAGTCAAACACTCATTTCACTCTCCCTCATCAAGCTGTGCTATAGTAACATAGGGGAGGGTAAAGCAATACTGTATATCTCACCCCTTTCAAGGCATATTTTTCTCATTTCTGTGCTCCTCCAGGGTGCTGAAACTTCACCTGGATTCTGGAGCTTCTATGAAGATGTTTTTGTACATGGATGGTTGTTAAATTGGTATTTCTGTGGTGAAATGAAGGCTGGAACTTCCTGTTCTCCATCTTGTTGACATCACCTTATTTGGTCAATTAATATGTATTAATCAGACATACCTATTTGATCAGCTGAAACACTCATAATTAATATTAGTTAAATTATATTGAAGTTTCCCTTTATAAGTAAAACTATGATGAAGAATCCTTTTGTAGACAAACAGCCATTTAAGCATAAGGAAAAATTTGATTATCTGATATGTAATTTTTTTAAAAAAATTAGGTACTGTTAAAGTGATTTTAAACCCTGGCATCAAGTAATTCTATCCGTTTCCAAATATTTGGGTTTTTTTGAAGCATGATGCATTTTTTTGCTATTTACTCACATTCCTCTTTGAAAATAAACCGCTAAAAACTTTGAATTTACCTGTGGGATAAAGGGTTAATTAACAATATAGATTTACATTCCTTTTTGATTGCATAAAATTCCCATTTCACCTGGCTTACATCAGGGGTAAAGTGTTTATGTTCATTTATGTTAATTGTTGACCTTTTCTCTTGATTAACTAATCCTGTATCCAATTAGAATTGGAGATTATGTTGTGTTCATCCAACATGGTGGATATCTAGTCTAAATGTGGAAATTAATGTTAGCATAAAACCAGGCACAAAAAAGGAGAAATTTTCAACAAACAGCTCTTACTGTAAGAGCAATTGTTCAGAAACTCCAAATTAACTGTGAAATAAAACTTTGAGAAATAGAGAAACAAACAAAAATTAACATAGATCACCTGTTCCAGGTATACTTAATCAAAGAACTGATTCATCTAATTACTGAACATCCAATTCCAATAGCCTTTAGGACCAAATTGTGAAAATGCAGAATTGCCAGGGTTTAGGGAGATAATCATCCCAAAATATTTAATAATATAAAGGCCACACTGTAAGCATTGTATTTTGCTCTGGACATTCCAGAGCTAAATATTCTGGATATTCATACACTGAAGCTTGTCTGGAGAACAACCCTCATGGATTGCTGGGACGTCACACCATGCCACAAAATAAACTATTGAATAAACTAGGGGTATTTAACTTGGAGAAAAGTCCAGTCAGAAGACAAATGAGCAGGGACGCCTGGGTGGCTCAGTTGGTTAAGCAGCTGCCTTCGGCTCAGGTCATGATCCCAGCGTCCTGGGATCGAGTCCCACATCGAGCTCCTAGCTCAGCGGGGAGCCTGCTTCTCCCTCTGCCTCTGCCTGCCATTCTGTCTTCCTGTGCTCGCTCTCTCCCCCTCTCTCTCTCTGATAAAAACAACAACAAAAAAAAGAAGACAAATGAGCAGATTTGATAGTGTAAGGACATATTTAGAAACTGTCCCTGCTCCCCTTCCCCCAGGGGATTTACTTGGAGACAAGTCCCGGAAACCAGCTTCAGGTAACAAAGCCCAGATACAAAGGTAGGTCAGGCCAGGTGGGGACATCGATCAGTAGGGGGTGATGCATACTGTCTCCCTGGTTACCAAGGAGTATGGGTCCTGCCCTTTGGGAGCCTTTTTGGCGCCAATCCTGATCAAGGTGTAATAGGTTGGTTCAGATGTCCACTAGGGTAAATTGTAACTCAATTGGTCACCTAGCATCACTGTGGAGTTTCCTGTGTGTGTTACGATCTCATTGGCTACCTGTGCATGGCCAGGCCTGACCACATGGCCTTTGCCCTTAAAAGCTAGTCTGTGAAACAGAGAAGGGTTGCCCTCTCTTGTAAGAGGTGCGGCCCCGAATGTTCAGTTAGATTCTTGATGCCTGGTGCAAAATAAAGCTTTGCTCGACCTTTGCTTGTATCAGCCTTGCTCCTTTAATCACTGACCCATTATTGGGGCATAACAATAGTAGTCTTAAAATACTTGAAGAGATTTTATATTAAAGATCAATTAGGATTACTTTTCAAGGCTTTCAAGGTAGGTAAAAAAATGTAAGACTTTCATTTTACTTTAACATAAAAATGAACTCCTAGTATTTAGAACTATTTTAAATATAATGGTTTGTTTTAACAAGAGGGGTATTTCTTATCACTGGAAATTTTCAAGGGACACTAAACTGTCATTGAGTGTAAAGCTATAGAGTAGAGATCTAATAGATACTTGGTTTTACTCTATAATTGGATTAACTCTATTAGTGTCCCCTCTAAATTTGATTATTTCCTAATATATGTTATTTAAAAGATGGTTGTAGAAACTAATTTAAAAGGGGATGACACATCAAAAAACATGAAGTCTTTAGAGATAAATTTATCAAAATAGGTATTAGTCCTGTATGCGTAAACTACAAAATAATGCTGGGCAAAATGAACAGAGAGCTAAATAAATGATGAGATATGCTAAGTTCACGCATGGAGAGATTCAATGCTGTTAAAGTATTAACTTTCCCTCAAGTTATTTGTCTATTCAATACAATTAAAATAAAAATGCCAACAGACATATTTTGGTAGAAATTGATGAGCTGATTCTGAAATTTGTATGAAAATAGAAACAATCTAAAATAGTTAAAGCAGTTTTGTATAATACGAGCAAAGTTGGAGGACTTGCCCTAATTTGTGTGTATGTGTAGAGAGAGTGAGGAAAGAAGCAATCACAGAAAGAAAATCAAAACAATGCAATGGGAAAAGAACAAAATCAAAATACTAAGACAAACATTTCACAGAAGAAGATATATGAATGGCCCCGAGAAACAATCTGGAGGTTTCAAAGGGGAGGTAAGTGGGGGGAGGGAATAACAAGGCGACAAATATTGAGGAGGCATGTGCTGTGATGAGCACTGGGTTTTATACTTAACTAATGAGTTGTTGAACACTGCATCAGTTACTAATTATGTACTATACAGTGGCTAACAGAACATCATCATCATCATAATAAAAGAAGATATATGAATGGCTAGTAAAAATTGAAAGGATGCTCAACATCATTAGTCATCAGGAAAAAAAAAAGTTAAATCACACTTAGATACAATCCCATACCCATCAGAATGTTTAAAATTAAAGACAATAACCTCATATGTCACCATTGACATGTTGATATTATCTAGAATTTTAGTTGGGGGAAATTAAAAGTTTATTATGTATGTATGTATAAATGTATGTATGTATGTATATATGTATGTATATATGTATGTAAGTATGTGTGTATTTATGTTTTTGATCACAATAAATCTTACCAAGTAATTGGTTTGTCCTCACATTCCTAATCTCTAGCAATATTTTCTATTTATTTTTCCTTATATTTGAGAACTTCCTTCAGAGTTACCAGTGTAACTATTTTTGTAATAAACCTGTGAATATATATGCTTGATAGTATATTTATTATGCATTCATATTAGAATGACAATTCAGATGAATAACAATTTATGGTCTTTATTTTTATTTTTTATTTAAACTTTAAACTTGTTAGTACTATCTTCTTATACCCAGTGTTGCTCTTAGGAAGTTTGCTATCATTTTGGTTCATTTATCATGGAAATAATCTGGTAATTCTTTCAAGGCTTCAAAAATTTTCTCTGTATCTTTAATACCTTTCATCTGTATAATGTACCTAGGTTTGGTTGTAGTCTATGGCTCTCTCATCCTGATGTCTTTTATTATTTTTGTTAATTCTTAAAATATATCTTTACTATTTTTTCAAATATTTCTCTCTATCCATTTATCCTCCTCCTTTTGGGGGACTACTATTGTCAAGGTAATGATACTTTTATTTCTAGCCTCCATGTTTTTTTAGCTTTGTTTTTATACTGTCACTTTACTTTTTCTTGGTGTCTTCTAAATAAGCCCCTCAATCTGATATACAATTTACTATTCACCTTTCAGTTGTATCCAATTATTCTGCTGTACGTTATAAATATCATACTGTTCATTTTAACTTTTATGGTGTATCCAGTAATTCTACTTGATTTCTTAAGAAGGATTTTTTGTTTGCATTACTAATCCAATATTTTGTATTTTAAGCATATTTTTTCATGCTTATTTTCAGTTCTTATTTCTATGAGTTTAATAATTTGCTTCAGATGGTTGTTTTCAGTTTCTTTTGGCTACCTATGTAGCCAAAGTCAGCCACACAACCAACTGAGCCACCCAAGTGCCCCTCCAGTATTTTTAAAAACTTCTTTGAAAAACTCATTTGACTCACACTGTCAATTACATTTTTACGTTATAAGCTTGAATATAACTAAATCTATATGTATATACCAGAAATTCTTTTTCTTTTCTTTTCTTTTTTTTTTTTTTTTAATTTTATTTATTTGAGAGAGTGAGCTGGAGCATGAGTAGGGGAGGGGCTGAGGGAGAAGCAGACTCCCCACTAAGCAGGCATCCTGATTTGAAGCTTGATCCCAGGCCTCTAGAATCATGACCTGAGCCAAAGTCATCTCCCAGGGGCCCCTATTTTTCTTTTCTATTCTATTTCATTAAAAATGTTTTTCATGATCTAAGAATAGATTCCATGACAAACATATATGTCCCATAATTTGACATCATTCTTATCTCTTAACTCTTCTGTTTTATTACCATCTCTTAACCTATCCTGGTGCATTAGTCAACATATCTTGAGATAGATGATAGATAGATAGATAGATAGATATAGATAAGAGGAAATTTTGTTATGGGAATTGGCTCATGTGATTATAGAGGCTAAGATAAGCTACTATATGCTGTTTGCAAGGGGAGACCCAGGAAAGCTAGTGGTATAATTCAAACCTGAGTCTGAAGGCCTGAGAACCAGGGGAGCCTACAGTATAACTCTGGATGCAAGGCCAGTGTTTTGAAATCTGAGGGTGAGGAGTTGCCTCAGTTTAAGTCCTGGAATATGAAGGCTTAAGAACTAGGGACTCTACTGGCTGAGAAGATGGCTGTCTTAGTTCAAAAGAAAAAAAGAAATCATACTTTCTCTGCTTTTTTGTTCTATTGGAGGGGGTGGGGGCTCAACAGATAAGATAGTATCCATTCAAACCCATGAGACAGGATCTTTTTTTTCTCAATTTACTGATTCAAATGGTAATCTCTTCTGGAAGCACCTTTACAGACAAACAAAGGAATAATGCTTTACCACGGATCTGGGGAACCCTTAGCCAGGTCAAGTTGACATAAAGCTCATCATCATACCTGACTTTTTTGTTTTGTATTTTTTTGTTTGTATTTTCAGACTACCCTAGATTTCATTCTGTTGACAGTACCTGCAGCTCACTTACACCATTGTCTTTCCATGGTAAATCCAGGTGGAAAAAAACCAGAACAAAACAAAACCCTGGATGCCTTCAACTGCCCATCTCCATTTCTCTGGTCCTGGGTAGCTGAATTGGGCTGGAGAAAAGTCAACAAATCACACAGAGTACTGCTAATATAAATGTATGTTCTACAAGTTGAAATAGGGTTTGAATTGTCTTACGCTGCTTATAAATCTCTCTGGTCTATTCTCTTGCCCTTTCTCCACAGCTATTATTTAAATTTTTATGATCTTATATATCTCACATCCTCACATTTTCCCTTGACCTGCTCTAAGCAAATGGCTTCCTAATCTATTTACAGAGACACTAGAAGTCACAAACAAGGACTTATCTGAACTCTATTATTGACTATACGTTTACCTACCTTTTTATCCATCTTTGGCTTGTTTCCTTTTACACAGTAGAAAAAAGGTTCTCTGTAGTTTTATACAGAACAGAGTTTGAAAATCACTGCAATAAATTGGGAGAACTCTTTAAAGATCTTTAAGATGGTATGATAAATCAGAAAAATCAGTACCAAGGATGAAAATCATGAAGATCATGTGGAAGCTAATGTGAAGGTCTACAGAAAAGATGAGAGTTTTAACTAAGGTAATAGCAGAAACAGGAAGAGGAATTAGTACTATTCGGGATATTGAGACTCATTTTAATCTACTGAGTATAATAAGACAGATATGGTTATTGAGGATAGGATAGTAAGTACAACAGACAAAATTCCCTACCCTCATTTTTATGGGGAAAGAGAGATAATTAGCAAATCAGTTTCCCCTCTTGTTCAAGATATTACATGCACTTCAAAGAAAAGTCAGTTAGGGGGTATAGATACGGAATCACAAGTGTGAAGGGGTTGCAATTTTAAACTCTATGGTCAATAAAACAAAGGTTCAATGAGAAGAGGATGTTTAAATCAAAACCTGAAGTGAATGAGAGAGGCAGCAATGGTAATAGAAAGATGCGAGAAAGTTCTTGGCAAAGGAAGAGTGAAGGAAAAGACCCTGAAGCATGAAGAGGTCCAGTGTTTCAGAGAAACAGAAATGAGACCACAGTAGCGGGATTATGGTGCATAAGAGAAACAAAGTCAGAGAGGAAGTCAAGAGATAGCTAGGGGTTGGTGTAGGTTACTGTAGAGATGTTAACATTTATTCTGACTGGCATGGGGAAGACAGTGGAAGGATTTGAGTAGGGAAAGGATTTACCTTTTTAAGAGCCTTGCTCTGGCTATGATTTTAAAGCCACACAGCAGTGGAAAGGAGGTGCCAACAGGAAATCCCACAGGCAGATTATTGTTTAGTTCAGATGAGCGATTATGGTAGCATGGTCAGGGGAGATAGTAGTAGAAATTATGAGAAAAGATCAGATTCTTGAGGTAAAGTTAAAGTTAGCAATATTTGCTTGAGGAGTAGGTGAAATATAGGAAGAAAAGAGGAAGCAAGGATATCTACAGTTGGCCTAACCAACTGAAGGATAGTTACCAATTGGTGATCTGGCTAATACCAGGGAAATAGAAGTATTTGGGAAAGGTCCAGTTCAACTTGGCATGTGAAGTTTGCTCATTAGACATCTGAGTGGATATGTTAAATAAGCAATTTGTATTTATAAGTTTGAAAGTTAGGGGTAAATATAGGTTGATTTACATTTGCAATCCATAAGCATACAGATGGTACTGAAAGCATAAGACTAATTGAGGCCACTAAGGAAGTGAGAAGAAAAGAAAATCCATTCAAGACCTAAATTCTGGAGCATTCCAAAATATATTTTGATTAGGAAAATGAAGAGAACCTAAAGGGAGATTGAGATTGAGATAGGATGAGTGTACTGTCCCGGGAGCCAAGTGAAGAAATTGCTTGCAGGAGAAAAGAGTGATACTATGTCAACTTTCCAGAGAGATGAGTAAGGGGAGAGCTAAAAATTATCTGTTAGATATAATAGTGTGGGTGGAGATTATTTATGACCTTGTCAAGAGAAGTTTTATTAGAAGAAGAGGGAGAAAGGAGTTAGAAAAAACTCTTATATTGACAGGGTTTCTAAAAGATAAAATATTATATAGAAGCATTAACCTGTTTGTATCATGATAACAGTGATGTGGTACATAGAAAAAAACTTGTTACTGTGCTGGTGAGAGGAGAATTCTGAATCAATGTCCTTGGGTAAGTGATTAGCCCTTGTTAGGAGGAAGGAAATGTTGGTCTGTTTGTCTATCTATCTATCTATTTTCTATTTCATTGTAATAAAAGAGAAGCCAGAATACATGGATAGGTAATGGTAGATGTTTTGGAAACTTGTAACAATTAATTTTTATTGCATCTATTTTCCTAGAGAAATATGAAGCAAGGTCATCTAGTCAAAAATGCACATAGTGGGGAAGGTTTTTAATATCTGAGGGAAGAAGACATGAAGTAATTATTTAGGAAAGTGGTCGTGATAGAGTAATTGACTTTAAAAGAAAATAACTAGTTGCACAAAGTTAAGCTTATATAATACAAATTGTCCTATTGCATAGATATGTCTTGCAAATCATGTTTTGTCACCATAACTGCTTATACATGCAAATGAAGTAAGTCTTCAAAGCTACCTTTTCCTCCTACAAACTGAAACCTATTGCTTTGCTGGTTTATATTTAAATATAAGTTCTAAATATTTAAAGTTGAATCCTGAAACTAAACTGGGGGAATGACTAGTTTAATGCCACTCCCATCAAAAGGAAGACAAAGGCAAATGAGAAATCACTGGTAAAGGGTGCTGCAATGAGAAATGTGCAACATCTGCTCAAGTTCAGTCAATGATGGCTGAAGACCATAGTTTTCTTGAACAGTCTAATATTTTTCTGCATTATTTATCATTCATTTACTTAATATTCTCTTGCTGACCCAATTAACCACAACTCTTATTAAGCCCATTATGTCCATTAGATTAGATTTACTAGATTAAAAGAAAATTAGAAGCATGAGACCATTGAACTTTAACTCTTCTTAATTAAAAAAAAAATCCATGGTTTGTCAAAACCCATGGAATAGTATACCACAAAGAGAGAATTTTACTGTATGCAAATTAAAAAAAAAATGTGGGGGAACCCAAAATGGAATACAAGCTGTAACAAATAAACCTAACTTATTACAAATGAATTGCATAACAATGCTAATGGAAAAGAAAATAAATAATCTAAGAAACTTTGAAAACGGTATTTTGACTAGATATAGGCTACAGACAAAAGGAATAGTACAGGAATACTATGCTCTCTTTCAGTTTCTCACAGGGTAATGGATTAGTCATTTGAAAATTATTTATATATCAGGGTAGAACAAATAAGCATCTATACTGTAGGTAATGAGAGCCAGGTTCTCTCATCAGAAAAAGAAGTTACAAATAAGGAAAGAGTGAAAGCTAGAATAAACTCTGTGGTATAATATTGGAATCAGAAATACTAGATAATTTGTGGTTTAAAAAATACATATACATATAAAGAAATCAATATACATGTATGTGGGTGAAGGATATATGAGTGATATGTATGTGTGTGTTTTCATGCATGCATGACTGCACAGTCCCCTAGCACTACTTCCTAGAGGGATTAAAATAAATTACACCTAAGTGAAAATGAATACACCTACTACTCTAATCTTGGCTTCTGAAGACCATTTTCAAGAAAAGGAGCCAGAGGGGCGCCGGGGTGGCTCAGTCATTAGCATCTGCCTTCGCCTCAGGTCATGATCCCCAGGTCCTGGGATCGAGCCCAGCATTGGGCTCCCTGCTCAGCAGGAAGCCTGCTTCTCCCTCTCCCACTACCCCACCTGTGTTCCCTCTCTCACTGTGTCTCTCTCTGTCAAATAAATAAATAAAATCTTAAAAGAAAAAAAGAGCCAGAGTTTCATGAAATTGTTGGTTACAGAGTGGAGCAGGGAAAATGCAAGATAAGCTTGGAACATTTGTTTTGCCAGAAAATGCTCAGTAAAGAATGGGGAAACATTGAAAAGGCAAGGGAGCCAACCAGAAAGAGGTCTTAATTGCAAAGTTGGGATGGATTGACTAACAAAATAAATAGTATTATTAGATTATAACTTATAGGATAAAATATTCATGATGTAAGTAAATAATTAGATAAAAAATAAATGGAGAAGATAACGTTTCCTTACTAAAGAATTGCAGTTAATGTAGAAGAAACAAGAGATATAGAAAATCACCATTAGAACAAGACAGTAATAGTTATTGCATTATGGATGCTAAAAGTAGTAGGTGAAAGTTTGAGGGAAACAGGATATTTACATAGTCTCACAGTATTCCCTCCTGATATTTATTAGTTACAGAGGGGAAAATACTTTACAATATAAAACCTAGGTGAGACCACCTTGAACAAGTGTCAAGGAGAACATCACCAGTATAACAGATATCAACATCATATACTTACAAAAAAAATTAATTCCGGAGTAGTTAACATGTAGTGTGATATTAATTTCAGGTGTGTAATATAGTGGTTCAGTAGTTCCATATATTACTCAGAGCTCATCAAGATAGGTGTACTCTTAATCCCATTTGCTTATTTCACCCATATCCCCTCCCCACCACCTCCCTTCTGGTAACTATCTGTTTGTTCTCTATAGTTAAGAGTCTATTTCTTAGTTTGTTTCTCTCTTTTTCCCCTTTTGTGCATTTTTTTTGTTTCTTAAATTCCTATATAAGTGAAATCATATGCTATTTGTTTTTCTCTGACTTATTTCACTTAACATTGCTCTCTCTAGATCCATCCAAGTCAACATAATATACTCTTAACATTTTTGTAGTATTCTTTCTTAAAATATGTAACCTCAATCCTAAGAAAACAGCAGACAAACAAAATGAGGGACAACCTGCAAAATCACTTTCTAATACTCTTCAAAGGAGTCAAGGTTATGAAAGACAAAGTGAGACAGAAGAACTTTCAGAGCTCGGGGGCAGTAGAGGAGACACAAGAACTAAATGCATTATGGGATTCTCACTCGGACCTTAGAACAGAAAAAGGACATTAACAGAAAAACTGACAAAATTCAAATAAAGTTTGTAGTTTAGTTTTAAAAGTAATAAACTGAAAAATTCAATCTTTATTTAGTTTGGGGCAAAACATACAATGTTTGAACTCTCTCATCTACCCAACTCTAAGCCCCAGAAGGACAAGGCCTATGCACAGTGCATTTGTTGAATGACTACATTAAAATTGAATTTCATCTATGACACTGTATTATTATGACCTGTTATGAATCCCAAATCCCTCCATATATGCAAATATATTGTGTGCTTATGATTTTTACATGTGTGTGCATTTTTAACCATATTTTGGCACAGAAAAATGGAGATGGATTGAAGAATATACCCTTTACTAGTGCAAATGATGTATAACTCCTCTAAGTAAAATGACAACACAGGGGTGCTTGGCTGGCTCAGTCAGTTAAGCATCTGACTCTTGATTTCAGTTTAGGTCATGATCTCAGGATCATGAAATTGAGCGTGGCATGGGGTCTGCTTAAGATTTTCTCTCTTCCTACCCCGACTTAGGCACTTTCTCTCTCTCTGTCTTAAAAAAAAAAAAAAAAAAAAAAGATGACACAAGTAGAGATTTGATAAATTTTTCTATAATCTGCCCCTTCATCCTGTATGAGCATAGTCAACAATAACTCTTAACTTTGAAGTAGTAAACAAGAACTTTGTTCTCTTCCTGTTTTGAAAGATATCTCAAATATCATATTTGACATGGGCTGGGAGTTAACACAAAGAATAGCAGCAATTGACAGTGAAATCAATTTCTAATTAGATTTATGCTTACACATTTACTCATAGCTTGTTACAACAAACAATAAAGAACTAAATAAGTAAAATTTTAATAATACTTTCTCTGGAATGTATTGAAATATTTACAACAAAACTGAATCTGTCAAAATTTATATTCTTAAAACAGAACACTTAAATTAGGGAAAAAATGAAAATGGTGTCATAAAAATGTGTGAAGACTTAATTTTAATTTGAAAATATTAAGTTCTTAAGAGAAAAACAATTAACTTTTATAAATAAGAACACAGATGATGGTATTTTCAACCTAACAATATTATTTTGATAGAAAATTTCCATATTATTTTAATTTTAAAGATAGAAGTAACATCTTCATGATTTATTAAAAGCTTGTTTTCAAAAAAGGAATAAGAAAATTAAATAACAGAAATGAAATCATTATTTTGTAACTTATCAGGTCAATTATTTCTAGTTAATGCAATTTAATTTGCTTTTTACATGTCAAATACAAAGATTCATAGGTAAAAAACACTATGTCCTCAAAAATCTAATCAAAACCTCTAAAAATGAGTTATGTACCAACAATGGAGTATTTAACAATAGAAAATAAGATATATTGAATAGATTTTTTTTATCAAATATCTTTATTTCTTCGAAGCACAAATTAACTTTTCCTTCTGTATGCCCCAAAGCCATTGCAAAGACAAGATTTTGTTAAACTATAGATAAGGAAACAGATTTCTAGATTACTCATAGGTTTCCTTTTCAAAATTTAACAGTATTTCCTGAGCAAATTCTGAAATAGATTTTGTCTCTAAATGAAACAAACACACACTGGAAAAGAAAAAAAAAAGTCTGTCAACCAAGAATAAGAAGAGAAAACTGTCATAACTTGTGATCTATAGAAAATAAAAGTATTTTTAGTGTCTTTGGCATATTAATGACAAAAAAACACAATAATAAATGGTAAAACATGTTAAGTTAACTGATGGGAAAATTTAAATGGTAGTAAGATAAGTATCTGTGGGGTTAGGGAGTGAAATCAGAAATTTATTATCAGCGAATGAATCACCTATTCCAGCATTGTGAGAATAGGGCTGGTGGAAGCAGATTCAAAGGGTCCAGATCAATGTGTATGCATGTTGATTTCCTGAAATAGGTCACTGATGTCTAGCAGCCTTATCTCAAAGGGACTGTTACATGGTTATCAGAACCAACTTCATAGGAAGAAAGCTTTAGGAAACCCAAACTAAGGGTGATCAGTTTTCATTCATTGATTTATACATTCAGATATTCAGCAAACATATTTTTTCCTGGCAGTATGATCTAAGACAATAATATTTTAACTTTAAACACAAAGGCTCTCCAATATTTTTTCAAATCTAAAATGAAGCTTTAGGGGACTCAGTTTTGGAGACAGAAACTGCATACACTCTGATATTACATGAAAACATAAGGCATAAATGAGGGCAAAAATCTTATGCATAGGAAAAAATGTAATTGACTGTCTGGGTTATTTTAAGATGCAAGGCACAAATGAGTAACTTCTTTTTTTCTTTTTCAAACTATCTCCTTCCCTTTATTCTTTCCTATTGCTACTCTTCTCCTCCTTTGATCACTCTCTCTGGCAGCATCAGTTACTATGAAAGTAACCACTTGTTAGATCCTTAGTTCTCACCGCTTACTTCACGGGAGAATCACCCCAGGCATGTGCACACCCAAGGCAAATTAAATCAGAATCTCAGGGAGAAGGAAGTCTTGATACTTGCTATCAGGAAGCTCTTTTGTTGATTTTAATGTTCAGCCAAGTTTGAAAAACTATCTTCTTAGAAGTCACAAGGTAATTCAGAAAGTTGTTGTTATTTTTTTTTAATCAATTAAGCAACTTGCAATGTACTCAGCAGCCACCTTAGAATTATGGATACATGAGGGCTGCATCAATGCTCAGCTCTGTTGCTTACAAATTTACTGCAGTAAACAATCATTTCTAAAATCCAAGTTAGGAAGTAACTCTCAGCTTACTTTTCTTTTTTTTTTTTTTTTTTTTAAAGATTTTATTTATTTATTTGACAGAGAGAGATCACAAGCAGGCAGAGAGGCAGGCAGAGAGAGAGGAAGGGAAGCAGGCCCCCTGCTGAGCAGAGAGCCCGGTGTGGGACTTGACCCCAGGACCCTGAGATCATGACCTGAGCCGAAGGTAGCGGCTTAACCCACTGAGCCACCCAGGCGCCCTCACCTTACTTTTCTTAACTTATCAGTTACATGCTATACATATGAAATTTGCTATTAACAAAAGTGAAATTCTCTAAGGTTTTGAATTATTTTTTCATATATTAAATTTTTACAATAATATTATCTCCATTGCAAAATGATCTGGTTTTTGATGGGAAAGAAAGAGTTGCAGATCTAGCTGTTAAGATGTGGAAATTGTGCACAAACTCAAGAGTGAATTCTTAATTAAAAGCATGGGCTATGGGTTCAGGTTGCATAAATTCAGGTCTTCACTTTACAATTTATTAGTAGTGTTTTCTCTCGAGCCAGTCACCTAACTTATTTGTAATTTTATTTACTCCAGAAATTGGGATTATTAGTATTCCTAGTTTTTCAGTTGCTGGGAGGAATAAATGACTTAGGGTTCCTGATATATAGCGAGTGCTATAGAAATATTAGTTATTATTATTATGTTATAGATTTTTCACATCTTAACATTTTGAAAGACTATTAATATTTTTCATATATTATAGATATGCATGCTGTGTCAAAAATGTTATGTTACTGTTTGCTTTATATTGTTGAAAAATATTTTTGGATGTCAAAATATGTGTGTATCTAGGGGGAGTAGGTTATTAATGCAAATATCTTTTTTTTGTTTTTTGTTTTTTTTAAACAGACTGAGGCTCACTGGCATAGACCCAAAGGAATTTGAGAAGAGATAAATTGGTATGAGCTGGCATACTTCACTGAATACTAATCAAAGACGGAAGGAGTTTAGCTAGACATTGAAAACATGCACAATTTGAATAGTCAAGGAGGAAATGGGAAATGGGTTCCTGATGAGCCTCAAAAGTAGGCTCACTATAAACATGATAAGAATCTGACCAGGTGTCAGTTGTCCTTATTACCTTAACCTAAGATTCTGTGTTTGTGTGTGTGTGTGTGCATGTGTGTTTGACTTTTTTTTTTTACCTTGGATAATAATGGAAAGTATTCATGTTACCTACTCATATATAAGGAGAAGACAGACTTCAGCATATGCCCAAATTTCTTCCCATATTTCAATACACTGCAATTGACAAAACATCAGTGTATCCAAGATCAGTCAGCCATGTTGTAATAAAATGTCCTAATAACAATAGATTTCCTATATTATGACATTCAAAAGAGCATTCTTAACAGTTAAAATACATATAAAAGCATCATGATCATTACTGTCATTTTTTTTTACCATAATGAGAAAGGTATCCTTTGTTTAGTTGCCTGGAAGCTTGAATTTTATTATCGCAAAACATTGTTTCTTTAATGCATGATGTTTATTGAGAAGACACCCAGTAACAGGAGTTCTAATCCTGACCATAACTTCTCTATCTCCTTAATAAATATTTAGTTTATTTAATATCTTAGCTTGTTTTCTGAAAAATAGGAGAAATGAGATTTCTACAAACAACTCTCAGAGGGTTGTTGGAAAGGACCAAGTATATAGTGTTTTAAGATGATCTGTGAAAACTAACAAGTGGTTTAAGTATGCATGTATTTATATTTTTTCTTTAAAGTTTAGAGATAGTCATATTCTAGTATTTCTAGTTTAGGTAATATTTTATATATAATGAGCATATTCTTCATTGTAATCATCGTTCTATGAATAGCATCTGAAATTGTCTATGTGTTTTCTCTCTGAATCCCAATCACTTAAGATCATAATATATGCCATGTTGCTGAAAAAAAATTGCTTTTAAATAACCATTAAAATGTAGTGGTGTATTGGGTTATTCTTGGAGTTGAAAGCAGAAAGACGGTGTTTAAATTCTAGCTTTTCTGCTTATTGGCTCATGACTGGGAAGAATCTCTTAACCTTTCTGAATCTTCATTGTCCTTAATCTTTGTTACAAAAACCTCTGGTGCAAATTAACACAAACTATTGATTCTTTTAAAATACACTCACACACAACTGCATGAAATGTAAATAGGTTCATTGATTCCGTGAAGCCCTTTCATTAACTTATTTTGCATAAAATATCTTTTAATATACTTAATAAATATGTATTGAGCACCTGCTGTGTGGTCAGAACTCTGCTAGGGTTTGTTTATGGAAGAATAAAGGCATACTATAGGCTTTTATGATTTTTATGATCCGTGGAGGGTAAATAACCACTAATAACTAATGAATAAGAATTGCCATGAGGGAAAAGAATGTAGTTCAAGCACACTGAAAAATTGATAATCAAAAAAAGATTTCCCTGAGAATGTAATAATTGAACTGAAATTTTAGGAATGAGTAAAGGTTAATAGGCAAGGGCAAGAGTGGGGAAGAAGTAATCTAGGAGGATGGAATAACATGTGCAAAGCCCCTGTGGCAAGAGTGTGATATGCAAGAGGAAATTTTTAAAGGCTGCTTTCCTAGAGAGCAAAAAGAAAAGCTGGCAGAGATGAGGATGGAGGCAGGAATGTCCTTGATTGATGCTTTAAGGATTTTAGTCTATCCTAAGAGAACTGAAAAAGAAATCTCTGAAGTTCTCCCTCATGCCAAATTTACACAGTAGATGAGATAAAAATTAATGAAGCACTCTGAGACCCTTGGGGTGGGGGGCAACTTCTGTGTTGTTTCCTTATAAAAATTTTCTATGCTGTTTTTAATAGCTTTCAGGATAATAATATTTAAAACCAAGTTTACATAATGAATGAATGTTGGTTCTTTTTTTTTTTTTTTAGTTTTGCAAACTTCAAAATAGGAAGAAAACATTTTACTTTCTAGAATAGACATTTACAAATAATAAAGGGAAAATAGATTACTAATTAAAAATAAATAAATGAAAATACAAGTTTTGTCTAAAATCACCCTTCTACCACTGTCTTCTTATTTTATCTGTGATTCATTTTCCATAAATCCATTAGAGAAGTGCATATAAACATAGTCATATTATAAAAATATTTGTTAATTAAATCACCACTTATTTAATTAGTTCCCACTCACACATCCCTCTTAGTGTAACATAGCATTTATCCTAACCCATTACACCAATTAATTTGTCAACAGTTGAATAAATTTCTTGCTAATGTGCATACACACAGATCTATTACTGTCTATTATCTATTTATCTATCTACCTTCATCATCCAAAATATTATGAAAAATGCAATTCAATTCTAAATTTAAACTGTAAAACTTAGAATAGATGCATGGCTTCAGGAAGTCTAAGGAAATGATGCTGGTGATGAGGGAACAGAAGGCTGGCTGAGGTCAAAACAAAAGCTGACACCCTCCAAACTTCCCCTACCCCCACTCCCGAGTGGGACATCTGTGACATTCTTTAGGAATATCCCACTCATCTTAATGTTAGTACCTTGCTAAAGGGTAAAATGACCTTGGCAATGGCAAGGCCTCTGGTATCTTGTAGGTCCTCTTTAGCGTATGAAAGTTCTATTGAAACCTCCCTTTTCCTTACCTCCCCCCAACTCCATTGTACATAACCTGCCACCACTCACAACACAGCAGCTCTTTCTGCCCATGGGTCCTGTCCTTATGTTTTAATAAACCACCATTTTCCACCAAAGATGTCTCAAGAATTCTTTCTTGATCATCAGCTCCAGACCTCACCCCACCGAACCTCACCTATATTCTAAAACTTCATCACTGGGAATGTGACATCTCAGACAAAATATCATCAAATAAAGATATGATAGCAGTTTATAATTCTTGAACACTTATTATGTATTAGGCACTGTTCTAAGGTATATATGTTGTGCCCGAGTTTTTGCGTTTGAGAGACCACCAAGGAGCCAAGCACCAATGCAATCACACAAGGGTTTATTCGACAAGCTTAAGCTTGGGCCTAAGTACACCCAATGCAGAGGAGTAGGGACTTGGACCTTGAGCTTAGTTAAAGCAGGGGTATTTATGGGTTCCTGTTACTAAAGCAGGGTGGGGTCTCTGGAACCAAAGCAGGGTGGGGCTTCCTAAAGTAGGGTCCAGTCCTTAGAACTAAAGTAGGGTGGGGCTTCCTGGAACTAAAGTAATGTAGGGGAAAGTTCAGCCCTTGGGCACAGAGGTCTGAGATGTCTGTACTTAGCTAAGGCTAAACCTGAGGTGGGATGGCCTTGATTTTTCTTGGCCTCCACATACACTTATTTAGTTCTCACAACAAACTTTTGAAGGAGGGACTTTAGTTCCTGTTTTTAGTTGGAGAAAAGAATTCACACAGAGGTTAGTAACTAACTCCTCTCTGCAACGGAATTCAAAGGTGGATTGTTTTCAAATGCAGGTAATCTGAACCAGAATACACAGCACTCTTGTCTCTTGGACTGGCAAAATTAAACCAGTTAAAAGGAAAGTAAAAGAATAATGATACAATTGATATTTCAAAGAGAATGACTCAAATATCAAAGGATTAGAAAGGGCTATAGGGAAAATTGCAAAGGTCCTTGTTGAAAAGACCATTTTTATGATTGTGTTTTAAAAATTTAAATATAAGAATATTATATTGGGCTAATATGAAATTTGCCTGAAGTAATCATATACAAGCAATTTGTGATTTCCAAAAATTAATGTACAACTTACGTTGTGTTAAATATATGACAAATATAGGATATTCTTTTAAATATAAAATTTAGCAAAATTCGTGAAGTCATAATTAAAAATTTTGTTTTCACTATTTACCAGGTAATTTTGGTCTGTATTTGTTCTGAATAGTTTTGTTTGGTTTGACTTCAAAAACCTCATCTTCTACTTACTTAGCTTAGCCCCTCATTGCATGAAGTATTTGTGGAATTCAGTACACTGTCTCCCTCCAAAATAATCTAAGGACATTTCTTTTCCTGTCATTGGTAGTCCATACACATATTTAGGCTCAGCTGATCATTCACTAGGGCATTCACAAAGTCATGGGACTTTGAATCTTGAGGAAGTAATGTGAAGTGCATGTGTAATTAAGAAGGTATTTATTATGATGGGATGACTGCAGGAAATGCTATATCAAGGGTCTAGCATAGCACTGGTGACTGCTTCCAATGACCATAATGGACAACGAAGTGATAGTGTAACCATCAACAGTGTTTGATCTGGCTGCACCTGTGGGGTAAATTTGATGATGATTTTTGGCTCAGTCATTCTCTGTTGGGTTTTGTAAATTTTTAAATCCTTAGTAGCCTCTAAGAAGCATATTCCAGATGGGTGAAGATATGGAAGGGATTTAATGGGGAAAAATGACTAAAAAGGATGAGTAAGAGGGAGGAAGCAGCAATAAACCAGGAAAGCCTTTAGACTGTGATATAGATCTGATTACCATGAAAAGAGAGGGAGAAGAAGGACAGGACTGGATATTCCTGAGACAGTTTTGGTCAGGTCAGTGGGATGTCCCTAAGAAAAAATATGCACATTATAGAAATCCTGTACTAGGCAGAAATAGTCCAGCTTATCTATAGTACCTTTACTATGCTCAGTCATTATCTGGCAGCTCTAGGTTCACAGCAACATGGTCTGATGTGAACATTGGGGTAGCTCCAAGGGTACATTTTCATGGTCACCAAATTGAGCCACCAGAGTTCTGTCAATATATAAACTTGTTGAGACTATTTAAAAGATATTCTTTCTGTGCTTAAGTTATTTGGGGTCTTTTCTTTCTTCCTTTCTTTTTACTGTTAGCCAAGAAGATCAACTTGTATCATTTAATGAAATCTGGCTTTAAGTGGTTTTTTATTGGTAGCAATTTTTACTGAAGATCGATTATGTGTTAACATTCATGGACTTAAATAGCTTAGTTTTGTCTGTTGTATTTCCCTGTAGTTCATATTTCAAGTAAACATTTCATTAGAGGGTTTTTTTTAACATTGGCTTCTTAAAGAGATTTCTCAGTTTTCTTAGGGTAAAGACCAAAATCTAACATAAGTTCTTACATGGTCTGATGATCTGGGTCTCCCTCCATCTTCAGTCTAATCTGGTACCAGACCTTCTCCCCTCATTCACTTTTCCCAACACAGTGCTGTTTCAGTTCCTTCCAAGTACTGTGTTAGTTGATATCCTCCAGGAAGCAGAGGCCAAGACATGACAAGATCTACAAGTGATGCTCGGAAAGGGTAAAGGGGAGGGGACCAGACAAGAAAAGGAAAGCCCTCAAACTGAAGCATAGATTTAATGCCTGTAAAGGAAGGGCAAGGAAAAGTCAAAGACTGCAGAACAATTCCAAGTTTTCACCGAGATCAATAAGGGATTTGGAACCAAAGTTTCCTGTTAAAAGAATCCTAAGTCTCACAGAAATGGTCCTGCATCAGAATTCCCAAGTGTGCTTAGAACCTGTGCCAGATACAGAAGGGGAGAAGCTGGTTCTGTCAGTCAATTATGTTACCTTCACTAGTAGACTGCTTTACTATGTAGATGAGTAGAAGCTCATTTGATGACTACCATGTCCATCCTTTACTTTATACAGATCTATTTTTCCACACAGGTTCAGGAAACGGTTTTTTCATAGTTCCCTTGGGCTTTTATTTCTTAACAACAGCACAGATAACAAAGGTTAATGGGAAAAACTATGAGCTATATTTCTGTAGTCAGTCTGAGGGCTACAACTGATGCTAGCTGCTAATTTTCATTCTACATCTCTCTAATCTTCACCCTCACTTGGACACATCATAGAGATCCATCACAGTGTGATCCACACTTCCATTCTTTGGTGGTTTGAGGCTTTGACAATCAAATGCTTCTTAGGCCAGGACTGCTACACATGTCCAATTCAGAGTCAACACTGGGAAACATATAAAGATCTAAAATGTTTTCTCTAAACTAGTTTTTCAGCTGTGCTTTTAAGAAGACCATTCTAAGACTCTTTGAAGACAGCTGCCTCTGAATTGTTTGGTATGTGATATTATCCACAATGGTAATGGATCCATTAATGTGCCTCCTTCATTGCAAAGTGGGTGCCAATCTTATGCAATATTGTGTGGGATTCCATATTTGGGAATCAAGTATTCTGTAACTCTGTGAATAGTTGTGCAGGCTGAGGTTCTGAGAGTAGGAAAGGAAAATTTATGCCTGCAACAGGTATCTATCCTTAATCCAATGTACTGCTAGCCCTTAAAAGATGGAAATGCAGTTGACTTGCCACCAACTATCTCAGTCATCCCCTAAAGAAGGAGTATCGTTCCAAGAGCTTAGTTTCAGCCATTGTTTTCTCCAGGTTTCTAAGGGGCATGCTAACAGCAACTTTGCCCGATCCTCTGGGATTTTGGTTAAGCAATTACCTCCTATACCCTGAGAAATGACTCTTGCTAGTCCAGTTTTATATTCCAACCTCCTTGATCAAGGGCCCTCAAAATCAAGCCAGGGGGTACTTCTACAGGTGTGTTCTGTCTAATTCTGGCATCTACTTCAGTGAATAATGTATTTCCTTCCTTTTTAGGCTCATCACATCCTCAGCCAGGCTCTGCTGGGACTTAGCCATAGCAACTAGGAGAGAAGGTGAATGCAGCTCCTGAGAGAAGCACCTATTGTTCTGTTGGTGAGAGACCTCTGCCATGTCTTCTAGAACTTGGAAGGTACTGGCTCTTATTTGGAAAGACTGGGCTACATTGGAAAGCTCTGAGAGCTCCAAGGAGTCATCCTCAGGAGAATCCAGCCAGAGGTCTTCATTCTATATTTCATGGTCCTAAGATGTTCTCCAATAAGACTCTGGCCTTACCATTGGCAGACTTATCTTGGCTGACCATTTAAATGTCTCTGGATCTTTAGGATACTATCAGATTCTTCTTTTTTTCTAAATTATTTTTATTAACATATACTGTATTATTAGCCCCAGGGGTACAGGTCTGTGAATCATCAGGCTTACACATTTCATAGCACTCACCATAACACATACCCTCCCCAAAGTCCATAACCAGTAACCCTATCCCTACTCCCCTCCCCCCACCACAGCAACCTTCAGTTTGTTTTGTGAAATTAAGAGTCTCTTATGGTTTGTCTCCCTCCCCATCCCATCTTGTTTGACTCTATTAGATTCTTAATCTGATCCTTAGTTATTGTTAGCAATTCCACTGAGGAACATAGGCCTCTTTAAAAATCTACCAAAGAGGCTCTATGGCCCTCAAATTTAGCTTTAGAAGCTATTTACAGCAATATTATCCCTCTGGGAAATAATACAACTTAGCAATAACCTGTCAAATCCATTGTTTTTGCAGGATTTTGTGTTAGTCCATGTCTTTCAAGAAGAAGATAGCAAGATAGGATTAAATATGCAAGGGGATTTTATTAGATTTTATCTGAGAGAGAAAATGGAGAGGGAGAGGTAATATCTGGGAAGGGTAGGAAAATTCTGGAATGACAATGCATGGATAGAAGAAGGACAGAACATGGGGCCATGTGCCCTAGATTGCTGTGAATTCCAAGGAAACGTTGACATAGCCAGTAGAGTCTTCCAGCTAAAATGGCCTATTAGAGCAGTCCTGTATCTCCCAGGAACAAGCCTGTTTTACAAGCCCTGCAATGCTCAGACACTGGCTGTGAGCAGCCTATGGTAAGCATGACCCTGATCTAAATGTAACATATTTAAGTATATAGAAGCTGGAGTAAGTTCCCTGTAGTTGAAGGTCTGAAAGTATATATTCAGGAAGACTTCAGCATCATTTCAGTACTATTTTCCAAACACCTGCATAAGCATTTCCCCCCAGTGGATATCTTCAATCAGTTTAATGTCCCACATGCCACACAGGGTGCCATCCTCTTGCCTTCCAGGCAGTAATGAAACAGTTCCAAACTTCATCTTATTGCTCATTTTCTTGGATCAATCCTGACACCACTTGCATTCATTCAGGTCTCTGAGAAGCAGATATTAAAATGGGATGAAATACGTAAGATATTTACTGGAGGAACACTTGAATAAGGAAAAGGAAAGGGAGCCTAAGAAGATGAGGAGGACCTTAATACCTTAATACCATTATGTGGTTCTGGCACGTGTGAAAGACAGGGAGCAGAAAGATGGTAAAGAAAAGCTGAAGACTCTAGCACAGTGCTGAGAAAGCTTTAGCCAGTTCAGTGGGATGTCATTAAGTCAATATCGAAGAATTGAGTCTCACATCTCACAGACATGGGCCTGTATTCATAGCCCTATCATGATCTCTCAATGGCTGGGAGTAGCCTGTGTGAAATGTAAATTTAGAATGAATACGAGTGTGAATTTAGGATAGGATCAGCTGGGCTATCAGCCAGTTCAGCCTTAATGGTAAGCCGTCTATGGTTAAGCTATAGACATCATGATCTCTAAAGCAATAGGACCTTTCACATTCTATTTACAATTTTTTAATAACTCCTTAATACCTTGTATTAGTTTCCTATGGTTGTCATATCATGATACCACAAACTGGGTCTCTTAAAACAGGAGAAATTTATTCTCTCACGGTTCCAGGTACTGGAAGTGTGAAATCAAGTTGGTTGCAGTGTCCATTCCTTTGAGGCTTTAAGGGAGAAATTGTCCCTTTCTCCTACATTCTGATGGTTACAGCAGTTCTATCAGTCCTAGGCCTGTAGACACATCAGTCTATGCCTCTGTCTTCATATGGCCTTCTCCCCTATGTACCTTCATATCATCTTTTCTCTGCATATATCTTTGGGTTCAGGCTTCCCTCTTACAAAGGCAACAGTCATTGATCAGGGTCCACCCTAATATAGTTTGAAGTCATCTTAAGTTGATTAACTTTATAGAAACTAGTTTCAAATAATGTCAAATTCTAAGGTTCCAGGTAGATATGAATTTTGGGAGAATGCTATTCATGCAGCATATACTCCATTCTGCCTCCTTTTTTTATTTATTTGACAGAGAGAGCGAGAGATGACAAGTAGGCAGAGAGGCAGGCAAAGAGAGAGGGGGAAGCAGGTTCCCTGCTGAGTGGAGAGCCCAATGTAGGGCTCAATCCCAGGACCCTAAGATCATGACCTGATCTGAAGGCAGAGGCTTAACTCTTTGAGCCACCCAGGCACCCCATCCTCCCCCATTCTGCCTTCTGGTCTATTTAAGTCTTGGTCTTTCTTCAGATTCAGACCAACTATTACCTCATGACTGGGTTTGTTTTCCCTATTTATATACCTTTGAAACATCATATATTATTTTTTTTAGTTCAGTATAGTTAACATAGAGGGCTGCATTAGTTTTAGGTGTACAATATAGTGATTCACTAGTTCTCCACATTACTCAATGCTCATCCTAAGTGTACTCTAAATGTCTTTCATCTATTTCACCCGTCCCTTATCTCCCACCCCTCTGGTAACCATTAGTTTGTTCTCCATCAATAAGAGTCTGTTTTTTGGTTTGTCTTTTCTTTTCTTTGTTCCTTTGTTTTGTTTCTTAAATTATACATATGAGCAAAAATCATATGATTTTTGTCTTTCTCTGACTAACTTATTTCACTTAGGTTTATACTGTCTAGATCCAACCATGTTGCTGCAAATGACAAGATTTCATTCATTTTTAATGGCTGAGTAATTATATATATAATATATACACACACATATCACATCTTCTTTACCCGTTCATCTATTGATGGACACTTAGGCTACTTCCATAGCTTGACTATTGTAATTAATGCTATAAATATATGGGTGTATGTATATTTTTCAATTAGTGTTTTCATAGTCTTTGGATAAATACCCAATAGTGAAATTATTGGATCATATGGTAGTTATATTTTTAATACTTTGAGGAACCTCCATACTTTTTTCCACAGTGGCTGTACCAGTTTGCATTCCAACCAATAGTACACAAGTATTCTTTTTCCTCCACTGCCTCACCAACACTTGTTCTATTGTTTTTTATTTTAGCCATTCTGTCATATCATTCAGTAATATCTCATTGTGATTTTGATTTGCATTTCCCTGATGATGAGTGATGATCAGCATCTTTTCATGTGTATTTACTTTGGACAAGTGTCTATTCATGTCCTCATGCCCATTTTTAATTAGATTATTATTATTATATATTTTTCTAAATTGGTGTTGAGTTTTATAAGTTCTTCATATATTTTGGATACTAACCTTTTATCAGATATGTCAGTTGCAAATATCTTCTCCCATTGTGTAGATTGTCTTTTGGTTTTGTTGATTATTTCCTTTGCTGTGCAGAAGCTTTGTATTTTGATGTAGTTTGTCCCAGTAGTTTATTTTCACTTTTGTATCCTTTTCCTCAGGAGACCTATCTAGAAAAAATGTTGCTATGGCCAGTGTCAGGGAGATTACTTCCTGTGCTTTCTTTTAGAATTTATTTGGTTTCAGCCTGACATTTAGGTCCTAAGTCCATCTGAAGTTTATTATCATGTAAGAAAGTGGTCCTTTTTCATTATTTTGCATGTAGCTCTCCGGTTTTCCCAGCATCATTTATTAAAAAGACTGTCTTTTTACATCGCATATTCTTTCTTCATTTGTCAAAGGTTAATTGACCATATAATGGTCTGTTCTGTTGATCTATGTGTCCATTTTTGTGTAAATACTGTACTGCTTTGATTACTACAGCTTTGTAGTAGATCTTGAAATCTGGGATTAGTGATACCTTCAGTTTTGTTGTTCTTTTTTTTTTTTTTTAAGATTTCTTTGGCTATTTATGGTCTTTTGTGGTTCTATAGTAATTTTAGGACTATTTGTTCTAGTTATGAAAATGCTGTCAGCATTTTGATAGGGATTATATTACATTTGTGCATTCCTTTGGGTAGTGTGGATGTTTTAAGACTATTTGGTCTTCCAGTCCATGAACATGGACCATATTTTGATTTGTTAGTATTGCCTTCAATTTCTTTCATCAATGTTTTGTAGTTTGCAGAGTAAAGGACTTTTATCTCCTTGTTTAAATTTGTTCCCAAGTATTTTATTTTTGGTGCAATTGTAAATGGGATTGTTTTCTTTATTTCTTTCTGCTACTTCATTACTAGTGTATTGAAATACAACAGATTTCTGGGTATAGTTTTTGCATCTTGGAACCTTATTGAATTCATTTATCAGTTTTAATACTTTTTTTGATAGAATCTTTCAGATTTCCTGTATACAGTATCATGTCATTTGCAAACCGTGAAAGTTTTACTTCTTCTGTAACAGTTGGAATGACTTTTATTTCTTTTTCTCATCTGATAGCTGTAGCTAACACTTCCAGTACTACATTGAATAAAAGTGGTGAGAGTGAACATCTTTGTTTTATTCTTGATCTTAGGGGAAAAGCTCTCAAATTTTCTCCATTGAGTATGATGTACACTGTGGGCTTTTCATATATATGGCCTTTGTTATGTTGAGGTATGTTCCCCTTAAACCTTCTTTGTTGAAGGATTTTATCATGAATGGATGTCGTACTTTGTCAAATGTTTTTCCTGTATCTACTGGGATGATCATATGATTTTTTAAAAATTTTTTTATTTTTTATAAACATATATTTTTATCTCCAGGGGTACAGGTCTGTGAATCACAAGGTTTACACACTTCACAGCACTCACCAAAGCACATACCCTCCCCAATGTCCATAACCCCATGCCCCTTCTCCCAACTCCCCTCCCCCCAGCAACCCTCAGTTTGTTTTGTGAGATTAAGAGTCACTTATGGTTTGTCGCCCTCCCAATCCCATCTTGTTTCATTGATTCTTCTCCTACCCACATAAGCCCCCATGTTGCATCGCCACTTCCTCATATCAGGGAGATCATATGATAGTTGTCTTTATCTGCTTGAATTATTTCGCTAAGCATGATACGCTCTAGTTCCATCCATGTTGGTGCAAATGGCAAGATTTCATTTCTTTTGATGGCTGCATAGTATTCCATTGTGTATATATACCACTTCTTCTTTATCCATTCATCTATTGATGGACATCTAGGTTCTTTCCATAGTTTGGCTATTGTGGACATTGCTGCTATAAACATTCGGGTGCACGTGCCCCTTTGGATCACTACATTTGTATCTTTAGGGTAAATTCCCAGTAGTGCAATTGCTAGGTCATAGGGCAGTTCTATTTTCAACATTTTGAGGAACCTCCATGCTGTTTTCCAGAGTGGCTGCACCATCTTGCATTCCCACCAACAGTGTAGGAGGGCTCCCCTTTCTCCGCATCCTCGCCAGCATCTGTCTTTTCCTGACTTGTTGATTTTAGCCATTCTGACTGGTGTGAGGTGATATCTCATTGTGGTTTTGATTTGTATTTCCCTGATGCTGAGTGATATGGAGCACTTTTTCATGTGTCTGTTGGCCATCTGGATGTCTTCTTTGCAGAAATATCTGTTCATGTCCTCTGCCCATTTCTTGATTGGATTATTTGTTCTTTGGGTGTTGAGTTTGCTAAGTTCTTTATAGATTTTGGACACTAGTCCTTTATCTGATATGTCGTTTGCAAATATCTTCTCCCATTCTGTCAGTTGTCTTTTGATTTTGTTAACTGTTTCCTTTGCTGTGCAAAAGCTTTTGATCTTGATGAAATCCCAATAGTTCATTTTTGCCCTTGCTTCCCTTGCCTTTGGCAATGTTCCTAGGAAGATGTTGCTGCGGCTGAGGTCGAAGAGGTTGCTGCCTGTGTTCTCCTCAAGGATTTTGATGGATTCCTTTCTCACATTGAGGTCCTTCATCCATTTTGAGTCTATTTTTGTGTATGGTGTAAGGAAATGGTCCAATTTCATTTTTATGCATGTGGCTGTCCAATTTTCCCAACACCATGTATTGAAGAGGCTGTCTTTTTTCCATTGGACATTCTTTCCTGCTTTGTCGTAGATTAGATGACCATAGGGTTGAGGATCTATTTCTGGGCTTTCTATTCTGTTCCATTGATCTATGTGTCTGTTTTTGTGCCAGTACCATGCTGTCTTGATGATGACAGCTTTGTAATAGAGCTTGAAGTCCGGAATTGTGATGCCACCAACTTTGGCTCTCTTTTTCAATTTCTCGTTGGCTATTCGAGGTCTTTTCTCGTTCCATATAAATTTTAGAATTATTTGTTCCATTTCTTTGAAAAAGATGGATGGTACTTTGATAGGAATTGCGTTAAATGTGTAGATTGCTTTAGGTAGCATAGACATTTTAACAAAATTTATTCTTCCAATCCAGGAGCATGGAACATTTTTCCATTTCTTTATGTCTTCCTCAATTTCTTTCATGAGTACTTTATAGTTTTCTGAGTATAGATTCTGTGCCTCTTTGGTTAGGTTTATTCCTAGTTATCTTATGGTTTTGGGTGCAATTGTAAACGGGATTGACTCCTTAATTTCTCTTTCTTCTGTCTTGTTGTTGGTGTAGAGAAATGCAACTGATTTCTGTGCATTGATTTTATATCCTGACACATTATTGAATTCCTGTACAAGTTCTAGCAGTTTTGGAGTGGAGTCTTTTGGGTTTTCCACATATAGTATCATATCATCTGCAAAGAGTGATAATTTGACTTCTTCTTTGCCCATTTGGATGCCTTTAATTTCCTTTTGTTGTCTGATTGCTGAGGCTAGGACTTCTATTACTATGTTGAATAGCAGTGGTGATAATGGACATCCCTGCGGTCTTCTTGACCTTAGCGGAAAAGCTTTCAGTTTTTCTCCATTGAGAATGATATTTGCGGTGGGTTTTTCGGAGAAGGCTTTGATGATATTGAGGTATGTGCCCTCTATCCCTACACTATGAAGAGTTTTGATCAGGAAGGGATGCTGTACTTTGTCAAATGCTTTTTCAGCATCTATTGAGAGTATCATATGGTTCTTGTTCTTTCTTTTATTGATGTGTTGTATCACATTGATTGATTTGCGGATGTTGAACCAACCTTGCAGCCCTGGAATAAATCCCACTTGGTCGTGGTGAATAATCCTTTTAATGTACTGTTGAATCCTATTGGCTAGTATTTTGTTGAGTATTTTCGCATCTGTGTTCATCAAGGATATTGGTGTATAGCTCTCTTTTTTGATGGGATCCTTGTCTGGTTTGGGGATCAAGGTGATGCTGGCCTCATAAAATGAGTTTGGAAGTTTTCCTTCCATTTCTATTTTTTGGAACAGTTTCAGGAGTATAGTAATTAGTTCTTCTTTAAATGTTTGGTAGAATTACTCCGGAAAGCCATGTGGCCCTGGGCTTTTGTTTCTTTGGAGATTTTTAATGACTGTTTCAATCTCCTTACTGGTTATGGGTCTGTTCAGGCTTTCTATTTCTTCCTGGTTCAGTTGTGGTAGTTTATATGTTTCTAGGAATGCATCCATTTCTTCCAGATTGCCAAATTTGTTGGCGGTAGAGTTGCTCATAGTATGTTCTTATAATAGTTTGTATTTCTTTGGTGTTAGTTGTGATCTCTCCTCTTTCATTCATGATTTTATTTATTTGGGTCCTTTCTCTTTTCTTTTTGATAAGTCAGGCCAGGGGTTTATCAATTTTATTAATTCTTTCAAAGAACCAGTTCCTAGTTTCGTTGATTTGTTCTATTGTTTTTTTGGTTTCTATTTCATTGATTTCTGCTCTGATCTTTACGATTTCTCTTCTCCTGCTTGGCTTAGGGTTTCTTTCTTGTTTTTTCTCCAGCTCCTTTAGGTGTAGAGTTATGTTGTGTACCTGAGACCTTTCTTGTTTCTTGAGGAAGGCTTGTACCACTATATATTTTCTTCTCAGGACTACCTTTGTTGTGTCCCACAGATTTTGAACCATTGAGTTTTCATTATCATTTGTTTCCATGATTTTTTTCAATTCTTCTTTAATTTCCTGGTTGACCCATTCATTCTTTAGAAGGATGCTGTTTAGTCTCCATGTATTTGGGTTCTTTCCAAACTTCCTCTTGTGGTTGAGTTCTAGCTTCAGAGCATTGTGGTCTGAAAATATGCAGGGAGTGATCCCAATCTTTTGATAAGGTTGATTCCTGATTTAGGACTGAAGATGTGATCTATTCTGGAGAATGTTCCATATGCGCTAGAGAAGAATGTGTATTCTGTTGCTTTGGGATGAAATGTTCTGAATATATCTGTGATGTCCATCTGGTCCAGTGTGTCATTTAAGGCCTTTATTTCCTTGTTGATCTTTTGCTTGGATGATCTGTCCATTTCAGTGAGGGGAGAGTTAAAGTCCCCTACTATTATTGTATTATTGTTGATGTGTTTCTTTGATTTTGTTATTAATTGGTTTATATAGTTGGCTGCTCCCACGTAGGGGGCATAGATATTTAAAATTGTTAGATCTTCTTGTTGGACAGACCCTTTGAGTATGATATAGTGTCCTTCCTCATCTCTTATTATAGTCTTTGGTTTAAAATCTAATTGATCTGATATAAGGATTGCCACTCCTGCTTTCTTCTGATGTCCATTAGCATGGTAAATTCATTTCCACCCCCTCACTTTAAATCTGGAGGTGTCTTCAGGTTTAAATGAGTTTCTTGTAGGCATCATATAGATGGATTTGTTTCTTTTTCCATTCTGATACCCTGCGTCTTTTGATTGGGCCTTTAGCCCATTAACATTCAGGGTAACTGTTGAGAGATATGAATTTAGTGCCAATGTATTGCCTGTAAGGTGCCTGTTCCTTTCTGATTGTCTCTGTTCCTTTCTGATCTACCACTTGTAGGCTCTCTCTTTGCTTAGAAGACCCCTTTCAATATTTCCTGTAGAGCTGGTTTGGTGTTTGCAAATTCTTTCGGTTTTTGTTTGTCCTGGAAGCTTTTAATCTCTTCTTCTATTTTCAATGATAGCCTAACTGGATATAGTATTCTTGGCTGCATGTTTTTCTCATTAATGCTCTGAAAATATCATGCCAGCTCTTTCTGGCCTGCCAGGTCTCTGTGGATAAGTCAGCTGCTAATCTAGTATTTTTACCATTGTATGTTACAGACTTCTTTTCCCGGGCTGCTTTCAGGATTTTCTCTTTGTCACTAAGGCTTGTAAATTTTACTATTAGGTGACGGGGTGTGGGCCTATTCTTATTGATTTTGAGGGGCATTCTCCTAATCCAAAATTCCTCCTGAATTTTGATGCTCGTTCCCTTTGCCATATTGGGGAAATTCTCCCCAATAATTCTCTCCAGTATACCTTCTGCTCCCCTCTCTCTTTCTTATTCTTCTGGAATCCCAATTATTCTAATGTTGTTTTGTCTTATGGTGTCACTTATCTCTCGAATTCTCCCCTAGTGGTCCAGTAGCTGTTTGTCCCTCTTTTGCTCAGCTTCTTTATTCTCTGTCACTTGGTCTTCTATATCACTAATTCTTTCTTCTGCCTCATTTATCCTGGAAGTGAGAGCCTCCATTTTTGATTGCACCTCATTAATAGCTTTTTTTATTTCAATTTGGTTAAATTTTAGTTCTTTTATTTCTCCAGAATGGGCTTTTATATCTCCCGAGAAGGTTTCTCTAATATCATCCATGCCTTTTTCGAGCCTGGCTAGAACCTTGAGAATTGTCATTCTGAACTCTAGATTTGACATATGACCAATGTCTGTATTGATTACGTCCCTAGCCTTTGGTACTGCCTCTTGTTCTTTTTTTTGTGGTGAATTTTTCCGTCTTGTCATTTTGTCCAGATAAGAGTATATGAAGGAACAAGTAAAATACTAAAAGGGTGGCAACAACCCCAGGAATATATGCTTTAACCAAATCAGAAGAGATCCCAAATCATGAGGGGGGAGAAAGGGGATAAAAAGAGGTTCAAAAAGAAAGAAAGGAAAAAAGAAAAAGAAAAGAACAGAAAAGAAAAGAAAAGAAAAAAATTCAAACAACGAAAACGAATAAAGAAAAATATAAAAAAGAAAAAATACATATATTAGATAAACTAGTTAAAAAAACGTTAAGAAAGAAAAGGGTAAAAGTTAAAAAAAATTTAGCAGAAGAAAAGAAAAAAAATGAAAAAGAAAAAAATTAAGTTATCTGCAAGAGTAAAAAAGTCACAGGGAGAAAGCCATGAGTTCCGTGCTTTGCTTTCTCCTCCTCTGGAATTCTGCTGCTCTCCTTGGTATTAAAACCGCAGTCCTTGTTAGGTGAACTTGGTCTTGGCTGGATTTCTTGTTGATCTTCTGGGGGAGGGGCCTATTGTAGTGATTCTCAAGTGTCTTTGCCCCAGGCGGAATTGTACTGCCCTTACCAGGGGCTGAGTAATCCGCTCGGGTTTGCTTTCAGTAGCTTTTGTTCCCTGAGCGCTTTCCATAGAGTTCTGGAGGACGAGAATACAGATGGTGGCCTCCTGGTCTCTGGCCCAGAGGAGCCGAGAGCCCGGGGCCACACTCCTCAGTGTGCCCCCAGAGAACAGCGCCCAGTAACTCCCATCTGCCTGACATCCAGCCGCGCTCCGAGCTCACCGATCCTGCGACCGGTTCAAGGTTACCCCGAGCTATGATCTTACTGTCGGCTCTGTCTCTGTAGCCGGTTTTCCCGTTCCTATACCCGCAAGCTCTGCAACACTCAGACACCCCCGATCCTTCTTGACCCTGCGGGACCTGAGGCCATGCTGACCCCGTGTGGGCTTCGCCCCAGTTTAGCCTCTGGGGTGATGTCCCTCAGCGGAACAGACTTTTAAAAGTCCTGATTTTGTGCTCCGGTGCTCCTCCACTTGCCAGGAGCCAGCCCCTTCCTCCCCTGGGTCTATCTTCCCGTTTCTTTGGATTCACTTCTCCACCAGTCCTACCTTTCAGAAAGTGGTTGTTTTTCTGTTTCCAGAACTGCTGTTCTTCTCTTCGATCTGCTGATGGTTTTGCAGGTGTTTGCAATCTTTAGATAAGCTATCTAGCTGATCTCCTGCTAGCTGAAGTAGTCTCAGCCTGCTACTTCTCCGCCATCTTGACTCCTCTCCCTGATCATATGATTTTTATCCTTTCTCTTGTTGATGTGATGTATCACGTTGACTGATTTGTGAATATTGAACCACCTTGCATGCCAAGAATAAACCTGTGGTGAATGATTTTTTTTTTTTTTTGACATATTGTTGGATTTAGTTTGCTAGTATTTTGCTGAGGATATTTGCATTTATGTCTATTAGAGGTATTGGTCTGTAACTCTTCTTTTTTGGGGCTTTTTTATAAAAAATATGGTTTTGGTCTCTAGGTAATGCTGCCCTCATAAAATGAATTTGGAAGCTTTCTTTCCTTTCCTTTTTTTTTTTTTTTTTGAATAGTTTGAGAAGAATAGCTAGTCATTCTCTCTTAAATGTTTGTTTGAGTTCACTTGGGAAGCCATCTGGCCCTGGGCTTTTGTTAATTGGGAGTTTTTTTAAATTACTGATTCAATTTCATTACTGATAATCAACCTGTTCAAATTTTCTATTTCTCCCTCTTTCAGTTTTGGGTGGTTATATGTTTCTAGGAATTTATCCATTTCTTATAGGTTGTCCCATTTGTTGACATACATTTTTTCATAATATTCTCTTACAATTGCTTGTATTTCTATGGTGTATGGTGTTGGTTGTTATTTCTCTATTTTTGTTTGTGATTTTGTTTGAGTTCTCTCTCTTTCTTTCCTTTTCTTTTCTTTTTTCCCCCTGAGTCTGGCTTATCACTTTTGTTGATCTTTTCAAAGAACCAGCTCCTGCTTCATTGGTCTCTTCTGGTTTTTATTGTTGTTGCTAATGTTTTTAGTTTCTGTTTCATTTATTTCTACTGGTTTTTTTTTTTTATTATTATTTCCCTCCTTCTACTAGTTTTGGGCTTTGTTTGTTCTTTATTCTAGTTCCTTTAGGTGTAAGGTTAGGTTGTTTATTTGAGGTTTCTGTTGCTTCTGGAGTTAGGCCTGTATTGTTATGAACTTCCTCTTAGGACTGCTTTTGCTGCTTCCCAAAATTTCTGAACATTGGGTTTTCATTTTTATTTGTTTCCATGCACCTTTTAATTTCCTCTTTGATTTTTTAGTTGACCTATTCATTGTTTAGTAGCATGTTACTTAACCTCTATGTATTTGTGGTCTTTCTAGATTTTTTTCTCATAGCTGATTTCTAGTTTCATAGTTTTGTGGTCAGAAAAGATACATGGTATGACCAGTTTTTTTTAACTTGTTGAGACTTTCTTTGTTGTCTAATATGTAATTTGTTCTGGATGATGTTCCATGTGCACTAGAAAAGGATGCATATTCTGTTGTTTTAGGGTAGAATGTTCTAAAGATATATGTGAGATCTATCTGGTCCTAGAAAGTGTGTCCTTCAAAGCCACTGTTTCTTTGTTTATTTTCTGTTCAAATGATCTAGTCATTGATGTAAGTGGGATATTAAAGTCCCTTACTATTATTGTATTATGATCAAGTGCTTCCTTAGTGTTTGTTATTAGTAGCTTTATGTATTTTGGTACTCCCATATTAGGTGCATAAATATTTATAATTGTTAAATATTCCTGTTGGATTGTTTCCTTAATGTTTATATAGTATACATCATATAATCTTAGTGATACTTATCACAAGAACATTTTATCTTTATGTGTGTAATTCTTTTATTCATATCCATCTTTCCATACTAAGCTGTATGGTTAAAGGGCACAAGGAATTTCTTTTATTTTTTACTCACTACCGTTTTTCTTGAATCTCACATTGAGCCTAGCATATATAATAGATACAAAGTATAAAATATGAGTAAATAAACAAATAACTCAGATTCTGGAGTATAGAACAAAAGAGGGATGGTGGGGGTATGATATTGATACAATGGAAACACTTCTGCCTTCAGTAGAAAGAAAAAGGCATACTGAGAGAAGTAATCCTTCCTCTGTTCACAGTTCACATTTAATTATGCTGCTGAATTGCCCTAGATTGGCTCTGAATTTTGGTAAGGGAATTTGGGGGAAGTGATGATTGGAGATATGAAGAATCATAAGGTAAAATGGAAAAAAGTAGCAAGAAGAAATAGGGTACTCGTTAAGGTGGTTTGGATTGCCCTTTAAAGGGATGATTTAATATGGTGACAATCATAAGTGAGGGATAAATAAAGCAAATCCTGACTGCATAAAAATAAGAATGGTTAATATCTGTCTGCAATCAAAAATAGATTACAAATCTCTTTTTCCAAAACAACATAAAGCTGCTCACTGTTAGCCTCACAGAGATTTCTAAGTATCCTGGAATATATTTCTTGTTCTGTATTGGAAGTCTATATTTTGTCAGTGTGCAATTAAAAAAAAAAAAAAAAAGAATGAGACTGGTGAAATTGCATGAAGCCAGAATGGGAAAAATACAAAGGGAGTTTTCAGTGGCAATGTTAGCAGACAGAAGGTATGAGCCACAGGTGGCTTCCTCAATTAGACTTAAAAATGTAATCCAGCCAAGAAGTGCAAAGAGATAACATCTGAAGAAAACAGAGGAAATAGATAACCAAATGCATCTAAAAGAAAGAAACTGATGGTGCACACAAAAAAAAAAAAAAAAAAAAAAAAAAAAGAAAGAAAAAGAAAAAGAAAAAAAAGTTGCTTTTTTAAATCCACCCACTAGCCAAGCTGTGTCTTTTTCAAATTCATGGAACTTTTGCTAAGTTCAAACTTTTATGCTTTTATTATTTTATGTATGATGCCATTCTTGGTAGTATAGACAGAAGAGTGCAGGAAGGTCACCTGTTAATTCCTTTCTTAGCTAACCTGCAGGGGAGGGGAAGCAGTGAATGCTGATTTAAATTTGAGTTCAGTATCCTGCGGTATTCAGGAGCCTTTGCAAACTAGGTAGGACTTGAAAGTACTAAATAATTTTACTCTAGGTGCCTATTCTCTTGCAAATGTTAAGAACTGATAAAATTCAATTTAAATGCTGCTGGTCTACGGTTGCTCACATGCTTCTAGTTTAAAAACAGTGATGAAGAAGGAAGACTCTGACAAATGTCATTGTGACCACTAATAATTACCATTCTCTAATGGGCAAATTTGAGCAGTATCTAATGAAATAGAAGGTGTTAAAATAGCACAATACTTGTCCTTAGGCATTGGGAATGTAGATAAATGTTAAATACTTGTGTCCAAATCTCTACTCTGAAAATGGTTTTGAAAAGTCAGTTTAGGTTTAAGAAGCCTTAGAAATAGTTGGATAGATCGCTTCTCATCCGTTTGGCTAAGATTAAGTGTAGAAATAGTTGGATAGAATATTCATATTACTACTGAAGGTGGAAATAGTTGTGGTTTTTTTTGTTTTTGTTTTTTGCCACACTTTGAAAATGCTCCCATTTGGGTTTGATTCTGACCTACAATTTTCAAATTGTTTTATACCAACTCAGTAGTTTTCAGGTATCCTTATACTTTACCCCCGAATTAGAAAACACCTTTTTAAATCAAAATACCTACAACCATGTTTTGAGATCTTTAGTACTGTATGTATCTTGGTCAAATATTCCATGTTGCAAGTATTTGGATTAATGATTCATAAATTTATTCTTTTATTAAACTCCCACATGGCTTGGAATGTGTTCTTTTGATTGACTTTTAGTAAAGTGTTAGTGTTCTGTACTGGAAAGGCATGGGCTTGGATATCAGATAAAAGTGGTTGTAAACATTAAGTCTGCATTTTTACTAATTGCATAAACATTGGTAAGGCATTTTACATTTTTGAAGTCAATTACATTATTTTGAAAGATGCTTTAGCATTGTTCAAGCATTATTGGGAATATACTATTAGGAAACAGATGAACATGAAATAAGAAATCAATAAATTTGGATTTCCTTCCTTCCTATTTCTAAGTGTCCAGCCTACAGTTTTTCAAACACTATTCAATTATCATTTGTTGATGATATCACAGAATTTAAGATAAGAATCATATTGGCAGCTGGATTCCTGCTGCTGCCTATTTCTACTCTTGTCCTTTATTGGTTACCCTGCTATTGATGTCATCATTATGTTTCTAGTTGGCATATACTTATCGACTTTTGCATGCATGAGAGAAATAGTTTAAACAACTATTCTCTGATTTTTATTGACATTTCCTTACCTTATTTTTGAAGCTTTGTACCCTTTTCCTCCTTGAGGCAGAGAGTCAGAGACTAAAAATAAAAAAAGACAAAATCTGGAAGAAATATCTTAGCCACCAAAAATTATCGAATGAGAAACTCATCTGCCTTAACTGTTATTTTGCTTGGAACTTGCTTCACCCCAGGCTTTAAGCAATAAATAAAAGGAGTGAAACTAGTACAGAAAATGAGAATATCCAAACACAGCTTCAAGCAGAGAAATTGATCAGTTTAACCTACAGGGATAATGATACATTAGCTTCTTAGAAAAGAAAAGAAAGGAAGTCATCTCATATGCCCATTACGAACAGAAATCATTAAAGAACTAAAATACAGGGAGGTAATTATGAGGAGGAATAAACCTAGTAGATTAATAATCAGCCTTAATAAAAGGGCATCTGTGAAAGAAGGATAAGAAAATTGAATGACACTTACATATCAGGAATTGTCCTAATATTTAACTTCAACAAAGGAAAAGACAATATATCACACAAGTATAAACACACATACACATACACACACATACACACATCAATGAAATGGGGAAAAAGAAAAGAGAAAAAATGTCTAAAGCAAACCACATAAAGTATCCATGAATGTCTTAGGAAATTGATCGTATAGTCTGTTTCAATATTTTTTTCACTGAATGTTCCCATCCTAAATGGATCTCCTTTGATTGAAACATTATACTCTCAGTGGATGAAATTCTGACTTTTAGAACTCTGTCTAGAGATAATACAATTAGATTGCTGTAGCCATAAGTCATCAACTCAGAAACAGAAACCTTGGTTTCCAATGTCTGTCTAAGGCACATGCAGACACATACACACACAGACAGGCACACAGACAGACACACACACACACACACACACACACACACACACAATATGGACTAACTTTGTACCTGGGACATTTAGAGTTTCCAGGAAGAAACAAAAGGGAGAATAAGGCACATTTCCAAAGATTTAAAGCCCAGTTCTGAGATGTTGCCATTGTGGATTTTTATACCTGGAACACAAAAGCAATTAGTAGCCTTGATGTTATCACAGTGGATAATTGTTCCCAAACCATGTGGAAATAAAGCCTCTGGAGAAATCATCTCTTCCAAAACCGCTGCCACTAATTCACTAACTTTGTGGTTATCTAGTTTATCTAGCACCAAATGACAGTTTCATTTATTTGTATTAGCAAAAGAAGAAAAAAAAAAGATACAAAACAAGAAGCAAATACTTCCAGGGAAGCTCATTGAAATATTACTAATAAGTAGGCCTGTCGATTATTGCTTAAAGAGATAATGAAATATATCTTCTTTTTTGCAAGAGGTTTTTAAGGTAAACATTATCTAAGAGGCACACTAATATGGAAATATAGCTGTGATGAGATGATCGGGGCTTAATCAGCTAACTTCCTAGCATTCCTTTCTATTTTAACCCTTAAAAGGAAATAAGGACAATACAGTTTAAAATTTGCCTACTTAGAATGCTGATGAAAGGATCAATCATATATTTTTGCTACTATCCCTAAACTAACAGAGAAGAATTTCTTAAAGGGAAATGGTTTTAATTATTACTAAATATGTCAGTTAAGAAAATAATAAATTATTCTGGAAAATTTTAAAAAAATGAGGTGGAAAAGTTTAAGAAAATGAGATGGCATTGACTCAGAACTCTTACTAAGGAAGACATAGCTAGTACAAATCCTTTCTTATGTACGTACAGAGAGATAAATATAACAGATGTGAATGTACCTGGTTTCCTGGGAAAATGTATTTTATGAATCCAAGATGGAAATTGACTAAAATATCTTAACTCATCTACCTTTTAAGGGAACTATCAATTTTAAAAGCCAAAGACCTCGAGGCATAGAATAAAACAGGCTCAGGATTACAATGGGAAGTACATAATAATCCCTCCTTTTCTCAAGGCACCACACTGACATGCCTATCTTTGATATTTTCTGAAGAAATGGAATTGTAAAATGCACCAGGCTCCTAGTAGATTAACTCTCTTCTTGAAGCCCTGGAAAAATTAGAATAACATTAAGAAGGAAGAATCACAAAACTCACCCAGAGCTACAGCAAATGTGCTTCACTGAAGCTGATAACGTTCAACATGAATGGGCTTTAGAAGCTATTTTACCAAACCTTACAAAGCACATTTTCTAATAACTAAACAGCTCATTCTTTGAAAATTGGTAAGATACTGGACTAACTATCACAATCATAGAATTCCACCACTTTCAACCAGTTCTAGATTCTAGGCGACACCTCTCCCCTTTAGTCCATAAGCTGCTCATGTTAACAAACCCTGTTGTTTTCAGGATTATGGATCTCAGGAAAGAAATATTGTTTTCAAGAAATAATTTCCCATTTCAGAAATTCAGAAAGAACTCTCAGAAAAGAAATCACACTATTGAGTGCATTAATTATGATTATTTTTCATTTGCCTTCAAGTGTATATATGTGGCCAGTCTTGGAAATATTGTTGCTTTTTTTTTTTAGTTTCAACTTTTTTGAGTTTCAGTGTTACAAATTATATACAACATTACCTGTCAAGCCTCTGACTCATTGTCATTTTATTTATAAAGTGACTGTAAGTTTTAAGGGAGTAATGGTTTATTATTTCTCTTGTCACCTAAGGTAGCCTCAATTCTTCTTCCTTTATCGCTGAATGTTTGCTAAATACTTATTGGCACTTCTTACACATTTACTGTTCATGGAAATGTTCATCCCTTAACCTCGAGAAATGTTTATACTGTTTCACTAGTTAAATTTCTCTGTACTATTTTATCTTAAGAAATGATGAAGGAAAAATTTGAGACAAATAATGCTTACCTCAAAACAATATCATCATCAGCTAAAAGGAAATACAGAACACTTTAGTATTAAATGCCATTTTTTAAAGAATCCCTTTAAAATTAAGAATAGGTATCAAGCCAGTTTAGTTAATTAACTATAGTATCCCCTGACACAAATGCCAGGTGTAAACAAATCTTATGATTTAAGTCAGCAAGATGGACCATTTATGAAGGGAACTAACTTCATAAAGAATACTACTACAGACTCATTAAGATTGTTTAAAATGCCATTTAATTATTTATTAGAACTTAGAATATTTTAAGAAGTAAAATTTATTGCCTAATTGTAAATATTGATTCATAGATACTTTCTAGAATTTTAGAACAAATATTAAAGGCTCTCTATGAAAATAAATAAATAAATAAATAAGGGCTCCCTGTGAGCTATGAACTGTTAAAAGATCTGGTGATATAGCAGTCAAGAAGACTTAAATGGTTATTATTCTCAAGAGTTTATATTCTAGAAAGGAAACAGAATACATAAATAACTGGACAAGGAAATTTCAGAGACTGATAAATATCATTAATTAATTAATTTCATCATTAATTCAACAAAGACTTATTAGGCTTCAAATATGTATTATGTTTTGGATGCTAGGATCAAAGTTATAAACAAAAAACTCCCAATTACGCTCTTAAGGAATTTATATTAGTGGGTGAGGCATAGCTCTGTGTGTATGTGACTATACACAGTCTCTGTGTATGTGACTACAGATAGTAATGCATATTCAGAAAACAAACAAAATAAAAGGTTATGATTGACTGGAAAAGAGTAAGGGAAGGTTACTATGGATATAGTGGCTAAGAAAGACTTGTTGGAGAAGGTGGAATTTGATTTGCATATGCAGGGAGCCTTAAGATGATCTAGAAAAGTTCCTGTCAGAGGATTGTCTAGTGCAAAGAAATATGATCATATTCATACATCATGTAATCACAGGGTCTATTGTGCAGCATTAGAAAGTCAAATGATTCAACCAGTATAGGATATTTTCCCAACCAATTTATTAAACTAATTTCACTAGAAATGTACATAGCAGAATGTAAAATTGGGCAGTCTTCCTTATCATTCACTTTGAGGATTCCATAGACTATATGGTATATAGACTATATGGTACATATATTAATTTGAGTATGAAACTGATCTCCATGTGATTTTTTTTTAATTTTTTAAAAGATTTTATTTATTTATTTGACAGATAGAGATCACAAGTAGGCAGAGAGGCAGGCAGAGAGAGAGAGAGGAGGAAGCAGGCTCTCTCCCAAGCAGAGAGCCAGATGCAGCACCCGATCCCAGGACCCAGAGGTCATGAGCCAAAGGCAGGGACTTTAACCCGGTGAGCCATCCAGGTGCCCCTATTCTTGTTTCTTAAAGAAACGAACATCTGAGCATCTGAGCATCTCAGGTCATGATCCCAGGGTCAAGGGTCTCTTTCTCTCTTGCTGTCTCTCCAATAAATAAATAAAGAGTCCTTCAAAAAAAATGAGCTGGGTGTGTGGCTTTTCATTCATTTTGAAAATACAAAAAGATCCCTGAGGGGCACCTGGGGGGCTCAGTTCGTTGAGCATCCAACTCTTAATTTTGGCCTAGATTGTGAGATCAAGCCCTATGTTGGGCTCGGTTCTCAGTGAGGTATCTGCTTGAAAGTCTCTCTCTCCCTCTCCTTCTACCCCTCTTCCCACTCATGCACTCTCCCTCTCTCTAAATCAATCTTTCAAAAAATAATAAAATAAAAGATCCTTGAAAGGGGAGCACATGTATGAGATCTTACTAAGAGAGGAAGAGCTCTTGCTGTTCCATAGGATCCTTTAATTTCCTGAGAAAAATTTGTCTAAAATTTTAATCTAAAATTTCTCAATTCTAACATATATTAACATTATTGATTTTTTTATATCAACCTTATATCTTATGGCTTTTGTTGACTTCTTAGGATTTTCTGCATAATTGATCATATTCCTCACTCATTGTAAGTCAACTATTATATGGCAAAGGATTATTACCTTTTACTTTCCAATTTTTCTTTCCAGTAGCTTTTTATTGCCTTATTCTATGGCTAGGACCACCAGCATATTGTAGAATAGTTGTTAATGTTAAGAATCCTCTGCATCTGAGTTCATAAGAGTTGTTAATCTGTAGTTCTTTTTTTTTTGTGTGCCTTTTATTTCTCGATAACACTGAACTCAAAAAGTGAGTTGAAAAATATTTCTTTTCTTCTATTTTTGGTAATCTTACTATAGAAATTGCATCGTTTCCTCCTTGACTATTTTGTAGGATTCACAAAAAATATGGTTTGTGTCTGGATTTTAAACTTCGTGTAAGACTATTAACTGTGAGCTCAATTTCCTTAAAAGATACAGAAGTATATATGGATCATATCTTCTTTATCCATTCGTCCATTGAAGGGCATCTTGGTTCTTTCCACAGTTTGGCCACTGTGGCCACTGCTGCTATAACATTGGGCTACAGATGGCCCTTCTTTTCACTACATCAGTATCTTTGGGATAAATACACAGTAATGCAATCACAGGGTCATAGAGTAGCTCTATTTTTAATTTCTTAAGGAAACTCCACACTGTTTTCCAAAGTGGCTGCACCAACTTGCATTCCCACCAACAGTGTAAGAGGGTTCCCCTTTCTCCACATCTTCTCCAACACTTGTTGTTTACTGTCTTGTTAATTTTGACCATTCTAACTGGTGTAAGGTGCTATCCCAATATGGTTTTGATTTGAATCTTCCTGATGGCTAATGATGATGAACATTTTTTCATGTATCTGTTAGTCATTGCATGCCTTCAGTGGAGAAGTGTCTGTTCATGTCTTCTGCCTATTTTTTGATGTGATTGTCTGTTCTGTCTGTGTTGAGTTTGAGGAGTTCTTTATACATCTTGGATATCAGCCCTTTGTCTGTATCGTCATTTGCAAATATCTTCTGTCATTCTGTGGGTTGCCTCCTTGTTTTGTTGACTGTTTCCTTTGATGTACATAACCTTTTGATCTGATGAAGTCCCAAAAGTTCATTTTCGCTTTTCTTTCCTTTACCTTTGGAGACATATCTTGAAAGAAGTTGCTGTGGCCAATGTCAAAGAGATTACTTCCTATGTTTTCTAGAATTTTGTACAATGGAGTATTATGCCTCCATCAGAAAGGATGAATACCCAACTTTTATATCAACGTGGACGGGACTAGAAGAGATTATGCTGAATGAAATAAGTCAAGCAGAGAGAGTCATGTATCATATGGTTTCACTTACTTATGATGCATAAGGAATAACACAGAGGACATTGGGAGATGGAGAGGAGAAGTGAGATGGGGGAAATCAGAGAGGGAGACAAACCATGAGAGACTGTGGACTCTGAGAAACTGAGGATTTTGGAGGGGAGGGGAGTTGGGGGTTGGGTGAGCTTGCTGGTGGGTTTTATGGAGGGCATGTATTGCATGGAGCACTGGGTGTGGTGCATAAACAATGAATTTTGAAGTACTGAAAAGAAGTAAAATAAAATAAAATAAAATAAAATAAAATGGAAAAAAATGATACAGAAGTATTGGGGCTCCTGGGTGGCTCAGTCCATTAAGCAACTGACTCTTGATTTTGGCTCACAGCATGAACTCAGGGTCATGAGATCAAGCCCTGCATTGGGCTCATGCTCAGAAAGGATTCTGCTTGAGATTCTCTCCCTCTCCTTTGCTCCTCCCCACCGCATGTGCACTCATAGTCTCTCTCTCAAATAAATAAATCTTTTTTTTTTTCTTTTCTTTTAAGATATAGGGGCACCTAGGTGACTCAGTCAGTTAATGGTCTATCTTTGGCTCAGGTCATGATCCTGGGGTCCTAGGATTAAGCCTCACATCAGGCTCCCTGCTCAGTGGACTGTTTGTTTCTCCCTTTTCCTCTGCTGTTCTCCTGCTTGAATTCTTTCTTTTTCTCACTCTGACAAATAAATAAACAAAATATTTAAAAATAAATAAATAAATGGGAAAATATATAGGAGTATTAATGAGAGTATTTATTTCTTGTGTAATAAATTCAGTCAGTTGGTTTGTCAACGAATTTGGTTATTTCCACCATATTATCAAACTTACTGACATGATTGTTTATTCCCTTATCATACCCATTTATTCTTTGATTCCTTTACTGCCTGTCAATTCTCTAGTAATAGCCCCTCTTTCATTCTTAATATTGGTAATTTGTGTTTCTTTTTTTTGACTAAGAGTTTCATTTTATTGATTTTCTTAGTTTCATTGACTTTTCTAATTGTTTTAATGTCATTGGTTTCTGTTCTTTTTTTAAAGTTTTTTTTTTAAGTTTCTATGCATTATAACTTTTTCTCTTTTTAAAAAAAATTTTATGGTATGAAATTTGATCACTGATTTAGGACCTTTCTTCTTTTCTAATATAAAATTTAATACTATTAATTTCCCAGTGATGACTATATCTTGCATATTTAAATATGTTTTGTTTTCAAGGTATTGATTTAAAATTCAAAGCACTTTCTAATTTTTCTTGTGATTTTTTATTTGGCCAATGGATTATTTAGAAGTATGTTGTTTATTTCCAAATATTTAGGGATTTAAAAAATATATATCTTCCTGTTACTGATTTTTAATTTAGTTCTATTATGATCAGAGAACATTCTGCTTGATTGTAATCTTTTGAAGTTGTTGAGGTTTCTCTTATGGCTCAGAATATGGTCCATCTTGGTAAATGTTCTATGTGCACCTGAGAAGAACATTTATTTGCTCTGCTGAATGGAGTATTCTACAAATGTCATTTGGTCAGCACGTTGATAGTGATGCTCAAATCTATATATATCTTACTGATACTTTTATCTAGCTATTATATCCATTCATTAGAGGAGAGTGTTGAAGACTGATAATAAATGTGAATTATTCTATTTCTACTTTAAGGTGTTTTTTTTTTTTAAAGATTTTATTTATTTATTTGACAGAGACAGATCACAAGTAGGTAGAGAGGCACAGAGAGAGAGAGAGGAGGAAGCAGGCTCCCTGCTGAGCAGAAAGCCCGACGCAGGACTCGATCCCAGGACCCTGAGATCATGACCTGAGCCGAAGGCAGCAGCTTAACCCACTGAGCCACCCAGGCGCCCTCTACTTTAAGTTTTTTCAGTTGTTTTTCCTTCATGTATTAAAGCTCTGTCATTAGCTATATGCACATTTAGTATTGCTATAACTTCCTGTCTAACTGCTGTGTGTGTGTGTGTGTATTTTTTTATTTACCTCTAATATTGAATCTTACTTTGAAATCTGCTTTGTCACATATTAATAAGTCTTCTTCAGATCTCTTTTCATCAGTATTTGCATTGTATATAATTTTCTATCCTTTTACTTTCAGCCTATCTATGTCTTTAATATTTAAAGTATGTTTCTTTTCCAAACTCCATAGATGGGTCTTTATTTGTTACATGGATTAGCAATCTTTGTCTTTTAATTTATTATTTAGAACATTTAATGCAATTATTGATACAGTTGGGTGTAAAGTTATCACCTTACTTTCTTGTTTTCTATTAGAAAATCTGTATTTTGTTCTTTTTTTCTTCTTAATTTCTTTTAAGTTGCTTGAATTTTTTATAATCTTCTTCTATCTACTGTTGGCTTATTAGTAATACTTATTTTAATTTTTGCATTAATTGTTAGTTTTGCATTAGTTGCATATCTTTAACTTGCATAGTTTACCTCCCAATCAAGTAATGTCAGTTCTCATACATAGTGTGAATATACTGAAATTTTCCTCATATTTTACATTATATGTGTTAATGTTATACACTTTAATAATACATGTAATAAACCACATTATACAGTGTTTCTATATTTACCGTAGATGGTCAATTATCTCACGAAGAAATTAAAGTTTAAAAATTATCTTTTAGGGACACCAGGCTGGCTCAGTGGGTTAAAGCCTCTGCCTTCGGCACAGGTCATGGTTCCGGGGTCCTGGGATCAAGCCCTGCATTGGGATCCCTGCTCAGTGGGGAACCTGCTTCCTCCTTTCTCTCTCTGCCTGTCTCCCTGCCTACTTGTGATCTCTGTCTGTCAAACAAATAAATAAAATCTTTAAAAAAATTTTTTTAAAAAATTACCTTTTACATTTGTCCACAGTTTCACCATTTTAACACTCTTCATTGAGTGTGTGTGTGTGTGTGTGCATAGTTTCTAAGTTTTTATCTGGTATCATATTTCTTCCATTTGAAAAAGTTCCTAAAATATTTCTTATCCTACACTGGGGACTCTGTAAATTTTTGTCTAAAAAATCTTTACCTTCATTTTAAAAGTGTTCCTTGGGGTGATTAGGTTGCTGAGTTGGTCAAGTATCTGCTTTTGGCTCACATCATGATCCTAGGGTCCTGGAATCAGGCCTCATGTCAAGCTCCCTGCTTGGTGGGGAGCTGCTTCCCCCTCTCTTCCCTGTTCTTGCTCTCTTTCCTATCTCTCTCTCTTTCAAATAAAAAATACAATCTTTTTTAAAAAGGAAAAGGTGTTTCTTTTTGCTTTTGGTACCGTAAAGACAAAAAGAGGTCATTCATTGTATTATCTTCCGGCTTGCATAGATTCTGATTAAAGGTCTGCAGTCATTCTTATCTTTGTTCCTCTATCGTTAAGATTACTCCTCCAGCCTTCTGGTTTGAGTTTATCTTTGATTTTCAGCAGTTTGGTTATCATATATATAGAGTTTGTTGTTGTGGTTATTGTTTTTTGTTTGTTTTTAAACTGTACTGAGCTTCTTCCATCTGTGGTTAGTTTTTTTTGTAATGGCTTGAATGGTGGTCCCTCAAAAGGTATGTCCACACTCTAATCCTTGAGGGCTTTGAATGTAACCATATTTGGAAGTAAGGTATTTGCAAATGTAATTAAGTAAAGGATCTCAAGATAGGATCATGTCAGATTGTCTGGTGGATCCTCAGTCCAATGGTAAGTATATTTGTAAGAGACATACAAAGAAGAGACACAGAGAACAGGCCATGTGAAGAGGGAGACAGAGGTTTGGGCTATGTAACCACAAGACAAGGAGTATTTACAGCTACCAGAACCTAGAAGAGCCAAGGAAGGAGTGTCTTCTAGAGCTTGTAGCCAAAGTATGGTTCTCTAAACACCTTGATTTCAGACTTCTGGGCTCTTAGAACTATGAGAGATTAAACTTCTGTTAACAGAAAACCATCAGATTCATGGTAATTTAGTACATCAACCCTAGAAAACTAATATAATTGTTTTTTCCTTCTTTTTGGGAAATTTTAATTCTTCAAGTATTTCCTCAGCTAATGTATACATGAATGGGATTCGTCATTGCTCCATTTTTTGTTGTTTCTAGCATTTTTATTTGGTGCTTTTTTTTTTTTTTTTTTACAGTTTCTCTCTCTCTACTGTTGTTTTCCAGCTTACTGTATTTTGTCTATTTATTGCAGTAGATGGTTTCTGCTTATGTCTCTCCCGTATGAACAGTGGATCTTAGACTGAGCCCTGCAGGGGAGGCAGCTTGTTGCCCTCCTTTCAGGGCCTTAAGCTTTATTCTGTGGAGGAGAGAAGAGTCCAATGAAGCCTGTGGGGTTTTATACCTTTCCTTCTATCATTGATCACCTGAAGGACTGTGCCACCAAGTAGGTCTCTCTTTATCTCCTGTTCTGCTCCTGATCTCTTACAAGCACCTGGGGGAACCCTGTAAAAAGAGTCCCTAAGTAACCCAGAATTATTTTGTTTAGGAGCTTTCAGGTATCTTTAATTGACACGCTAGCATACATGACCTTTTGAAATCTCTTAAAAATTTAATTGTTTTATTCTTATTCACCTTTATGACTGCCACTCCTTCTTCTTGTACTCTTCCGAATGTAAAACAGAATGTTGGTCTCATTTCTCCCCAGAGGGATTTAAAATTTTTGGATTTCAGTTTCCTTGCAACTTCATGCATACTTTAGGTTCAAATAAAAAAGCAATATTCTGTAAATTATTTTACTCTATAGTTATGTGGGCATAATGTTGGGTTGTAACTTTCTACATATTAAGGAGAAAAAAAGTATCTTTTATTACTTTTTCAGTTCTGATGTTTTTTTTAATTTATTTTTTTCTTTTTACTCTGTATTTTGTTTATTGACTTCTTTTTCTTTCATTTATGATGTTTGTTTTTGGTCATAGATTTATTTATGTTATTTATATTTTCAAGGAACTAGTTTTTGGTGTTCTTAATATTGATTTTGTTATTATTTTTCTCTATTTCCTTGATCTTTGCTTTCATTTATATTATCTATTTCCTTATTTTTTATTTGTATTTATTAGATGGCTGCATTCTGGGTTTCAATTTTTGTTCCTAATGAATATATTTAGTAAAGTTCCCTCAAAGAACTACTTCAACTGTTTACCACAAATTTTGATACATAGTGTTTACACTATTTTTGGTTTTAGTTATAAATACTTAAAAATATCTATATGAATTACTTTTTATCTTAAGGATCATGGACTTATAGTACTTATTTTAACCATTTGAATATCACTTATTTCTTACTTTATGGTATTTTATTAAAAAAATCTATGCTATGGAATTTAGGAATTCATTGACTTTTTTTTTTTTTTTTCGGTCTGACATGATCAGGTTTTTTTTAAAGCTTTTTATGGTACTCAAAAGAAAATAATATAATCTCTCTCCACAGCTTTATAAATTGATTTCACTTACTATATTATGTGAAATTTATCTAATGAAGTTAGGTGGATAAGGATCTTGATTTCATACATAATAAAAAAATGAGCTCAGAGAACTCAAGACATTTATAGAATTTAATTCACTGCATAAATATTAGATCCAAGGACAAAACCAAATCATTCTATTCATTTATAATTCAACATTATTTCCCATTATTATTTTGAAATTAGAATAATATATAAGATAATTGAATTGAGATATTATAGAATGTTACCTGGATAAAAATTAGTCACTTTTTAGACTATTCTTGCTAGGAGTTGCAATTGCAGAATTTGGGGGCTATTATGCAGGAGACTCAAGCATTATTAAGTAATTGGGATTATATGACTCTAAGGTATTTGTGCCCTGAGATACTATGGTTTTAAGAACAAGGATATTATAAGTACAATTTTTTTTCTTTTCTCCTTTTTAAATTAAAACAGTTTTTGAAAAAAAAATAAAATAAAATAGTTTTTGAATATTAAGTTTTTTTCTCTTTGGTTTGGAAGAAAAACATTTTGCACCTTCACAATACATATTTTAAATTTCAAATGTTAATGTTAAATTCTGATGTTGCCCCTGATGCCTGATTATGAAAAGTCATTAGGATGACTATATATATGAATTTAAGACTAAACTTTTAAAGTTTTAAAGTCTCCTCTACCATAGCAACAATATTGCATTATAAGTTTTTTGCTTACCACTATCCTGCTAATAAAGTTTTGGACAAATTTATTTAATTTTTCCCAATATTTTTTCTTTTTAAATTGAATTAATTAACATATGGTATATCATTAGTTTCATATGTACAGTTGAGTTATTCAGCAATTATGTATAACCTACCCATTGGTCATTACATCACATGCCTTCCTTAATGCCCATCACCCAGTTACCCCATCCCCCACCTACCTCCCCTCCAGCAACCCTCAGTTTGTTTCCTATAATCAAGAGTCTCTTATGATTTGCCTCCCTCTCTGGTTTCATCTTATTTTATTTTCCCCTCCCTTCCCCTATGATCCTCTGTTTTGTTTCTTAAATTCCACGTATGAGTGAAATCATATAATTGTCTTTCTCTGTCTGCCTTATTTCGCTTAGCATAATACCATCCAGTTCCATCTATGTCATTGTAAATGGTAAAATTTCATCCTTTTTAATGGCCAAGTACTATTCCATTATACATATATACCACATCCTCTTATATACATTCATGTGTCGATGGCCATTTGGACTTTTTCCATAGTTTAACTATTGTGGACATTGTTGTTATAAACACTAGGGTGCAGGTGCCCATTTGGATCATGACGTTTGCATTCTTTGGGTAAATTCCTAGTAGTGAAATTGATGGATCATAGGATAGCTCTATTTATAACTTCTTGAGGAATGGCCACAGTTTTCCAGAATGTCTGTACTAGCTTACATTCCCACAAAGAGTGTAAGAGGATTCCCCTTTCTCTGCATCCACACCAATATCTATTGTTTCCTACTTGTTCATTTTAGCCTTTCTGACTGGTATGAGGTAGTATCTCATTGTGGTTTGGATTTGATGTTTCCCTGATGCTGGTGATGTTGAGCATTTTTTCATGTGTCTGTTGGCCATTTGGATGTCTTCTTTGGAGAAACATCTGTTCATGTCTTCTGTCCATTTCCTGATAGGATTATTTGTTCTTTGGGTGTTGAGTTTGATAAATTCTTTATAGATATTGGATATTAGCCCTTTATCTGATATGTCATTTGCAAATATCTTCTCACATTCCGTAGGCTTTTTTGGTTTTGTCAACTCTTTCCTTTGCTATGCAAAAACTTTTTATCTTGATGAAGTATTTCTCAATGAATTTTTAAAGTACCAGGTTTACAGAACAAGATTCTCTATATAAATGGCAATAAAATTCACGATATCAAGAAAAAATTTTAAAAGAATATGTATTCTAAATAGATACAAAAAAATCAAGCTTGCTCATCCAGAGGATGTATTCTATAATAATGAGTAAAATCAATGAGTATTGATGATACAAAACTTTTACCTGGGCAAAAATTAATATATATCTCATTCAATGACATATCAATAAAAATAAAAATTATTTCAACAAGAATGTTATGTTCAAAAATGTATAAGGCATTAGCCTTGGATGTAACTATGATGGTTTCATCTTATTTTAAGCCTCAGGCAAAGTATGATATTTCTTGGGTTGAAATATATAATATTAGTTCTAATAACTTCTATTCAGAATAGGTTTATGTTCAGGTTTCTCTTCACTTAAAAAATATTTAATAAATTAATATATAGTAAAATAAACTCTTTTTTTTGGTACATAGTTCTGTGAATGTACATGTATGCTCATTCATATAACTACTACCAAAGTCAGGTTACAGAACCCAATTTCAATATCCCCCCAAATTTCCCTTGTGTTCTTTTTTTCTTTTTTTCAATTATACCCTCCCCTATTCTTAATTAGTAGCAACTGCTGCTCACTGTTTCACTGTTCTCTGTCATATAACTTAGTCTTTTCAAAAATTTCCTATTAATAAAACCATACTGTATATCACCTTTGAAACATGTTCCTTATATTCAGCATAACACCTTTAAGATTCATTAATGTTAATGTGGATATTAATAATATGTTCCCTTTTAATACTGATGGTTATTTTTAAGAGATTTATAGTAGTTTGTATATTCAGTTTTTTAGAGACATCTGGATTGTTTCTAATTTTAGCCATTATTGAGAAAACTATTATAAACATTCATGTATATATAGACTTTTGTGTGAACGTAAGTTTTGGTTTGATTTGATTTGATTTTCTGGCGTCCATACCCAGGATTACTAGATCATATGGTAAATTAGAATTAGATTTTCCATGCCCAGCAGCTCTGGATTGGAGTTCTAATTGCTTCTTATTCTCACTAGCACTTGGTATTGACAGCTTGTTATATTTTAGATATTCTAATAGTTGTGTAGTGCTATAGGACTATTGTTTCAATTTATATTTCCCTTAAAGATAATGATGGTAAGCATCTTTTTATATACTTATTTGTCATTCACATATCCTTTTTGATAAGCAAATGAAAAGGTATTCAGTAATTCTGATCTCAAGAATATGGTTCTTTAAAATCCCACTCCTAGGTATTTACACAAGTAAATTAAAATTTAAAGTGAGGTGAACTCTCATATGTTATAGTATGAGGCTCTTCACATACTTGGTTTTCAGTAAAATTGGTAAAATTATTTTAAAATAACCATTTATAAGCTCTGGAATTGGTCCAAATATTCATACAACTAATGAAGAAATATTTATTCAAGAAACTATTCTAAAAAATCAGTAATAATAGGAAATTTATAGTATTTGAACTGATACCCACTCTCTTCCTTTCCCATCCCTACTCAACATGACAGAAACTACACCCCAGAGTGGCACAGCCAAGAACACAGAGACCTCCCTTCCCCCAGTTCGGTCTAAATGACTATCTTCCCATGATGGGAAGAACAGCAGCCTTTCTCATCCTACCCCCAGCTACCAGTGGTGAGATAAATTCCAGGAGATTGCAACTGACAGGTGGGGGTTCCTTTTTCCAGCTAGGTCATTCTCATAGATTGAAGACTTTAGCTTATCATGGCACCACTGTGAAGAATGGGGCCTGATTACCCTTGCCTTCCCCTATAAAGTGGAGCTTGTAGGATGGTTCTTCTTCTATCCTGGGAGAGGCAAGCCTGGAAGATCTGAGGCTAGTGCTCCATCCCTACCAAGCATCCAGCTTCAAAAGTGGTGGTGTTATTCAGAGATGCAAACCACTGTCCCAACCATAAGGTTCAGAGCTATGGTCCAGAAATTTTGCCTGGGGGGAAAAACAGAGTTTGAAAAAGACAGCTTCTAACTGGTTCCAAGGGAACTGACCTCGTTTACAACATAATGTGGAGAAGTTTAAGCCTAAGAATGCTCTGAAAAACTGGAGGTTATGGCAAATGGCAGCTGGGAAGAGAGTGGTGGAGTCTTTGGAGGTCTTTTTTAAACTAGACTGGCTAGTTTGCTTGAGAGAACTGGTAGAGAACTTAATCTCAAACACTAACCTGGAAACTGTCCCTTCAAAGGAGCCTATATTTCATTTGTTTAGTTTGTGGAACAATTTATGCCCCAGGGCATTGTTGGAAATAGTAGAGCCATAAGCAAGCAAATAGTGGAGTTTTACAGCCAAGTATGGTTAGGGAAAGAGACAGTTAAATGGGGTCCTGCCAAAATAACTTTTGTTCAAGGGTAACTGTGGGCAAATCCAAGACTGTTCTCTGTGAGAAGCAATATCAGAGGCTTAACATTGAGTGGGGATGGACGGGAGGTGTGGGCTAGAAATAGATTTCACTAAAATAATCCAGCCAATCACTAAATAAATAAACAAGCAATTAATACTAGCAGCCCCAGAAGTGAGAAACCAGTACCTACAGATGCTATTCTATATTGTCTAAAACATCCTGTTTTAGAAACCTCTGGTTTCCAACAAAAGTTTGTGAGACATGGAAAGAACCAGGAAGGTATAACCTAGTCACTTAAAAAAGACCAGGCAACAGGTTGTAAGAGCAACCAGATGTTGGATTTAACTGAAAAAGATTTCAAAGTATCCATGATAAATATGTCCAATAGCTAAGGGAAACCATGATTAAAGATGTAAAGATGTAAAGAAGATATGATGACAGTATCAAATCAGAGAATCAGCAAAGATATAGAAATTATTAAAAAAATGAAAATTCTGGAGATGAAAATACAATAATTGAAATAAACACACCAGAGACAGTTAACAGTTTATTTGAACTGCCAGAAGAAAGAATTAGTAAACTTAGATGTAGATTGACAGTGATTATGATGAGGGAGCAGAAAGCTAGCTAAGGACAAAGCAGAAGCTGGCGCACTACCCCTTCCCCCACCTACCATGTGATATGTGTGACATTCCTCAGGCACATTTGGCTCCCCTAAAGGAAAAACAAATGGTTAACTTATAGAGACCTCAGTCCTACACAACAGGAGTCTTCCACCATTTAAATGTCCTAGTGATTTACAAGGAAGAAGCATCCTTATCAATAGCCTAACTTCCAGAGACCTATAACTCAGTTTCCTGAAGCCCTAAAATTACCCTCCCAATCATAAAATTGAGGGAAGCTGAGGCAGAAGGAAATGTAAATAAAATTGAATTTCTTCTAATCCTGAAGCCCATTGACAAGGATGTGTTAATAGGAAGAATGTAACATTCCTCCAGGAAATTCCCAACTGTCTTCATGTTAATGCCTCATTAGAGAGAAAAACAACCTTGGCTTGACAATAACCAGGCTCCCAGTATCCTGAGACTCTTTAGCATATGATAGCCCTTCTGAACACTCCCTTAGTCCTCACCTCCCTAACTCCTGCATATATAATCAGTCACTCCTCAAGACCACAATGTAGTAGCTCTTTCTGCCCACATGTCCTGTACCTGTGCTTTAATAACATCACCTTTTTGGACCAGACACATCTTAAGAATTCTTTTTTGGTCATTGGCTCTGAACCTCACACCACAGAAGCTTGCTTATATTCTAAAACTTCATCAGTTATTGAGTTTAAAGAACAGAGAGGTGAGCACTGGGTATCATATACAATTGATAAATTACTAAACACTACATCTGAAACTAATGATGTACTACAGGTTGGCTAATTGAATTTAAATTAAAAAAAGAAAAAATAAAGATCAGAGAGAATAAAAATGAAGTAAAATGAACACAGGCTCAGAGAAATGTGGATCATGTCATGGAAGAGAGAGTGGAGCAGAGGGAGAAAGGAACAGGAAAATATTCAAAGAAATAATAGCTGGAAACTTCCCAAATTTAATGGAAAACAATAATTTACATACCCAGGATGTTCAACAAACTCCATGTAGAGTAAATGCAAAGAGATCCTTAAACAGACACATCAGAGCAGAGAAAATGCTGAAAGCCAAAGTTAAAAAGAAAATTTTCTTGATGTGAAATGCCCAGAAAAGGCAAGATCAGTGATTGTTTAGGGTTGAGGATGGATGTGCAGAGATAAGGAAGTGATTGCTAAAGGATACAGAGTTTCTTTTTTGAGGTGATAGAAATGTTCTAAATTTTAATAATGCTTGCATATATCTGTGAATATACTAAGTACTATTGAATTATATACTTTCAATGGTGAATTATACATTTTGTGAGTTAGAGCTCAGTTATGTTTAAACTTTATTACATTTATACAAAGACTTATACATAAATGTTTATAAAAGTTCTATAGTTCATAATCTTGAATAACTATAAACAATAAAACATGTCCTTTAACATGTGTATGGATAAACAGTCTGTTTCATCCTGAAAATGGATAATTCTCAGCAATAAAAAGGGAGAGCTATTGATTCACACAATACATAGACAAACCTTGAAGGTATTTGACTGAGTGAAAGAAACCAAACCCAAAGGCTCTGTTTTATAGGTTTACAAAGCAAAAACAAAAACAAAAACAAAATAAAGCAAAAACATAGGGGTAGGAAGAGGTACATGAAGAGGTTAACCAAGATGGTGACAGAGGAGGCTTCTGAATTTCACTTCTTCCACAGATGCATTGAATGTATAGCTGTATATGGATAAGTTCCCTCTGAAAGAGATTCAGACTATCTAAGTAACTTTTGAACATTAGAAAAATGAGAAAATTCCCAGATCAAAATGGGTAGGGAAAGGCTGAGACACACTTTTGCCATAAACTCCAACCCCAATAGAGTACTATACAATACAGAGGGAACCCATTACTACTAGCTTTTCCCTGAAGAGCGAAGGGTTTAGAATCTACACCTAGTTCCCTGACTAGATTTCCACTGGAGGGATGGGCTTCCTAAACTTCTAGATCTGAAAGTCAACAGGGCTTGTATTCACATATCCTTGGTGCAAAGAAGCAGTTATTAACAAGCTTGCGACCACTCATCACTGCTGTCCCCACAGGACTCAGTGTGAATTGAACAAGCAAAATTGTCCATCTGCCTGTCTTTCCTCAAGAGAAGGTTATCTGAGTATTTTAAAAGCTGCTGCCTGAAGACCAGTCTCTAATTTAGCAGGGACCAGGAAATAACAAAATTATCAGAAAACAATTAACGTTGTGCTTTTGATTTGTATTTCCCTGATGCCAAGTCCACAATAGCCAAAATGTGTAAAGACCCCACTGACAAATGAATGGATAAAGAAGATGTGGTATATATATATACAATGCAATATTACTCAGCCATCAAAAAAATCTTATAATTTGAGACAATATGGGTGGAACTAGAGGGTATTATGCTAACCGAAATAAGTCAGTCAGAGAAAGACTGTTATATGATTTCACTCAATGTGGAATTTATTAAACAAAACAGAATCATAGAGGAAAGGGAAAAAAAATAAAATAAAATGAAATTAGAGAGGGAGATAAACCATAAGAGACTCTCATCTCTAGGAAACAAATTGAGAGTTGCTGGAGGGGAGATGGGTAGGGAGATGGGGTACCTGGGTGATAGGCATTAAGGAGAGTACGTGAAGTAACGAGCACTGGGTGTTACGCGTAACTGATGAATCATTAAACTGTACCTCTGAGAGTAAAAAAAAAATAGCAGATGTCTGTAGTAAACCCAAACATATGAATAATTTCTTTAAATATAAATAGATAACATTCTTTCATCAAAAACACAATGTCTGAATAGGGAAAAGATAGAGAGAGAGAGAGAGAGAGAGAGAGGAAAGAAAAAAAAGAAAGAAAGAGAAGAAAGGAAGGATCGAAGGAAAGAAAGGAAGAGAGAAAGGAAGGAAGGAAGGAAGATCCCACTATGTGCTGCCTACAAGAGACTCAGCTTTAAGGGTATATATAGATTGAAAGTGTAGTAATGCTAAAAGATACTAAAGATATGCAAATAGAAACCCTTTAATAAAAAGGACTAGTTATACTTATATCACACAACATAGATTTTAAACCAGAGATTATAGCAAGAGACAAAGAACATCATTATATAATGATAAAGAAAATATCAAGAAAATATAACCCTGGCAAATATTTATGCACTCAGCAAAGGAGCACCTAATTATATATAGCAAATATTAACAGATTTGAAGGCTAAATAAACAATGATACAATAATAGGAAGGGATTTAAATTTCTCATTTCACAGTGGTTTGGTCATCTAGACATAAAGTTAATAAAACATTGAATTTAAGCCATGCCGTAGAATAGGAGTATCTAATAAACATAAAGAGAACATTCCAACCAGTAGAGCAAATACACATTCTTTTCAGGTGCACATGACCATTCTAGAGGATAGATTGCATGTGAGGAGGAGGGGAAAGTCAAGGGGGAGGAGGAAGAGGAGAAGAAGGAGAAAAAATATAGGCCAATATCTCCAATGAATACAAATGCAAAAATCCTCAACAAAATGTTAGTAAAACCAAATTCAGCAGTACATGAAAAATGATCATATACCACAATCAAGTATGATTTATTCTCAGAATGCAAGTGTGGTTCATTATCTGCAAATCAGTCAAGTTGATACAACATGTTAAGAAAATGAAAAGTAAAAAGTATATGATCGTCTGAATAAAGAAAAAACATTTCACATAATTCAACATCCTTCCTGATAAATACTCTCAACAAAGTGGTTATACAAGGAACATACCTCAACATAATAAAGTCCATAGAGGCCTGCTCAAGACCGTTCCAAGATGAGGAAGATGATGGGGATACCCATTCTTGCCACTTTTATTCAATATAGTACTAGAAGTTCTAGACAAAGTAATTAGGCAAGAAAAACTAAATAAATTCATCCAAATTGAATGGAAGAAGTAAAATAGCCTTTATTTGCCAATGATGTAATGTTATATACAGAAAACCCTAAAGACTCCACCAAAAGACTGCAAAAACTAATAAATGATTTCAGTGAATTTGTAGGATACAAAATCATTATACAAAAATTAGTTATATTTTTAAACACCAACATCAAACTATCAGACAAATTTAAACATATCCCATTTACAATAACATTAAAAAGAATAAATTTAGAAATAAATTTAACCAAAGGGATAAAAGATCTGTATGCTGAAAACTATAAGACTGAAGAGAGAAAATTGAAGAAGACACAAATAAATGGAAAGATATCCTGTGTTCAGAAATTGGAAAATTTTGTATTGTTAAAATGTCTTTGCTAGGGGTGCCTGGGTGGCTCAGTGGATTAAAGTCTGGGCCTTCAGCTCAGGTCATGATCCCAGAGTCCTGGGATTGAGCCCCGCATTGGGCTCTCTGCTCAGCAGGGAGCCTGCTTCCCACCCCCTGTCTCTCTGCCTACTTGTGATCTCTGTCTGTCAAATAAATAAATAAAATATTAAAAAAAAAAAAAGTCCATGCTACTCAAAGGGATCCAAGATTCAATGTAATCCTTTCAAAAGCCCAATGGTATTTTTCATAGAAATAACAATTCTAAAACTTGTATGGAACCCCAGAAAACCTGAGATAGTCAAAATGATCTTGGGAAAGAAGAACTAAGCTGGAAGTATCACACTTCTGATTTCAAGCTGTACTACAAAGCAATAGTAAGCAGAACAGTATGGTATTGGCAAAAAAAGAGACACAAAGATTAACAGAACAGAATAGAAAGTCTAGAAATAAACCCATGCGTATATGGTCAATTGATTTCTGATCAGAGATCCAATAATACATAATGGGGAAAAGACAGTTTCTTCAATAAATGATGTTGAGAAAACTGGATAGTCACATGGAAAAGAATAAAATTGGACTCTTCTTTTACACCATGCACAAAAATTAACTTAAAATGAATCACAGATTTAAATGTAAGACCTGAAAATGTAAAACTCCTAGAAGAAAAGATAGGGGATGAGCTCCTTGACATTGGTCTTGACAATGTTGCCTTTTTTTTTTTTTTTTTTTTTTTGGAGTTGACAGCAAAAGCAAAAATAAATAAGTGGGACTACATTAAACTGAAAAGCCTCTGTATAGCAAAGAAAGTCATCAAAAAAATTAAAAAGGCAACCTACAATATGACAGAATTGCAAACCACATATCTGATAAGGGCTTAATATCCAAAATATATGAAGAATGCATACAACTCAATAGCAAAACAAACAAACAAACAATGGCAATAAAACAGAACCCCATTAAAAAATGGATAAAGAACCCAAGTAGACATTTTTCTAAAAAATACATGAAAATTGGCAACATTTACATGAAAAAGTGTTCAACATCATAATTCATCAGGAAAATGAAAATCAAAAGCATGATAAAATATCTCCTCATATCTGTTAGGATGACTATTATCAAGAAAACAATAGATAGGGGCACCTGGGTGGCTCAGTGGGTTAAACCTCTGCCTTCAGCTCAGGTCCTGATCCCAGGGTCCGGGGATCGAGCCCGGCATTGGGCTCTTTGCTCGGCAGGGATCCTGCTGCCCCCTCTCTCTCTGCCTGCCTCTCTGCCTACTCGTGATTTCTCTCTGTCAAATAAATAAATAAAATCTTAAGAAAAAAAGAAAACAAGAGATAATAAATGTTGGTAAGGATATGGAGAAAAGGGAACCCTGCTGTATACTGTTGGTAGTAATGTAAACTGCTACAGCCACTCTGGAAAATTTTATGGAGTTTCCTCAAGAAATTAAAAAAAAAATTTGCCATATGATCCGGTACTTGAGCTTTTGGGTATATACCCAAAGGAAGCGAAATAATAATCCTACAGAGATAACTGCACTTCCATGTTCATAGCAGCATTATTCACAATAGACAAGGTATGGATTCAAGCTAAGCATCAACTGGTGAATGGATAAGGAAAATTATATACATTTATAATTTCCTTTTATATATTTATTTATATAATAATTTATATATAAATATATATTATTTATATGTTCTGTATACCTTTATATATAAATATATATTCATATATATAATTGAGAGGCAGAAAGAGAGATAATAGAGATCTCACACACACACATACACACTCTCAATAGAATATTATTCTGCCTTTAAAAAGATTGCAATTCTGTCATTTATAACAACGTGGATGAACCTGGGGGCATTATAAGGACACTTATAATAAAATAAGTGAAGTAAGCCAGAAAGAACAAGACAAATACTGCATGGTATCATTTGTATGTGGAATCTAAAAAAAACAAAACAGAGATTAGATTAGAGTTTGTCAGCAGCTGTGGTATTGGGAAATACGGAAAGGTGGGTAAAAAGATACAAACTCTTAGTTATTAAATAAATAAGGTCTGAGGATCGAATTTATAACATGGTGTCTATAGTTGATAATATATCATGCAATTGAAATTTGATGAGAGTAGAATTTAAATGTTCTTGCTGGAAATAAAAGGTAAACACATGAGGTGATGTGTTAATTAACATGATGGAGGAAATCCTTTCACAGTGTATACATGTATCAAATCATTATATTGTATACTTTATTTTACAATTTGTCTATATATACCTCAATAAACCTGGAGAAAAATAAGCAATATGCTGACTGCCAAGTTAGGGAGAGGGTAATGGTTGACTACAAAGGGGCACATGAGGGAGATTTTAGGATGATGGAACTGTTCTATATGAAACAGAGTTAGTGGACATATGATTCTATGAATCTATCAAAATTTTTCATTGTAAACTCTATGCATATATATATAGATATGTGTGTGTGTGTGTGTGTGTGTGTGTGTGTCGGGAAATTCTTGGATGAAATGAAGATTGTGATGGGAATATAGCCTCAATGAAGGAGGCAGGAAGAAAAGGAGCTGACCTGTTTTCAAAAACAGGAGATCATGAAGCTAAAAACAAAAAGAATTTTATATAAACACTGTATGGTAATTGTTAATTTTTTCTCATAGGAATTACATATTAGCTATTCTGAAACTAATTTTCATGTGTACCAGGGTGAATAAATAATAAAGTGAACAATACTGAACAGTAAGTTGTAGAAAATGAGACCCAGCCTTCTCTCCCTCTCAAAGTAAACTTCTATGTAACATAAACGTGTCTAAAACTCAAGTTTAGTTACAGAGGGAAAAATAGGTTAGCAACTAATAGTTTTTATATTATCTTGACATTGATTAATGTTTTGGAGAAAAGATCAAAAGATAAAAATATACTGTTGCCACTATAGACTAAAATATGAAGGTTTTCTTTTCCTTTCCTTTTTTTTTTTTTTTTTTTTTTTGGTAAGAATTAAAATTTGGAGATGCAGAAGTTTTTGAAATAGAAAGGGAAGAGGAAAGGCAAGAGTTGTTTTAACCTACTAACTGAGTATTATTTATTTCACATTTCATGTCATGCTACTATTATGTGAAATTATTCTGTGCTTATTTGTGGTAACTGAAATACTCTGCAGGAACAGAAGCCAATTGGTTTTTAAATAAGATTAGTTGACACTATTCCTGTAGGGCTCCCTCATATCAGAAGTAAAATGACAAAATATTTCTGGTCTATGCCAGGAGTTCCAGATACTTCTTAGGAGTAAGAGAAATGGACAGAGAGGAAATCTTGCTGATTTATGCCAGTGGAGGAAGGCTGCTCCTGACTGCTACAGGTCATACTTAAGTGAAGTCTATTGTTAATCAAGTGGTCACCTGCACCGATCATGAGTCATCAGAGGACAGAAATACTTGTGGATGGAAACATCTTAATTTTATAAGTACTCATTGAAATTTTCTAAGACATTTTCAGCCTTCTGTGAACTGGCACATTTTCTCTTGAAATTGGAGAGCAAAGCATACACAGTTAATAACAGAAGGAAAGCAAAGGACACTTAAGAACCAGTGCCCTACATTCAAGGCGCCATATTTCCGTTCCCCCTTTCAACTTAATTCTGTTAGAATTATAAACCTCTTGTAAATATCAAAAGGACCATTCACTGTCTGTGAGGGGAAATGTGCTTAGTTGGAGCATTCCACTTAGGTACAGAAATCAAAGCCTTTCATGCCTCTGCTTTCCCATCAAGAAAATAGAAACAACTTAGAGAATGGTTATCTTCTAGGGTTTTATTAGGAAAGTGTAAAATCCTTTGACCCTTAAGGAAGAAAAATATGCACATTATTGTATAAATGAAAGGGGGACAAATTAGCCATTTATGCAGCAAATCCAGAGCATATTCAACCTCACTAGCTAGAATTACCTAAAGTGCTCTGGGGAAGTTATCACAGAAGCTACAGAAGAGATGTACTGGGGCTTAGAAAAAGGGCTATGCCCCGAGACATTGGAAGGGATAAAATTTAATACTATAGTACTGGAGAGGTCAGGAAATGAAGTGAATAGATATTACTTTGGTGGGCTATTTTTATTTATACTTTTAAATCCTGTTGAACGACAACAAATTCCCACCACACACTTAGTCGGGATTCCTGATGCTCCGACTGTGGAAATAAATGTTACTGAAAGTTATTTCTTTAATCCACTGTCTCAGAGGTAGAAGCAGGAAACAGACAAGGCTGTAGAAAGTTGGCAGAGATCTAACAGTTTGTAGTGTTGTTTTGTGTTGCATGCCAAAAGCTGGAATTGTTGCTGCTGTTCTAAAGAAAAGGAAAAACAAGTGCCAGGGCTTTCTTCGGAAATGAATACACTGCTGGCCCCAGGGTCGATGTGAAATCACTGCCATCAATGGACAGTGTTACACACAGAAAGCATATTGAGTGAGCCCACCTTTGTAATAGGAAGTAAGCAGCCATGTGGGAAAAGGCTTGTCAGCACTGGAATACAGCTGTATCTGAAATCTAGAACTCAAAGTGTGAGAGAATGATCTCTATCTATCTGGGGGAAAGTTCCTGTTGGTTCCTGGGGAGCAGAGCTGAGTTGTGGTAGGGTGAGTCGTCTTCCCAGCAAAAGAGCTGGCATAATAACAGGACTAGACTATATATTTAGTCCTGTTATTAAGGACTATATATATATATAGGATTTGCCATCCTCTTTCAGATTTTTTTAAGCGAGCATGAAAAGAGGTCAGTGATTATGGCAAAGGCCTGCCAGAAACTTCAGATCTCAAAGAGCTAGCAATAAATAGGATGAAGTCCTGTGACTTCTCTTTCTAAAACCTTTTTCCCCTGTGTGTATAGTATGGCTGTGTTACATACAAGAAACACAACTATTTAGGGCCTTTGCCTGATTATATGAAAGATTGTCTGTTGGCTCCCTGGATAATAGAAATACAAAAGCTGTTCCTTGAACAAGGGTGAGCCTAACACTGGCAGGCCCATTTATAACAGAGTAATAAGTAAAATTCAGATCTAAATTTAGGGCATCTGAAGCATAGACTAAATGGAATGTCACTCGTTTGCTCCACATACATTTTATTTCTCTCATTTCTTCTATTTTTCCGCATCTCATTTTATTTTACTCCTTTTATCTGACCCAAATTGGACCTCTGTGTTTTTGTTGTATTGGTTAGGATTGCATTGAATTGCATAAAATGATAGTGGCTTTACCAAATGAGTTTACTTTTGAAGTCGGAAGATAAGCTATGGTGGGTCTGTGAATAATGCTGTGCCCATGACATCAAAGATGTCCCAGCCAGCTGCAATTTTCCTTCCAAAATATCCTTAGCAGATAGATTTTATTCTCCTGGTTCCAAAATACTGCTGTACTTATAGGCAACCTGTTCACCTTTCAGGGAAAAAATGAGGCAAGGGAGTTAGAAAACAGTCCAAAGGAACATGACAGCTGAATCTTCTACTTTCAAAAATTTGGCCAGAACAGGTTGACATGGCCCCCCTATAGGAAAGGACTCAGAGAAACGTGGGATTCTCCTTAGCAAAGATGAATGACTGTAGTAGACAAATACTATGTACTACAGTGTCCTTCCTGAGTTAATACTCTTTCCTACCTCCTGTTTTAACTCTATTTGTTCAGTTAGACTATAATCTCTTTAATTAAATCTGTTGATTGATTATGTAGCTCCTTTTTCAAAAAGTATTTTCTTTAATTTATAATTTTTTTAAGGGGGGGAGCAGAGAAAGACTCTTAAGAGGGCTCCATGCCCAATGTGGAGTCCGATGTGGTGCTCAATCTTATAACTCTGAGATCATGACCTGAGCTGAACTCAAGAGTTGGACTTTACCCAACTGAGCCAGCTAGGTACCCCTCAAAAAAAAAAAATTTAAAATATCCGATATTAATTCATTATAATGGTGGCTTTCAAAGTTTAGTGTGTATTGGTAGTACTTAGTGGGTACATACACTTCTTAAAACTTAGTAACTGCCACCTCTTCATCACTGACCTCAGACCTAGTCACTCACTTCCTTCTACAGGGATGAACCCTGTTAGTAATTTGTTGTGCATTTTCCACATCTTTTAAATGCAATTATATGGTAATTACATATATATGATTACTTAAAATTATTATATAGCATTTAAAATATTTTATACTCTATACATTTTTTCATGGGCTTGTTTTTGTCTGCTTAACAATACCTTTTTTTTTCCATAAAATTGGATTTTTAAAAAAATTAGAAATGTAGTCTTTGTAAAATAACTGAGCAACATTCAACCATCTTTTGAGTATGCACTGCATTACTCCTAGACATGCAGGTAACAGAAATTGTAATTTAAAAATTTTTAAAAAAGCATTGTTCATATAGAGAATGTCTAAACTTTGTATTTCTATTTCTTTAGGACTTTTCTTTCTGAAAAATGTGGCACTTTATTAGTTTTTCCAAAGTTCATAACTAGGTATTAACTTCAGACTATACCTTTAATAAAGGCTTTAAAATAATTTGATTACCTTTTTATGGTTATAAATGTGATACATGTGTGCCATAGCATATTAGAAACATAAAGGTATAAAAATTCAATGAAAATAGCAGGTAGTCAAACACTGAAAATAGTCGATGGCATATTTTTTTCTTTTCCAACCTTTATCTTTTAACATTTTCATGTATGAAAACACATTTTTGAATCCTGTTTAAACATTATATTTTACTTTTTTCACTTATTATTTCATGTCATTTAATAATTTGGGAATGACTTTTAATATTTCTTTAACATTATTTAATAATGACCTTTAGGTTTCTTCCTTGCCTTTTTTTTTTTTAAGATTTCATTTTATTTATTTGACAGACAGAGATCACAAGTAGGCAGAGAGGTAGGCAGAGAGAGAGAGAGAGAGAGAGAGAGAGAGACAGGGAAGCAGGCTCCCTGTGAGCAGGGAGCCCCATGTGGGACTAGATCCCAGGTCCCTGGGATCATGACCTGAGCTAAATAAAGGCAGAGACTTTAACCCACTGAGCCACCCAGATGCCCCTCCTCCTTGCTTATTAAACATTTACTTTGCTTTTAAGTTTCCATCCCTGTGTAGTACCATAAACATTCTAATTCCTTGTGATTATTTCCATAAGCTTGATTCCTAATAGTTATAGTGCTGATTGAAAGCCTATGAATATGTTTATCTTCTGGTACACATTACTAAATTGGTGTCTCCTGACTTAGAGTTTCAATAATAATGCAATTTTTTTCAGCATGAAATGTCATTTGAAAATATAAATGAAAGATGTTATTTTGTTGTATTCTATTTTGTATATTTTTACTACAAATGATAGAGATCATTTCCCTTAATTAGCAATATATTTTATTTTTTAATGGAAATTATTGTTATTTTATAATTATTATTTTCTGTTACAGTATTAATTGGTATTTTTATACCAAATATTATAGATATTTATTGCCCTTTATATTTCTGAAAATGTTTATCATTTGTCTTTTAAAAATTTTTATGTTCTGACAATATTTCATGAAGTTTATCAATATTTTACTCAGAAATTCCATTTCTAAACACTTTACTGAGGTATTATTAATATTCAAAAAGCTGTACATATTTAATGTATACAAGTAGGTAAGTTTGGAGATAAATATACATCTGTGAAACCATTACCATAATCTATGCCATACATACCACCTCCAAGTTTCCTCCTATATTCCTCCCTCCTCTCTCCCTCCCTCTCTCTTTCATCTTTCTTTCTTCCTCTCTCTCTATTTCTCTCTCTCTCTCTTCCTGTGATAAGAATGTTTACTATAAAACTTATACTTTTGGCAAATAAATTTTTAAATATATAATAGAGTATTGCTAACCGTAGACTCTATGCTATACAGAAGATCTCTAGGACTTATTCCTCTTACATAAGTGAAATTTTGTACCTTTTGACTAACACCTACTTATTTCCCGCTTCCCCTAGGACCTGACAATCACCATGCTATTACTCTACTTGTATGAGTTTGACTACTCTTTTAGATTCTGCATATAAGTGGTTTCATGTAATACTTTATTTTCTATGTCTGGCTTATTCAGTTAACATAATATCCTCCAGATTCATCATATACCATGACCAGGTGGGATTCATTCTTGGGAAAGAAGGATGGTTCAACATAAGCAAATCTATGAATGTGATCTAGCACGTTAGACAAATGAAGGATTAAAAACCACATGATCATCTCAGTAGATACAGAAAAAGCATTTGACAAAATCCCACACCCTTTTTATGATAAAAATTCTTCACAAATTACATTTAGAAGAAACCTACCTAAATACAATAATGGCTATATATGAAAACCCACAGTTTTTTCAATGGTACAAAAACATAAGCCTTTCCTGTAAGATCTGTAACAAGGCGAGGATACCCACTCTTGACATTTCTATTCAACATAGTCCTAGCCAGAGCAATTAGCCAAGAAAAAGAAATAAAAGATATCCAAATCAGAAAATAAGAAACAAATTTTTTATTGTGAATTCTTATTTTTCTTTAGGCTTAGGAAGTCTTCCAACATTCCAAAATACATATTCTCATATATTTTATACTTATAAACTTTTCTCTTTTTCTAGATAACTCTTTAATCTTCTAGGAGTTAATTTTAAAAATTTTTTTAAATTTTTAATTAACATATAATGTATTATTAGCCCCAGGGTACAGGTCTGTGAATTGCCAGGTTTGCACACTTCACAGCACTCACCATAGCCACATACCCTCCCCAATGTCCATAACCCCACCTCCTTTCCCCCAGCCCCCCTCCCCCCAGCAACCCTCAGTTTGTTTTGTGAGATTAAGAGTCCCTTATGGTTTGTTCTTCTCCTGATCCCATCTTGTTTCATTTTTCCCTTCCCTACTCCCCAAACCCAATAGTGTAGGAGGGTTCCTCTTTCTCTGCATTCTTGCCAGCATCTGTTGTTTCCTGACTTGTTAATTTTAGTTATTCTGACTGGTGTGAGGTGCTATCTCATTGTGATTTTGATTTGTATTTCCCTGATGCCGAGTGATGTGGAACACTTTTTCATGTGTCTGTTGGCCATCTGGATGTCTTCTTTGCAAAAATGTCCATTCATGTCCCCTGCCCATTTCTTGATTGGATAATTTGTTCTTTGGGTGTTGAGTTTGATATGTTCTTTATAGACTTTGGATACTAGCCCTTTATCTGATATGTCATTTACAAATATCTTCTCCCATTCTGTCAGTTGTCTTTTGGTTTTGTTGACTGTTTCTTTTGCTGTGCAAAGGCTTTTGATCTTGATGAAGTCCCAATAGCTCATTTTTGTCTTTGCTTCCCTTGCCTTTGGTGATGTTTCTAGGAAGAAGTTGCTGCGGCTGAGGTTGAAGAGATTGCTGCCTGTGTTCTCCTCAAGGATTTTGATGGATTCCTTTCTCATATTGAGTTCTTTCATCCATTTGAGTCTATTTTCATGTGTGGTGTAAGAAAATGGTCCAGTTTCATTTTTCTGCATGTGGCTGTCCAATTTTCCCTACACCATTTGTTGAAGAGACCATCTTTTTTCCATTGAACATTCTTTCTCTAGGAATTAATTTTGATATAAGCTATCTTGAATAGAATGTACAATATTAAGGTTTAAGTTGATTTTTTAAGAATCATTAACCAGTTGATCCAGTATCATTTATTAATTATTACATTTATTACTGATTTATAATGCAACATTTTTATATGGTAGGTATATTTAATAGTTAAAATTCTGCAAATTTTCATCTGAATAATTTTTTTGTCCCTCTATTCTTATATGTTATTTTAATAATCAAGGTTTTATACTACATTTTCTTGGTTTTATAGATCTTTATTCTTCCAGAAAGAGTGTAGAAGCATTTTAGCAACCCCCCCAAAAAAAGTTCCTATTTGCATTTTCATTTGTATACTTTCAAATTTATTGCTTCTGTATGTTTAATTAAAATTTTGAAATTTCTTATATATTCCACATAATTATTTATATCTTTCACAGCTACTTTCATTGTATTTATTTCCAATATGCCATGTTCTTTGGTTAAGCTGCACTTTTGGGAGGACTGTCTATCGTTTTCTCAGTGGTCATTGATTTTCCTCCCTGCATCACATCTGAAGTAGGCATAAGAAAATATGTCTCACAGATGGTAGAGTACCAAGGGTTATTTAAAGTTTTAAATTGAATAGGGTCTCTTTTAGTCTAGGCTGATGGGATTCTGGCAGTACAAAATTTTAAGTATTTAGCTTTTTATCTATTTGATTGCAGTTAGCTTCATGTGTCAGAAGCCACATCCACAGTTGTTAGATTGAATTGATTTTTATCTGCCAAGCTGCTGCCTTCCTCTCTCTCTTTCTCCCTCTCTGTCTCTGTCTCTCCCTCAACTTTTGATTAAATAGATCTGGGCCTATCAGGTTTCAGGGAAGAATCATGCAATTAGTTTCCTTTTCTGAGGGGATATGTGCAATGAAAATTTTTTTCTGCAAAACCCATTCACAGTTGAAGCTTCTGTGATCTCTTAAAACCAGAACTTTTTTAAAACCAGAACTTTTGATAATGAATGTGACAACAGTGCCCTTGATTTGACTTTTGCTCAAGGGTCAAATATTTTTCATTGACTTTTGTCATGGGATGTTCATCTCAATTTTTAACAATGGGATTGAGAAGTAGTTGCTTCTCCCAAACCTGACTCTTCTTTCATTTCTGCTTGCAAATCTAATATTTTTTTTCTGAGTTTAACTCTTTTCTATAACTACTGCCGTATGCTGCCAACAATATCCCAACACTTTCTATTGTCTATTTTACAAGCCTTTTCCTTAGGGTTACAAGTTTGTTAGCTATGTGATCTATCTTCCAAATTGTTGTTGGCACCACTTTACCAAATGTTTTGCCACTTTGTATTGTGCATTGTCATCTTTCAGCTTCTAAGCACTTTCCTTGTGTTGCCCAGTCCTAAACCAGTGGGAGAAACTGAAGTACTAGGAGTTTGAGTAGATGTTCAAGGAAGCACATCTAGAAAGTGGAAAAACTGCCATTTGATGCCAGATGGCTTAATTTTAGAGCCTAGTGTTAGTCACTGTGCTGTTTCTGTATAAAAGTTATATTGTAAAAGAACAAAAAAGGAAAATATAATTTATTCCTTTTCATTATTTCATTACTTTATTTCATTTATTACATTACTTTATTCCACTGATGCTATCCATAAAACAAAGGTAAAAAAATAACCAACCAACCATGTGGTCGTGAAAAGTTATCTCTTCTCCTCTTCATTCGTATCAAGTAATTTTCCATGTTTTGTACCACACACATATCAGAATATACACACACACATGAAGGACTCCAGTTTTTTTTCTTTTTCAATATAAGCTTTATTTTTTTAAAGCATAGTTCTAAATTTATAGAAATTTACAAAGATAGTACAGAGAATTTCTACATACCCTGCATCAGTTTTCCCTATTATCAATATCTTTTATTAGTATAGGTCTTTTGTTCCAATTAATGAACCACTATGAGTACATTATTATAGTCCATACTTTACTTGGATTTCCTTGTTTTACCAAATATTCTTTTTTTTCATTTCACGATCTCATTTTGGATACCATGAAATATTTAGTTGTCCTGTCTGCTTCAGCTCCTCTTAGCTGTGACAGTGTCTCAAACTCTACTTGTTTTTTTTTGTTTGTTTGTTTGTTTGTTTTGTTTTGTTTTTGAAATTTTTTTATTTTTTATTTTTTATAAACATATATTTTTATCCCCAGGGGTACAGGTCTGTGAATCTCCAGGTTTACACACTTCACAGCACTCACCATAGCACATACCCTCTCCAATGTCCATAACCCCACCCTCCTTCTCTAGACCGCCCCTCCCCCCAGGAACCCTCAGTTTGTTTTCTGAGATTAAAAGTCACTTATCGTTTGTCTCCCTCCCAATCTCATCTTGTTTCATTTATTCTTCTCCTACCCCTTTAACCCCCCATGTTGCATCTCCACTTCCTCTACTTGTTTTTAAAGGTCTTCACAGTTTTGAGGAGTATTGCTCAAGTGTTTGTAGGATGTACCCCTGTTGGGATTTGTTTGATATTTTTATTATGATTAGACTGAAGTTATAGCTTTTGGGGAGAAAGATTACAGAGTTAGAGTGTCATTTTCATCACATTACATCACATCATATTGTGGCTATATACTATTGACATGATTTGTTGATGTTGACCTTGATCACGTGATTGAAGTAGTGTTCTTCAGGTTTCTCCATTGTGAAGTTGTTCCTTTTCCTGCTTTTCCCAATAGAGGAACAGCCTTCCAATATCTGATGAATATTCCTCAAAATTGTCAAGGTCATTAGAAACAGAGTCTGGGAAACTGTCACAGCCAAGAGGAGTTGAAACAGACATGAAAACTGAATGTAACATGGATGGATATCAATATTGATGTGCACAGCCCATGCTTAATGGGTGGGCAGGTAGAGAGTTATGTTCTACTTCCTTCAGAGCAAAGTATCTATAGAAATTATTCAATGCTTATAAATGTTCATAAACAGTGATTTTTTTATACTGCCAATATTTTTTGAACTATGTGACAGTTCCTTGTTTTTAGAAAATGAAATTAGTTTCTCATCAGTGAGAGGATTTATGAGCTATCATGACCTTTACAGAATGAAAAGCACACAGCATGAATCTCACAGGGAGGAATAGGAATGATAAATGAAGATGTATGTATCTTAAGATTTATAAGCTTGTATAGAGGCAAGTCTTTAGGTTTACTTAGTAACATTTGAAGATAAATTATTTCCATACATTTGAATAATAAGAGACTAAATGATGGCAAGATGCAAGTTACTGAAATGTCAAAATTAGAACTCTCACTTCTGAATCCATTCTTCTTTTGCCTAAGTTTTGTTTTGTTTTAAAACAAACAAGAAATCTACTGTTTTTATTTGTGTATGGTGCCCATGCCATTAAAATAATAACATTGAAGGCAACATTTTAAAATTTTTACTAAAATACATATATAGAAAAACTCTTATCATATGTATACAACTTATTAAGTTTTTACAAAGTGAATATACTCATGTTACCAGAAGGCAGATCAAGAAATACTGTATTAGGGTGCTTGGGTGGCTCAGTGGGTTAAAACTTCTGCCTTCAGCTCAGGTCATGGTCCCAGGGTCCTGGGATCGAGCCCCGCATGGGGCTCTCTGCTCTGTGGGGAGCCTGCTTCCTCCTCTCTCTCTGCCTGCCTCTCTACTTGTGATCTCTGTCTGTCAAATAAATAAATAAAATCTATAAAAAAAAAAAAATACTGTATTATCTGCACCACAGGTGCTCCCAATATTCCTCTCCAATAACTACTTTCAAAAGTAAACATTAATCTGATTTGTATTACCATAGATTATTATTTTGTTCTTTTTTTACTTCATATAAATTAAATCACTATATATATGTATGATATAACATTTTTTAAAAAGATTGTATTTATTTGACAGAGAAAGATCACAAATAGTCAGAGAGGCAGGCAGAGAGAAAGGGAAGTAGGCTCCTGTAAGTAGAGAGTCTGATGCAGGGCTCCATCCCAGGACCCTGACATCATGACCTGAGCCGAAGGCAGAAGCTTTAAGCCACTGAGTCACCCAGGCGCCCCTATGATATAACTTTCTTATGCCTGACATCTTTTACTCAATATTATACTCATGAGGGTCGATCATTTTTGTGTGCATTTGTAATTCCTTCATTATAACTGCTGCACTGTATTCTGTTTAGGAATATACTACAGTTAATTTACTCTATTATTGGATATTTGGGTAGGTTTCACTATTAAGAGATTATGGGTTATGAATAGTGCTGCTATGAGAATTCTTGTATGTATCTTCTGGTGATGAGTAAATGTATATAGCAAATGTATATATTTCTGTTGCATGTTTATAAAGGACTGAATGGTTGAATCATAGAATAAACCTGTGTTAACCTTTAAAAGATATTGTCAAACAGTTTTCCAAAATGAGTAAACCAATTTACACTACCATCAGCAGTGTATGAGAGTGATTTCTGGCTTCTCCACATTCCCGCATTTTTTTTTTTTTTTTGTCTTTTTAAATTTTGCCATGCCATTCTTATTCATATATAGGGTTATATTATGGTCTTTATCTGTATTTCTTCATTAAATAGTATAATTGAATGATATTTCTTAATTAATGTGTTGGACACTGATACCTTTTGTGAAAAATCTGTTTATGTCTTTTGCTCAATTTTCTTAAAAGTTACCTTTTTCTTACTGATTTATATGAGTTCTTTATATATGTTGGATGAAAGACTTTTTTTCATTATATTTATTGCAAATGTCTTTCTCTAATATGTAAGTTCCAGGTACAGTTTTAATGGTGACTTTTAATAAAGGGAAGTTTTAAGTATTTTTTTTTAAATAATTTTTTTAAAAAATTAAATTAACATATAATGAATTATTAGCCCCAGTGGTACAGGTGTATGAATCGCCTTTTGATGAATTACACACTTCATAGCACATACCTTCCCCAATGTCCATAACCCCACCACTCTCCCTACCCCACCTCTCCCTGGCAACTCTTAGTTTGTTTTGTGAGATTGAGAATCTCTTATGGTGTGTCTCCCTCCCAATCCCATCCTGTTTCATTTATTCTTTTTTACCCCCGAAGCCCCCCACATTGCATCACCACTTCCTCATATCAGGGAGATAATATGATAGTTGCCTTTCTCCTATTGACTTATTTCACTAAGCATAACACCCTCTAGTTCCATCCACGTTGTCACAAATGGCAAGATTTCATTTCTTTTAATGGCTCCATAGTATTCCATTATATATATATATATATATATATATATATATATATATATATATATATCTCACCTCTTCTTTATCCATTCATCTGTTGATGGACATCTAGGTTCTTTCCACAGTTTGCCTATTGTGGACATTGCTGTTATAAACATTTGGATGTACGTGCCCCTTTAGATCACTACATTTGTATTGTTAGGGTAAATACCCAGTAGTGCAATTGCTCGGTCATAGGGTAGCTCTATTTTCAACTTTCTGAGGAACCTCTGTGCTGTTTTCCAGAGTGGCTACACCAGCTTGCCTTCCCACCAACAGTGTAGGAGGGTTCCCGTTTTCTCCACATCCTTGCCAGCATCTGTTGTTTCCTGACTTGTTAATTTTAGCCATTCTGACTGGTGTGAGGTGGTATCTCATTGTGGTTTTGATTTGTATTTCCCTGATGCCAAGCAGAGCACTTTTTCATGAGACTGCTGGCCATCTGGATATCTTCTTTGCAGAAATGTCTGTTCATGTCCTCTGCTCATTTCTTGATTGGATTATTTGTTCTTTGGGTGTGGAGTTTGATAAGCTCTTTAAAAATTTTGGATACTAGCCTTTTATCTGATATGTCATTTGAAATATCTTCTCCCATTCTGCCAGTTGTCTTTTGGTTTTGTTAACTGTTCTCTTTGCTGTGCAAAAGCTTTTGATCTTGTTAAAGTCCCAATAATTCATTTTTGCCCATGCTTCCCTTGCCTTTGGTGATGTTTCTAGGAAGAAGTTGCCGTGGCTGAGGTCAAAGAGGTTGCTGCTTGTGTTCTCCTCAAGGATTTTGATTGATTCCTTTCTCACGTTAAGGTCTTTCATCCATTTGAGTCTATTTTCATGTGTGGTGTAAGGAAATGGTCTAATTTCATTTTTCTGCATGTGGCTGTCCAATTTTCCCTACACCATTTGTTGAAGAGACTGTCTTTTTTCCATTGGACATTCTTTCCTGCTTTGTCGAAGATTAGTTGACTATAGTTGAGGGTCTATTTCTGGGCTCTCTATTCTGTTCTATTGATCTATGTGTCTGTTTTTGTACCAGTACCATACTGTCTTGATGATGACAGCTTTGTAATAGAGCTTGAAGTCTGGAATTGTGACGCCACCAACTTGGCTTTCTTTTTCAATATTCCTCTGGCTATTCGAGGTCTTTTCTGGTTCCATATAAATTTTAGGATTATTTGTTCCATTTCTTTGAAAAAAAAAAAGATAGGATTTTGATAGGAATTGCATTAAATGTATATATTGCTTTAGGTAATATAGACATTTTCACAATATTTGTTCTTCCAATTCATGGGCATGGAACATTTTTCCATTTCCTTGTGTCTTCCCCAATTTCTTTCATGTGTACTTTATAGTTTTCTGAGTATAGATTCTTTGCTTCTTTGATTAGGTTTATTTCTAGGTATCTTATGGTTTTGGGTGCAATTGCAAATGGGATTGACTCCTTAATTTCCATTTCTTCTTTCTTGTTGTTGGTGTAAAGAAATGCAACTGATTTCTGTGCATTGATTTTATATCCTTGATTTTATATCCTGACACTTTACTGCATTCCTGTACAAGTTCTAGCAGATTTGGAGTGGAGTCTTTTGGGTTTTTCACATAAAGTATCATATCGTCTGCAAAGAGTGATAGTTTGACTTCTTTTTTGCTGATTTGGATGCCTTTAATTTCTTTTTGTTGTCTGATTGCTGAAGCTAGGACTTCTAGAACTATGTTGAATAGCAGTGGTGATAGTGGACATTCCTGCAGTGTTCCTGACCTTAGCGGAAAAGCTCTCAGTTTTTCTCCATTGAGAATGATATTTGCGGTGGGTTTTTCATAGATGGCTTTGATAATATTAAGGTATGTACCCTCTATCCCTACACTTTGAAGAGTTTTGATCAGAAAAGAATGCTGTACTTTGTCAAATGCTTTTTGAGAGTATCATATGGTTCTTGTTCTTTCTTTTATTAATGTATTGTATCACATTGATTGATTTGTGGATGTTGAACCAACCTTGAGGCGCTGGGATAAGTCCCACTGGATTGTTGTGAATAATCCTTTTTAATGTACTGTTGGATCCTATTGGCTAGTATTTTGATGAGAATTTTTGCATCTGTGTTCATCCAGGATATTGGTCTGTAATTCTCTTTTTTGATGGGAACCTTGTCTGGTTTTGGGATCAAGGTGATGCTGGCCTCATAAAATGAGTTTTGAAGTTTTCCTTCCATTTCTATTTTTTGGGACAGTTTCAGGAGAATAGGAATCAATTCTTCTTTAAATGTTTGGTAGAATTCCCCTGGGAAGCCGTCTGGCCCTGGGCTCTTGTTTATTGGGAGATTTTTGATGACTGCTTCAATCTCCTTACTGGTTATGGGTCTGTTCATGTTTTCTATTTCTTCCTGGTTCAGTTGTGGTAGTTTATATTTCTCTAGGAATGCATCCATTTCATCTAGATTGTCAAATTTCCTGGAGTATAGTTGCTCATAATATGTTCTTATAATTGTTTGTATTTCTTTGGTGTTGGTTGTGATCGTTCCTCTTTGATTCATGATTTTATTTATTTGGGTCCTTTCTCTTTTCTTTTTGGTAAGTCTGGCCAGGAGTTTATCAATCTTATTAATTCTTTCAAAGAAACAGCTCCTAGTTTCATTGATTTGTTCTATTGTTTTTGTTTGTTTGTTTCTATTTCATTGATTTCTGCTCTGATATTTATTATTTCTCTTTTCCTGCTGGGTTTAGGCTTTCTTTGTTCTTTCTCCAGCTCCTGTAGGTGTAGGGTTAGATTGTGTATTTGAGACCTTTCTTGTTTCTTGAGAAAGGCTTGTACCACTATATATTTTCCTCACATGACTGCCTTTGCTGTGTCCCACAGATTTTGAACTGTTGTGTTTTCATTATCATTTGTTTCCATGAATTTTTTCAATTCTTCTTTAATTTCCTGGTTGACCCATTCTTTCTTTAGAAGGATGCTCTTTAGTCTCCATGTATTTGGGTTCTTTCCAAATTTCCTCTTGTGATTGAGTTCTAGCTTCAGAGAATTGTGGTCTGAAAATATGCAGGGAATGATCCCAATCTTTTGGTACCATTTGAGACCTGATTTATGACCCAGGATGTGATCTATTCTGGAGAGTGTTCCATGTGCACTAGAGAAGAATGTGTATTCTGTTGCTTTGGGATGGAATGTTCTGAATATAACTGTGATGTCCATCTGGTCCAGTATGTCATTTAAGGCCTTTAATTCCTTCTTGATCTTTTTCTTGGATGATTTGTCCATTTCAGTGAGGGGAGTGTCAAAGTCCCTTACTATTATTGTATTATTGTCGATGTGTTTCTTTGATTTTGTTATTAATTGGTTTATCTAGTTGGTTGCTCCCATGTTTAAAATTGTTAGATCTTCTTTTTGGACAGACCCTTTGAGTATGATATAGTGTCCTTTCTCATCTTTTATTATAGTCTTTGGCTTAAAATCTAATTGATCTCTTATAAGTATCCCCCCCCCCCCAGCTTTCTTTTAATGTCCATTAGCATGGCAAATTGTTTTCCACCACCTCACTTAAATCTGGAGGTGTCTTTTGGGTCTAAAATGAATTTCTTGTAGACAGCATATTGATAGGTTTTTTTTTTTTTTATCCATTCTGATACCCTATGTATTTTGATTGAGGCATTTAGCCCATTTACATTCAGGGTAACTATTGGGAGATATGAATTTAGTGCCATTGTATTACCTGTAAGGTGACTATTACTGTAAATTGTCTCTGGTCCTTTCTGGTCTACTACTTTTAGGCTCTCTCTTTGCTTAGAGGACCCCTTTCAATATTTTCTGTATAGCTGTTTTGGTGTTTATAAACTCTTTTAGGTTTTGTTTGTCCTGGAAACTTTTTATCTCTCCTATTTTTAATGATAACCTAGCTGGACTCTAGTATTCTTGGCTGCATGGTTTTCTCGTTTATTGCTCTGAATATATCATGTCAGTTCTTTCTGGCCTGCTATGTCTCTGTGGATAAGTCTGGTGCCAATCTAATATCTGTACCATTATTGTTACAGACTTCTTGTCCTGGGCTGCTTTCAGGATTTTCTCTTTGTCAATAAGACTTGTAAAGTTTACTATTAGATAATGGGGTGTAGACCTATTCTTATTGATTTTGAGGAAGATTCTCTACACCTCCAGGATTTTTATACTTGTTCCCTTTGTCAAATTGGGGAAATTATCTACAATAATTCTCTCCAATATACCTTCTGCTCCCCTCTTTCTTTCTTCTTCTTCTGGAATCTCAATTATTCTAATGTTTCTTTGTCTTGTGATATCACTTATTTTCAACTTCTTCCCTTGTGGTCCATAGTTGTTTGTCTTTCTTCAAACAACTGTCATTGAATCTTCTATATCACTAGTTCTCTCTTCTGCCTCATTTATCCTAGCAGTAAGAGCCTCCATTTTTTATTGCACCTAATTAATAACTTTTTTGATTTCAGCTTGGTTAGATTTTACTTCTTTATTTCTCCGGAAAGGGCTTTTATTTCTCCAGACAGGGTTTCTCTAATATCTTCCATGCCTTTTTCGAGCCCAGCTAACACCTGCTAGACTCTAGCCCAGCTAGAATCATCATTCTGAACTCTAGATATGACATATTACTGATGTCCATATTGGTTAGGTTCCTAGCCTTCACTAGCCTTCAGTTCTTGCTCTTCTTCTTTTTTTTTTTTTTTTTTTTGGTGGCGAGTTTTTTCACCTTGTCATTTTATCCAGATAAGCAAATAAAATTTGATTATAAGGAGCAAATAAAATACTAAAAGGGTTGCAAAGACCCCAGGAAAATGTGCTTTAACCAAATCAGAAGAGATCCAAAATTGTGGTGGGGGAAGAAAGGGAGTAAAAAGAAGTTCAGAACAAAAAAATTAAAAAAAGAAAATATAAAGAAAAAATATAAAAAAAGATAAAAATATGTATTAGACTGGTGAATAAAACAGGGTCACCCACCTACTTTTGGGGTCTCTTAAAGGAAACTACCTCCCAAAATTTTAAAGAATGAGAAAAAATATATATATATATACACACAAAATAAGGGTAAACATGGTGAATGGATGGAATATGACTATAAGGAAGAAAATTTTTAAAAAATTCTAAAAAAGGAGTTCATAAGATAAGTTGGTTGGGAGAATAAAGAAAAAGATAGTAGAGGGAATTTGCTCAGGCTGGAGAATAAAACAAAGCTCTGTGCTAGATTTAGAGTATATTTTGATCTATTAGAAGAAGTTTTATCCCAATTTTTTTTTAAAGATTTTATTTATTTATTTGACAGAGAGAGATTACAAGTAGGCAGAGAGGCAGGCAGAGAGAGAGAGGAGGAAGCAGGCTCCCCGCTGAGCAGAGAGCCCGATGCAGAACTCGATCCCAGGACCCTGAGATCATGACCTGAGCCAAAGGCAGCGGCTTAACCCACTGAACCACCCAGACACACCCAATTTTTTTTAGAAGAAAAACTGTATGTGTATACAAAAAATAAAGTTAGATACAATGATGGATAAAATATGACTATAATAGTGAAGGTTCAAAAAAAATTTTTTTAGAAAGGTATTGTTAAGATAAACAGTTAAAAAAGCATGAAAGAGGAACGAGCAAAAGTTTAAAAAATTAGCATAAGAAAAAATAAAATAAATTAACTTTGCAAGACAAAAAATCATGGGAGAAAGCCATGAATTCCATGCTTTGCTATCTCCTCCTCTGGAATTCTGCTGTTCTTCTTGTAACTGAACATGGTCTTGCTGATCTTCTGGGGGAGGGGCCTGTTGTAGTGATTCTCAAGTGTCTTTGCCTGAGGTGAAATTGCACCACCCTTACCAGGGGCTGGGCTAAGTATTCCACTCGGGTTCACTTTCAGGAGGTTTTGTTCCCTGAACACTTTCTGTAGAGTTCTGGAAGATGGGAATGAAAATGGTAGCCTCCCAATCTCCAGCCAGGAGGAGCTGAGAGCTTACGGCCCCACTCCTCTGTGCACCCTTGGATAAAAGCGCTCAATCACTCCCATCTCCCTGACCTTCAGCTGTGCTCTGAGCTCACCCAGCCTGTGACCAAGCATCTCTGTCTCTGGGACACAGCCCTGCCTGGAGTCTCCTAACCCAGCAGATCTCTGGTTCTTCCAGGGGATCTCCCCAGATCTTGTGGGGTTTCTGCTCACAGAGCAGTGTCCTGACTGTGCCATGGATCACAATTTAAGGTAACCCCGAGTTGAGAGCTCAGTCCTCAGTTCCGTCTCTGTACCCAGCTTCCCAGCTCCAGTACCTGCGAGCTCTGTGAGACTCAGACACCCTCAATCATTCTGGGACCCTGCAGGAACTGAGACCATGCTGTCTGCACATGGGCTTCACCTTGGCTTAGCCTCTGGAGCGATATCCCTCAGTGGAGAAGACTTTTCAAAGTTCTGATTTTGTGTTCCATTTCTCTGACTCTTGTCAGGAGCTTGCCCCTCCCCCCGCAGTCTAGCTTCCCAGTGCTTTGGAATCACTTCTATGCAGGTCCTACCTTTCAGAAAGTGGTTGATTTTCTGTTTCTAGAATTGCTGCTCTTCTTCTCTTTGATCTCCTATTGGAATTATAGGTGTTCAAAATGGTTTGATAAACTATCTAGCTGATCTCCTGCTAACTGATACCATCTCAGCCTGCTACTTCTCTGCCATCTTGACTCCCCAGTCTGAAGTTTTAAATCTTAATACAGATGTACACACACACATACACTTATATTATTGTTGATGATTTTTTATGTCCTCGTAAGAAATCTTTGCCTTTACCTATGAGATGAAGATGTTTTTCTACATTTTTCTTCTAAAATCTTTGTAATTTAAATTATATGTTTATGTCTAAAATCAATCTGGAGTTGATTTTTGTATTGGGTTTAGATGTCGAGATTCATTCTTTTCTCTTAGGGATATCAGAATCAACCCAGCATCTTTTTTTCAAAAAAAAATGATCATTTTCCCACAATAGTACTGATATGAACCTGCATCAGTGCCAGCGATTTGTCTACAGTTACCCCAGTTCCATAGCACAATAAGTAATATGGCTTTATTCTAATTAAGGTAGGATGGTACTGATATTTGATAGTTTAAGTTCTCTAGCATCGTGTATCCTTAAAATTGCCTTGCCCCCTTAGAGCTTTGCTTTTTCTTTCTTTTTTTAAAAGATATCATTTATTTATTTGACAGAGAGAGCAAGGTCACAAGTAGGCAGAGAGGCAGGCAGAGAGAGGAGGGGGGAAGCAGACTCCTTGCTGAGCAGAGAGCCCAATGCGGGAATCAATCTGAGGACCCTGAGATTATGAACTGAGCTGAGGGCAGAGGCTTAACCCACTGAGCCACCCAGGTGCCTCAGAGCTTTGCTTTTTCATCTGAAATTAACTTACCTGTTTTCACACACATACTCATGTATGTAAGTTCTACATATAATTATAATTAAATAAAATAAAGCTATATTTTATTATATAAACATATAAATATAGAATATATTTATGTGTATGTGTGTTAAATTTTTTTTTTTTTTTTTTAGAGATTTTATTAGAGAGAGAGAGAGAGGAAAAAAAATGCATGAACAGGGGAGGACCAAAGGGGGAGTGACAAGCAGACTCCCCACGGAATATGGAGCCCAGTATGGGGTTAGATCTCAGGATCCTGAGATCATGACCTGCACCAAAATCAAGAGTTGGACACAACCAACTGAGCTGCACAGGCACCTTATATGTACATGTTTCTTTAGAAGTTTTTTTGCTTTTAATTAGGTTTATTTACTGTATTTAGTGTAATAAACTTGCCAGATGTATTACATACTATTTATTAGATTTATTTCTAGGCATTTGATGTTTCTGATGCAATCATAAATATTTTCATAAATTATATTCTCTATGCATTGACATTAGAAATAAATTAATACATTAAATTGAATCCTATAAAATACTCAGTATTAATTATTTTTGATGTATGAAAGTATCAATTTTATATTATTAGACATAATATATTCACTTTGAATCCATTGACCTAATTATATTTATATATTGTAATAGTTGGGCTGTTGATTCTTTTGGATTTTCAGTTATCAGTTTGTGAATAATGACAATATTATTTTTGTAAATTTTTATTCTTTTTCCTCCTTTTCTTACCTTATTGCAATTGTTAGGATCTTAATGCCACTTTTAGGAGTCACTGTATATCTCCAGTTACTGCCAATGAGCTAATTAGAATTTTGACTATATGCACACACACAAAAAAAGAGTCAGCTAATGACAAAAAAAGACCATCTTGAGCTTCTGGTTTCTTATATAATAATTAATATGTATTTGTTAAAAGAGGAACCCCATGAAGTGACTATAACATTACCACAAAAGCTTTGATTTTTTGGTATGACTTTGTATGTATATGCATGCCTAATAGTATCCTCTCTTTTTTTAATTTGTATCTGCTCAATACTGGGTGTTTGTTTTAGCACCTCAATTAGATTTTAACTGCATTTGGTATTAGTAAACATGTCTTAGTTTTCTACATTACCTACAGTTCTAATTTGATAAAAAATCAGACAGTTGTATACTATTAATTAGATAATTATGGTGTACCAATTTCAATAACTTAGTTCTGTTGCCCTTAAATATGGAAAAATAATGCATAATGTAAGTACTATTAGAACTTCTAGTAGCACCTCACAGCTGGAAAATACTTAAAATCATTCACAAAGCAATTTCAATATATTATTTTACTTGAACCTTAATGTCTTTTGAGGTAAGTTTTTCAAAAGCTCTAGTATATAAACACATGATATACACGTATTCTATGACTTCATATACTGACATCCAAATAATCTTAACTTTACTACCATTTGGTAAGTCAAACTACTTGACGTAGTAATAAAAGAAGTTATATTGAGCACCTACCATGTACCAGACATTGTGTAAACTGGATGTTAAAGAGATTTGTAGAAACCACAATCTAATGATGCAAAGCATTTTGGTACCTGAGCTGACAAGAGAAATAAAAGTTCCCACTTGACAGCAGGAGAATCCCGTAGATTAAAGTTTCCTTTACAGAGATTTTTATCTAAATGGGTTTATCCTAATGTTATTCCTCAGTACACTGGAAAGAGAATAACATAGCATAATACATATGGATTATTCTAAGAGCTCCTAGTTTAGTTCTCTGCCCTGAAGCCTTACCCTATAATCCCTCCTGCACAGTGTTTTTCTTTTCCTTTTTTTTTTTTTTAGATTTTATTTATTTGACAGAGATCACAAGTAGGCAGAGACATAGGCAGAGAGAGGAGGAAGCAGGCTCCCTGCCGAGCAGAGGCAGAGGCTCAACCCACTGAGCCACCCAGGTGCCCCCTGCAGTGTTTTATATCAGATTAACATTTCCCAAATTCAAAACATATGACTTCTAGAAAGTTTCTATTTTTTCCCCACCCCAACCTATACCATATCCCATTCCCCTCTTTCTTATTCTGGATAAAATGCACATTCTTCAATCATTGAATGTCAATATCAAGTCTTACTATACCTACCCAATTAGTCCCATGATGTGCACCCTCTGTTTCGCCACATGGGTCATTGAACATAGACATGTTCATGAAGCCTTTGCTTATCACTCCTCAAATTCCCAGTTGAAATAGTTTTCCTGTCTTTTCCACCTATTCCAGTTATTCCTCAGTCTTTCTTCATCTTAGACCTTAAGATTTTGCTAAAGCTATGTCCCCTGAAACTCATCTATGCACTGGTTGATAAGAAACCTTTATACATTCTAGCCCTAATTACCCTTCAAGACCCAACTTCCCAATTCATATTTTGTCTTCAGCTTCATATTAATTACTTTCTTCTCTGAATTTCTATAACAGTTAATCTTTAAATAACAATCTATATACACTTTACGGTCCTAAAGGGCAGTCTTTTATATATTTTATATGTCTCTTCATATTTACAATGGAACACTTATTAATGCTTGTTAAGTGAATAAAGATCTTTCTAATTACAACAAGTTGTGTTCAAATCATTTGGAAATATGAGGTAAATAAAAAATCATATTAAGTTCTGTGATAGTGTTTCTTAACTTGGGTGTATTGCAGAATAAACTGGGAATTTAAAAAATCCATCCTCTAACCTGAAGATTCTGATTCAGTACGTCTGGAAGATGTCATGAGTTTTACTGTTGCTTTTGTGCTCCACAGAGAATTCTCATCTGTACCCATGGTTGACAACTGCTGTTTTTTTTTTTTTTTTTAAAGATTTTATTTATTTATTTGATAGACAGAGATCAAAGTAGGCAGAGAGGCAGGCAGAGAGAGAGGAGGAAGCAGGCTCCCTGCCGAGCAGAGAGCCCGATTCGGGGCTCGATCCCAGAACAACGGGATCATGATCTGAGCCAAAGGCAGAGGCTTTAACCCACTGAGCCACCCAGGCGCCCCCACAACTGCTGTTTTTAAAGCTGACAATAAACAGACAACTTCTCAATAATAGACTTTGTATTAATAAAAAGGAATATGCAAAACTGTTGTATATTTAAAAAAACACTTTGCTTATGACATGTAGAACAATAGTTCTAGCTAGTCATGCACAGTCATAATAATTAAAGATTAATCATAAAAAGCCTGCTGATATAAGGAGCTTATCTTCATCAAATCTGTTCGTGCAGCTAAGATAGTTTAGTGGGTACAATAAGGAAAAGCTTAAAATCCTGTACTGAGAACAAGATGAGAATCTAATAAATACTTGTTGATTAATTGAATTAAATTCATTCTATATGGGTTTCCTGTATTCTGCTTTTTGAATAATGCCACGTTCTAGTACCTTTTAAAAATCATTACCGTGGAATGAAAGGGAGTTCATGCTTGAACCAACAAGTATTGTCCTGTATTTCAGCTTTTATTTTAGCAAAGAGAGTAGTATTAGAGTAATTATATATTTTGTGGAATTTTGCAGAGAATGTCTGTTGTACAAATCAAGTCATATCCTGAAATATGACAACTACATATAATAAGTGCTATTACTGAGTGGATAACCTATGTAAAGTGGGAAATAGTTCTATCCTTGAATGTATTAAATAGCTCTTTTTCTTACTTAACTTCAGTAAATTATTTTGAATATTTTTTTGCTGAAAGATAAAATGTTATGCTTTGTATATACATTTTTTGTATATATATATTTTGTATGTATGTATATACATACATGCATATGTATGTACTATATATATAGTACATACCTATATGTGTAGTAAATATTCAGACTTTTTGATTTTCTTTTTCTTTTTTATCCATGCATACACACACACACACACACACACACACACACACACACACACACACACACA
>NC_081558.1:162261042-162350002 GCF_022355385.1 Mustela nigripes | reverse complement strand
TTTGCTTATAAAAACAGAAAACCCAAACCCTGAATATCTACTATAAAAAGAACCTTTGTTCATATCACTGTGCGGGCATCAGCATGCATCATATAATCATATTATGATTGAGGATGTTGGAAGTCCCATTAAGCTAAATATCAACAGGGCTCTAGAATACTTTTCTTGTTATTAATGGGTATTTTTGACCCAAGATAATTTTATCTTTTTTCTATTTTAGTCCAAATATTCATAGCCTTCTGCTCATAGGCATATTTAATCTCATCACCTTTATAATTATTTGCTTGAAATTATCATTAGAGAAATTATAGAGCAGGTTTTCATAAGCATAATTATCTTTTCTGTCTTCAGCACCTCAGCCTCTATACTCTATTTCCCCTCTATCTTGGTATGATCTTACATCACAAAGTATAATTTATAAGGTCATGCAGATAAATTCCAAGCATCATTTAGCAAATAGCTTTGTCATCCATTACTAATAGTTATACACATATGACCTAGCGCAAGGCAGCACTGTGTGTGAATACCAGCACTGTTGTTAATCCTGGCAGGCAAGAAAAGAAAAATCTTGTTAAGATCCAGTGTTTTACATTCATTGTCTACAGTTCCTAGACTAATTGTGATATCTGCTTAGTATGGTTTAAATTTTGCTTCTTTGTAGACTAGACTTGTTCTCTTTTCATGCAAGGGAACTTTCGCCGTATTTGATTTTGTTGGCTTCTTCAGCATCTGTTTTAGAGCTGACATTCAGACCAAACCCAAGTGTATTGTTGCGCAGCTAGATGTTTTTTTTTTGTTGTTTTTTGATTTTTGTTTTGCATTTATTTACTTTTGTTACATTTTATCAGTTTACTTAAATTGAGCTCAGTGCCCTTAGGTACCAGTAGAACATTTCTCTATAGAACAAAAAGAGAAAACTCAGTCTTGAAATGTTGATGTTGGTCAGGTAATGTGCAGTATAGATCTGAGTCCCCAGTATTCCTCCATGAAAGCTCTGTCTGTTTAATTACTTTGTATTTACTCATACCAGGACCTTTTTGTTCATGCTTATTTCACCTAAAAAGCCCTCTCTCCTGCTTGGCATGTAAGACGTTACTCAAATTTCAGGTCATCCAAGAAGGTTCCTTTGATCACACTAGCTCAGTGAACTTTTTATTCCTCTTAACTTCCATAGTCCTTACTCCTGACATAACATAATTAGAAAGTATATGATGTTTGGTATAGCAGTTATCTTTATGTTTGTGCTGTCACTGTTTTGTTCTTGCCATTTCCACTCTTTGCATACAGGATTGTTTATTCATATTTCTTTGCATTCTTCTTAATATCCAGCACAACATCATTCCCCTGAAGGTTAATTTATATGTGTTGGATGATCCTCATTTTATGGTAAATAAAATCAAACCCAGTTTGTAAATTCTGTATTAAAACTGGCAAATATTTACATGGTTTCATGCTTGAAAAACATATCTGAAATTCTAAATATAAGCAAATCCTCTGTTCTGATCCTTTTTACTGTCAAAACCCTGAGTGGCTCATTACCCACAAGCTGTAGTATAATAATTGTATGTTCTATAACAAAACATAGAATCCAGTTATGGAAATTAGAATTGGCAAAGATTTGTGGTTCTGCAAATCTGTGTTCATAAAAACATCCATGTTTCAACAATGATTTAGTTGGAATTTTTTAACAGGCTAAAGGTAATTTACATCCCTACTTCCAAAATTAGCCTTCACATGGCATAAATGTTGGGATTATCTAATGTAAAAAATTGATTGGTGTTAGTGAATTAAATCACATCAAGTTCTTATGATCCAGGCATCAATCAGTCAGTTTCCAGATTTTGTGAATTCAGCACCATCAGAATTTGGCTGCAGCCTTCCAGTTCATGAAGACAAAGAATAAACTGCCAGAATTCTAAGTTAAACTCACTATCATCCCATTAATTTATTTTAGAAAAAAATTACACTCTGAAGTCCATATTTGTTCCCCCGTACAAAAATAAGCTCCAAAATTTGAAAAGATCACAGCCATAAGAGCAAGTTTTTGTAGAGATGTGGCATTTTTCTCACTGATTAGGCTCAGGGAAAAAAAATATAGAGGAAAACCAACAAAGTAAAATTAAACCATGGGTTAGATCTCTTTAAGTTATTTTAAGTAACTCTTTAAGGTACTAAGTTAATTAAATCCTGGTAGTGTTTATGATTTTGAGTTTAAAAGCTTCCTAATATCACTGGATGATATTATTTGGAGTTAGAAAAGATAATCCTTTTCAATGGTGATAACAATCCTATTGAGGTTGCAACAAATGGTAAGAACGATGACATAAATGGAAAAGCTCCGTCAGCTCCAAAGTCATTGTCTTTATGTCTTTAGTACTTTCTTTTAAAGATCTGGATACTATTTCAGTACACAATACAGCTTCTTTAGCTTCCTTTACAAATACTGGGTTTTTAAAATATTTCATGTCAACACCAACCTAAAACATTTTAAAAGTAAGTGTAGTGGGAATGGGAAAACCTGTAAGATTCAAATATACATATATGGGCACGTGTCTAATATTGTGAATGAAGTTCCCATGAAAATTATCTTATCAATCCTTACAGTCTGAGACAGCTGCATTTTAAGATCTAGAATGAAAGGCTCTTTCTTTTTTTCTTTTTAATTTTTTAAAATAAACATAGAAATGTATTATTAGACCCAGGGGTACAGGTCTGTGAATTGCCAGGTTTACACACTTCACAGCACTCACCATAGCACACACCCTCCCCAATGTCCATAACCCCACCACCCTCTCCCTACCCCCTCCGCCGGGGCCACCCTCAGTTTGTTTTGTGAGATTAAGAGTCTCTTATGGTTTGTCCCCCTCCTGAGCCCAGCTTGTTTCATTTATTCTTTTCCTAGCCCCCAAATCCCTGACATTGCTTCTCCACTTCCTCATATCAGGGAGATCACATGATAATTGTCTTTCTCTGATTGACTTATTTCACTAAGCATAATACCCTCTAGTTTCATCCACGTTGTCACAAATGGCAAGATTTCATTTCTTTTGATGGCTGCATAGTATTCCATTGTATGTATATACACCACCTCTTCTTTATCCATTCATCTGTTGATGGACATCTAGGTTCTTTCCACAGTTTGCCTATTGTGGACATTGCTGCTATAAACATTTGGATGCACGTGCCCCTTCAGATCACTACATTTATATCGTTAGGGTAAATACCCAGTAATGTAATTGCTGGGTCATAGGGTAGCTCTATTTTCAATTTTTTGAGGAACCTCCATGCTGTTTTCCAGAGTGGCTGCACCAGCTTGCCTTCCCACCAACAGTGTAGGAGGGTTCCCCTTTCTCTGCATCCTTGCCAGCATCTGTCATTTCCTGACTTATTAATTTTAGCCATTCTGACTGGTGTGAGGTGGTATCTCATTGTGGTTTTGATTTGTATGAAAGACTCTTTCAATATTGTAATTGTTGTGAGAATTAAGGCATGATCATTGTATTAGAAAATCACACTTGATTGGTTATAACACTTGCAAAGATGGGAAACATTCTACAAAGCTTAAGTCAAGAATTTATCATCTAAAACTAGTTACGTGAACCAACTAGTTTTTATGTTTCTAGCATCTATTGTTCTTTAAGGTTAATGGTCCATATTTTTGTTAGCAATAAGATCGCTTTTTCAAAAAATGTAACACAGTCAAACTTGATTTTAGTTGTACAAATGAGAAATATTTTGAGGATACACATTTGCAAAAGAGACCAAGATTATGTGTTATAATAATTCCGTTTTAAGGTGAAATAATATTTTAGAAGCATGCATAAGTATTATGAATTATTCTCATTACTTTTGGGCTCTTTATTTTTGTGGTGGCTCACAGAAAGTTTAAATGATTTGCCCAGAGACTCACAAAATATTCAAAGTGATGCTTAGAGCAGTCAGCGATACTCTATGATTCTGAGCAAGGAACATTTTTTATAGAAAGAATGTGTTGTGCTTGATTTAAGATTTTTCATAATGAGGACTATCCATGTCCATAGACTTGTTTATTTAGGATGACAAACTCAAATTGAACCATCACATACTCTTTAGTAGCTTTCCATTTGGCATAGATCCAGCAGCCACCCAGAGAGCTGCCATACATATCTAGACTGACATATATCTCACTACAGACACTGTAAACCCTAGCAGGATAAGGACACCACAGTGCTACTGCAGTAGGTCATCAGTGAAGCATGTAAGGGAAAAGCAGTAAGACTAATCCAGTTACAAAACTAGAGGAAATAAAATCATTTAGGTCAAATTGATCCCTCAAAAATGTTTGAGAAATGGGCTTCATGTCCTTTAGATATGCAGATTTTTAGAATTTTCAGTTTAAAAGCACAGCAGTGAAATAGCTATGAAAGTTCTGCTTTCAAAAAATATACCATATTAAAACACACACACACACACACACACATAGAGTGTAATGGTTATGGGCTCAGGGTCTGCAGTGAAACAGACTTCATTCTGATTTCCAGTGGAAGCTTATAATCTACATGAGTTTGAGCAAGTTATTTAACATTGGTAAATCTTCATTTCTTCATTAATAAACTTAGTGATGATACCAGCCTTGAGATTTCTAAGGCTTGAGAGAAAAAGAATATAAAGTGCTTAGCACAATGTCTGGAAAAGTGCTAAGTATTTTTTAAGACAGTTCATGAAAAAGATCACCATTGACACATTCATAAACTAATATGTTGATGCTTCACCACTAAACTCAGTATTCTCAGCTCAGTAATGTCACATATGATCCTGTCTATTAAAAACTACAGGTGATTTTTGGTCATTGTTCATGTACAGTCCATCAGGTAAAATGTGTAGTGATAAAAAGACCATATTAAGTTCATGGTTAGGACCACCAAGTCATGGACCATTTGTATTTAATAATTTAACAAACTTTCTTTAGCTTCTCATATGAGGGAAAAAAGATACATTTTTGTTTCAGTGTTGAAATGTAATATCCAAAATTATATCTAATACTGATCAGGAGATGAGATTTAACATTTTAACATTTTAAAGTATTCATTGCTCCCCACCAAAATTCTGTTTTTTGAATATTATACCTTAATGAAGAAAATGAATTAGTGAAAATTAAGGAATCAATTTTAAGTAAAACTGTGTCACAAATTACAGTATATTTGGTGGCTATGATAAAAATTATGACTAAGAGACTTGAGGTAATTTTTTAGAAATGTGAATTTTAATAAGACAGGTATTATAAGATGATTTTTGGTGATGTTCCATAATGAGAGACCAGTTGCAATGTATTTATTTCTAGGTATATATTTTTGGTAGAAAATAATAAGAATGCCCATAATTTTCCCTGCAAATGATTGCTTTGGGAGTATATATTAGCGTAGAAGCTAGGTTTTATAGTTATTATGTTATAGGATGATGCATTTTAATGAAAATGATTAAAATTCATAAAACTTCTAATCTGTTTTAATTGGCTTAGAACGTGAACCGACTCTAGAGAAAAGTGTGCATTAGAACATCTGAGAAGAGGTGTGGGGCATATCAGAGACCTATTCAGGCTCTCACTGGAAGTGAGTGATTTAATCTGGGTTTGGGATCTGAGCAGAGGGAGCAGAGGCTATACCAAGAGTTGGTTGCATAGGAAATCTTTTAGAAAATGTATAAAGGATTAACTTGTCTAAGTGTTCCCAGTGACTCTTTATTTTGTAAAGTAATAATCAAGTGAATATATGGCCTAAATATCTTTACAACATTTTTAGATGTATAGGCTCAGGATGACCATATATATACCATCCCCCATCTCCATCACGTTCCCCTTTTTTGGCTATGATATTAAAGCTTAGGTTCAGGCATTTAATGCCAATCTAAATAGCCAAACCGGAACTTACATCCATATTTTTTTAACCTCCAGTGTCCGGAGCTGCATTATAGATTAATAATAATCCTGATTCAAACATATAGTCACCATGGGTAAATGCATGGATTACCTTTATTTGTTCAGTTAGTTCTTTAGTAATTAATTTTATGTAATATCTATCTACAAATGATACAAAGAAAGAACTACAACTCTGAAAATGCTTTATATGTAATTGTATCTCTCCCTATGTCCTTCCACATTTTTCTTACTCCAGGTAAAAATAGTCTGAATCCTTTGTATATAATTCCCTTAATTTTTCTTTTTACCTGTATGTATTACATACATATGTATTTCAAAAACTGCATATTTTAGAATTTTTGTTTTAATATTATACAAATGTTACCATACTATGTGTAATAGTTTTGGATTCCTTTTACTTCCTAGTCATGGTAATCCCTTTTTTTTTTTTAAATTTATTTATTTGATAGAGAGAGATCACAGTAGGCAGAGAGGCAGGCAGAGAGAGAGAGGGGGAAGCAGTCTCCCTGCTGAGCAGAGAGCTCAATTCGGGGCTTGATCCCAGGACCCTGAGATCATGACCTGAGCTGAAGGCAGAGGCTTAACCCACTGAACCACCCAGGCGTCCCCGTGGAGGTTAGTTTTGACTGCTGCATAGTATTTCACTATGGAACATAGTACCTTGGTTTATTCATCTACTCTTTTGTGAATGAGCATGGGTAATTTCTAATATTTTTCTGTTCATGCAGTGTTATTGCAAACATTCATGAATATATCTTTTATTAAGTATAACCATTGTTTTAGAATAAGAAAACAAGTCTTAATATAGATTCTTATAAAGACTTTTTATATAGACAGTGTTTTCTTGACCATCAATTTAATCTGCAAATTCCATGAATAATTCAGAATTCCTTTAAATACATAGTTACTAATAAGAAGGTGAAAGTACTAGTCTGTGTCAACATGACATGGCCCCGCTTATGTTTTTTCTTTGCCTTATGTCATTTTTCCTATTATTACACTCTAGAAATACTGGTCTTTCTTCAGTTCCTTGAACATATAAAATCCTTTTCTCCTTGAATACCTTAGTACCCACAAGTTCTTTTTCTTGGAGCTTTCTTCTCCCCTTTTGCTGCAATTTCCTTTCTTAATCTTTACTTGTTATTTAAGATTTTTATTTGGTTAAGTTAATCTTCAGAAGGTCTCTCTTGATAACTCCAAATACTCTCCCCTGCTCCCTTATATACAATTTGTTTATTGTTTATTAAAAGACTTTATTTCAGTCACTTAATTACTCATCTATTTCTTTTCATTCATTCGTTTAAAACTTACTATGTCCCAAATCCTAGGAATAGTAGTGAAGAAAAAGAGAAAAAGACTCTGCTTTCAAAGTTACAACCTGTCGGAACAGAAAGACACTAATCAAAAGCACACAGTCAAATGCAAAAGATGCCCTTCAATGGATGAATGGATAAGGAAGATGTGGTCCATATATACTATGAAGTATTATGCCTCCATCAGAAAGGATGAATACCAACTTTTGTATCAACATGGATAGGGCTGGAAGAGATTATGCTGAATGAAATAAGTCAAGCAGAGAGAGTCAATTATCGTATGGTTTTGCTTATTTTTGGAGCATAAGGAATAACAGAGAGGACATGGGGAGATGAAGAGAGGGGAGTTGAGGCAAATTGGAGGGGGAGATGAGCCATGAGAGACTGTGGACTCTGAAAAGAGTCCTTTGTTCATAGTTTGGAAAAGAAGTGTGGTTGGATCAGTTACTAGGTTCTTGCTTTAATCCATGCAAAAACTAATGGTAGTGTGGGAGGGATTCTAGCAGTACAAATGGAGAAAAGAAGTTGGATAATTCAATTTTAAAGAAGTGATTAAAGTGATTTTGTTTTGTAGAAATGCATTTAAGCCAAGTGCTTATTTTTTTCCTGATGACATTAGCAAGCATGACCATTCAAAAAGTCAGAACACGAATAGTTCTTTTGTTTTTAAAGACTTTATTTTTTTTAAGAAGTTTTAGGATCACAGCAAAATTGAGAGGAAGGTATAGAGATTTCCCATGTACCTCCCAAAATACACACATGCATAACTTACCCAGTATCAACACCCCCTACCAGAGAGGAACATTTGTTACAAATGATAAAACTCTGTTGACACATCATAATCACACAAAGTCTATGGTTTACATAAGGCTTTACTCTTGGTATTGTACAGTCTGTGGGTTCAGACAAATGTATAATAACATGTATCCATCATTAATTATTACACAGAATATTTTCAATGCACTAAAAATCTTTTGTGCTTTATCTGTTTATCTCTCTCCACCACTCTAACTCCTAGACACCATTGATCATTTTAATGTCTCTACAGTTTTGCCTTTTCTGTAATGTTGTATAGTTTGAATCATACAGTATGTGGTCTTTTTAGATTGGTTTCTTTCACTTAGTAACATGGATTTACAGATCCTCCGTGTCTTTTTTTTTTTTTTTAAAGATTTTATTTATTTATTTGACAGAGAGAGAGAGAGAGATCACAAATAGGCAGACAGGCAGGTAGAGAGAGAGAGGGGAAGCAGGCTCCCCACTGAGTCCGATGAGGGGCTCAATCCCAGGACCCTGAGATCATGACCTGAGCTGAAGGCAAAGGCTTAACCCACTGAGCCACCCAGGTGCCCCCTTTCATGTCTTTTTGTGGACTGATAGTTCACATCTTTTTTTTTTTTTTTCAGCTTTATTGAGGTATAATTGACAAGAGTGTAATATATTTAATGTGTACAATCTGATGATTTGATATACATATGTATTGTGAATGGATTCCTACCATCAAATTAACATATCTGTCAGGTCACATATTTACCTTTCTACTTTTTGTTTTTTTACATAAAGAACATTTAAGTTTTACTCTCTCAGCAAATTACAAATATAATATTAAAGACTATAATCATCATATTATATATTCCATATTTGGAATATATTTCTTTTATATGAATGAATATATGATATATAATTTCATCTATATGAAAATATTTATATTTATAAAATGAATTACATTCATTTTATCCTTTTAAAAAAAGGATATCCTTTTAAAAAAGGATACATACTTTTAAAAGGATACAAACTTTTATCCTTAAAAAAAAATTTATTTATTTATTTGACTTAGAGAAAGAGAGGGAGATCACAAGTAGGCAGAGAGGCAGGCAGAGAGAGGGGGAAGTAGGATCCCTGCTGAGCAGAGAGCCTGATGTGGGACTCAACCCCAGGACCTTGAGATCATGACCTGAACCTAAGGCACAGGCTTAAACAACTGAGGCACCCAGGCACCCCAAAGGTTTGTATCCTTTTACCAGTCTTTCTGTATTTTCCCTCGCTGCCAAGCCCAGGTTTGTGTGTGTGTATGTCTGTGTGTATAATTTTTTCTTTATCCATTCATCTGTTGATAGACTTTTAGTTGTTTCTATACCTTGAGTTCAATGAACATGAGGGTACAGATATGTCTTCCAGATAATGTCATTTTTTGAATATATATACAGAAATAGGAATGCTGGATCATATGGTAGTTCTATAATTTCTTGTGGTACTTCCATACTGTTTTCCATAGTGAATGGCAGTTTACATTTCCTTTCTCCCACATTTTTGCTAACATTTGTGGTCCTTGTCTTTTTGAAAATAGCCATGCTAACAAGTATGAGATGATATTTTATTGTGGTTTTGATTTGTATTTCCCTGGTGATTAGTGACGTTGAACACCTTTTCATGTGCCTGTTTATATGTCTTTGGAAAAATGTCTTTTGAGGTCCTTTACCCATTTTTAATTTGGGTTGTTTGTGCTACTGATATGTATGAATTTCTTGTATATTTTGGATATTAAACCCTTATCAAATATGTGGCTTGCAGGTACTTTTTCTTACATCATAGGTCTTCTTTTCATTTTGTTCATGGTTTCCTTTGCTGTACAGAAACTTTTTAGTTTATGTTGTCCTACTTTGTTTTTTTAATTTTATTTCTTGTTTTGTTTTTGTTTTTATTGTGTTATGTTAGTCACCATAAAATACATCATTTGTTTTTTATGCAGTGTTCCAAGATTCATTGTTTCTGTAAAACACCCAGTGCTCCCTTGCCCTTCTCCCCTTTAAAACTCCAAGTTTGTTTCTTAAGAGTCCACAGTCTTTCATGGTTCATCTTCCCCTCTGATTTCCCCCAATTCATTTTTCCTTTCCTTCTCCTTCTATCCTCCATGTTATTCCTTAGGTTCCACAAGTAAGTGAAACCATATTTTTATTTGTCTTTGTTTCCTCTGCTTTTGGTATCATATTAATTTTTTTTTTTTTTTTTTTTTTTGCCAAGACCAATGTCAAGGAGCTTATGCCCTATCTTTTCTTCTAGGATTTTTACAGTTTCAAGTCTTACATTCAAGTCCTTGATTCATTTTGAGTTAATTTTTGTGTATGATGCAAAAGAAGAGTTCAGTTTTATTATTTTGCATGTGTCCATTCAGTTTTCTCAACACCATTTATTGAAAACACTGTCTTTCCCCCATTATATATTACTGGATCCCTTGTTGATAATTAATTGACCATACATGCATGGGTTCTTTTCTGGGCTTACTATTCTGTTCTGTTAAATTCTGGGTCTCTTTATGCTAACACTATACTGTTTTGATGGTTTAGCTTCATAATATAACTTGAAATCAGGAACTTTAGTTCCTCTAACTTTGTGTTTCTTTATCAAGTATATTGGCTAGTCAGGGTCTTTTGTAGTTCCGTACAAATCTTAGAATTGTTTGCTCTATTTTTTTTAAATGCTGTTAGAATTTTGAAAAAGTTTACATTGAATTTTAGATCACTTTGAGTACCATGGACATTTTAAAAAATATTAATTTTTTCTAGTCTATCAACACAGAATATCTTTCCATTTACTTGTATCCTCTTCATTTTCACTCATTAGTATATTATAGTTTTCAGTACAGATATTTCACTTTTTTGTTTAAATTTATTCTTCATTATTTTATTTATATTTATAAATTTTATTTATATTATTTAAAAGTTTAAATTTTTAGTTATATTTATAGAAAGAGTTCTTTTTTATATTTTAAATAATATATGTAGTCCTTTATCAGATATATCTTTTGCAAATATTTTCTCCTACTCTTTGGCTTGTTTTCTATTTTCTTAATATTATTTTTCGCAGAGCAGAAGTTTTTCACTTTAATTAAATACAGATTATTCATTGTTTCTTTATCAATTTTGCCTTAGATATTGTATCTTAAACAACATTGCTGGGGCACCTTGGTGGCTCAGTGGGTTAAGTGTCTGCCTTTGACTCAGGTCATGGTCTCAGGGTCCTGGGATTGAGCCCAGCATTGGGGTCTCTGCTCAGTGGGGGAGACTGCTTCGCCCCCCCTCTTTGCCTGCTTTTCTGACTACTTGTGATCTCTCTCCCTGCCATCTTAATAAATAAATAAATAATCTTAAATAAATAAATAAATAAATGATCTTTTAGAAGAGGAAATAAATAATAAATAAATAAATAATCTTGAAAAAAAACAGATTAGCAATTCAATCTAAATAAGAACAGCAGTTCTTGTGGAATCCTTGAAATTCTTTGTCAAAATCCACAAAATGAATTTTTGGTATTTTGATTGAGACTACATTGAATCTTTAGATCAAGTTGGGTAGAGAATTGGCAGCTTGAGAATAAATATTAATAAATACTTAGTTGTCCTACAAATGACCATGAAATATGTTTCCATTTATTTAATTCTTGTATTTCTTTCATTGGAATTTTGTAGATTCCCTCTATAGATCTTGTACACATTTCATTAGATTTATATCTAAGTATTTCTTTTCTTTTTTAGGGGGTACTAATGTAAGTGGCATTGTTTTTATCTAAAATTTTATTCATTGATGGTATATAAGAATATGTTTGACTTTTGCATATTAATCATTTATCTTACTACCTTAATTCAATCACTTTTAGTTTCAAGAATGTTTTGTCTGTTCTTTTAGACTACATAGAAGATCACGTAATCTACAAATGAGGTGCATTTAATTTATTCCTTTCAAACTGTATAATTTTTATATCATTTTCTTATTTTATTGCATTAGCTACCATTTCCAGTACAATATTGAAGAGGAATGGTGAAAGGGGGAAATCCTTGATTTATTCCTGATCTTAGTAAGAAAGCTTCTTGTTTCTCACCATCAAATATAATGTTAGCTGTAGGTTTTTGTAGCTATTCATTGTCAAGTTGCATAAGTTCCCATCTACTCATAGTTTGCTGAGAGTTCAAGTACCATAACAATTTACCATAGTAAATTCTAGTACCATAACATCTGTCTATGTTCGTAGATACACTACTGGCATATTAAATGCTTCAGATAATTGAATCAGTTATATTACTTAAATCTCAGTTATTGGTATAATGGGTAATGAAAATAAAATTTTGGGATGATTGAAAAACTCATCTTACAGAAAAGGTACTAATTTTCTTGAGTAAAGAAAGAATGTTCCAATCCACTTGCAATTATAGTAAAAAATGTGAACACTATCTAAATAGTAAAGCTAAATTTACCAATTCAAATTATGTATAAACGATAGCAAATTGCTCAAAGGAGCTACTTTAGTCAATGTAATTAGATTTTGACCTGCATATTTGAAATAACTTCTTCTCAAAGCAGAGAACTTTGACAATGATAATTATTAATTTTTGTAATATATTAATAGCTAACTTCTATTTTTTTAATTACTAAATTTTAAATTACTTAGCACCAAATATTAAAAACTATTTAAATAATAACATGGCCAAGTGAACAGGAGTTATATTTAGGAGTTAAAAAATATATAGTTTCCAGTCCAAATGTCATGTATAAACAGTCACTTAACAAATACTCATCATTATATGTAGGATGCTTAATCTAGTTCTTTAGCAGCTGTATATTCAGTGTTAAATATTACATATTTTATTTTTATTTAAGTATTATTAACATGCAATGTTATCTTGGTTTGGGGTATACAGTATAATTATTTAGCAATTCTGTATATTTCTTAGTGTTCATCAAGATAAGTGCATCCTTGAACCCCTTTATCTGTTATTCACTCATCCTCCCACCCACTTCCCATTTGGCAACTACCAGTTTGTTCTCTGTAATATTTTTAAATGAAATTTAAGAAACTTTCTAGGGTAGTATTGCCTAAACCAATTTCCTGTGATGATGGAAATATGTTACATTTCACTGTCCACTATAACAATGCCTCATGTCATGTAACTACTTAGCACTTGAAATTTGTCTCAGTTTCTAAGATTTAAAATTTTATTTTATTTTATTTTATTTGGATTCACTTAAACTTAGATTCTAGTACCCACATGTGGCTACTGATGGGTATATTAGACAAGAATGATTCTGTTTTTACAATCGATTGATACTGGAATTAATAGAAAAAACTGATTCTCTCAAAGCACAAAATGCAGACAAAAATCTAACCATTTGGTATTTGAAATTTTTTCATTAAGTAATTTCTAACAAATTTGGTAAATTTTCTTATGTTGTTAACACTATGGGAATTCATAGGGGAGAAAATTCTGTCAAATATAGTTTATGGATGAGTGAGAGATTGACTGAAATTTGAAAAATGACTGAGAAAAGTGGATTTTGGATCATTCAAGGGAGATTTAGTAAAGTAATTTTTGTGGGTTTGTTGCCATTCTTGTTGAAAGTGGCTACTTTAGAGATGGGCTTCATTTTTAAAAAGTGATAGTACGCAGCCATCCAAAAAACCCAAAATCTTGCCATTTGCAACAACATGGTCGCAACTAGAGGGTATTATGCTAAGCAAAATAGTTCAATCAGAGAAAGAAAACTGTCATATGATCACATAATTTATAACATATGATCACTGATATGAGGAATGTGAGAAACAAGACAGAGGTTCATAGGGGAAGGAAGGGAGAAATGAAACAAGTTGAAACCAGAGAGGGAGATAAACCTTAAGAAACTCTTAATCTCAGGAAAGAAACTGAAGATTGCGGGAGTGGAGGGGGCTGGGAGAGATGGGGTGGCTGGGTGATGGACACCTGGGAGGGTCTGTGCTATGGTGAGTGCTGTGAATTGTATAGGTCTGACAAATCACATACTTGTACCTGTGAAACAATACATTATACGTTTTTAAAAAAAGTGATAGTGTTCTAACAAACCAAGAATTAAATATATGTATTTCTTATATTAGCTGAAATGTTAATGCTTAAATCAACATTTATTTATTAATTCACCATTCCTGTCTATCAGAAACCAAAGCATGAGTTAGCTGAGTGCTCTGCTTTAGGATCTCTCAACAAAGCTGTTAGTCAAGTTGTTGGCTCAAACTTCAGTCTTCTCCAAAGGCTCAGTTAGGGAGAGATCCAAGGATCTAAGCTCATTCATGTGGTTATTAGCTGGATTTAGTTTCTCAAGGTCTCAGTCTGCTGGTTTCCATTCCTTGCTGATGTTTGGTCAAATGTCATTCTCAAATTTCTTTCCATCCAGCTCACAATATGGCAGTTTGCTTCATTAAATTAAATGCTAGAGAAGACAAAGAGGTAGAATTGCAAGCAAGATGGGGATTATATTTTTTTAATGTGACTTTATTTCAAAAGTGACTCTCCATAACTTTTACTGTAGAAGTAAGTCACTAGGTCCAGTCTGCAAAAAAATGGAGAGGATTACAAAAGGGCATAAATACTAGGAGATGGGGATGATTGGTTGCCACTTCATAAGCTTCCCATCACACTAACCAACCAAGATACCAAAGACCTTTTTTTTTTAGGAAGCATGTGGTATTTCCAATATATTTATCAGAAGTCCTGCCAAGAGCTTCTTTAAATATGAAAAATAAATGGCCATCAGTGTGATTTGTTTATAATAAATTCAGGCTTAAAATCTTAATTCTACAAATATCAGTTCTTAATATGTCAGCTATGTTTTTATATAGTGTCAGGGGCTGAAATAAAAATAAAAGCTGGAAAAGTTCTAGAGAAATTTTTAGTTATCCAGTCCTAAATACCATTTTTTGTGTTTTATTTAGTATTGTCTAGTAGCTCCATTGTTTGCAACCTTCCCTTATTGCTAAGGTGGTGATATGTGGTCCTTGCTACAAATTGCACACAAACCTATAAAGACTACTTGTCTCTGGAGAAGATCAGCTTCTGAGTTGAGAATGGGCAAGGTATCCTTGTCTGAGGAAAGTAATTTATCATAGTCCTAGAGCCTGGGAAACTGATCATCCATACAGAGCAGTTGTTAATTACAAAGGAATACATACATTCCATTTCTATGAACTTCATTTGGGGATTTTCTAAAGTGTTCAAGGTTGTGCATCCCTTAAATGACAGAATTTAACTCTTACAACATGCTACTAACTCTATGTTATTATATTCTAAAAAAAATGACAGAGGATTTAATGACAGAGGGTTGTCATAAAATGTGCAAATCTTGTATCAGTTTGTACAGGAGAAGGAAAGAGTTAAGATCAAATACTTGAAGAGATACTTCTTATACCATGCATGCCTTCTTTCTTTGAGAGCTGCTGATTTCCCCTAGAGCTTTCAGTTTCCTTAATTTTTTTGAAGTACTTTAGCCGAGTGTACACATTATTCTGTTTTTCCTTCTGTTCACAATAAAGTCCCAGTAGTGAAAACAGTACAGTAGTGAAGTCTTGACATCAGACAGACAGTAACTACTCACCAGACAGTAACTCCTAAACTTCCACTTTCCATATAAAAATCATATGCCCAAAGCTAACAATAATCTATAAATAAAACTAAATCCTCTGAATATTTACCTTCTCCAGCATCGAATCCCTCCAATCTCTTGTCCCTTCTTGCAGCTCTTTCCTTACATTTCTGCCTGGGCTCATCTCCCCATGACCGACCTATAGTTTTCGACCTTGATTCCTTCTTTGGCCTTTTAAATTTAGGAGTGTTTTAAGATCGAAACTCCAGCTCTTTGCTCTTCTTTGTCTAGAATCTGTTTAGTCACAGTCCTTTGAAGAAATTACCCCCTCCATTGATCATGTCTGAGTTGGTAACTCCCAAATCTACATCTCCAGCAGTGCCATCATCTTCCCTGAGTTTAAGTCTGCATGTGCAACTGCACTTAGACAAATCTTTTACCTCCACTAAAAGATCATTGGCACTGAATTATATTATATCCTAGATTAAATGAACTTTTCTTAAACTTTTTTCTCCTTGTGTGAAGTTCAGTATTTTCTTCTCTATTAGTCAGCCATGTTTGAAATAAAACTTGTCTTTGACTCTTGACTTGAAACATTGAGATTTTTTGACCTTTCTTACCTAAAAATAAGTATGATAAGACATATCTCAGATGTTGTTGTAAAGGTTAAGTGCTATAAAACATTCAAAGTACTTAGCATAGCACAGTGCCTGGCATGTTTCCTACCCTTTGTTGTTTGTTCTATACCAGAATGTGATGATTTAGTATTTGAATGTATACTTCTTTTAAAATTTATAGGTTATTGGGATTCCAGTCAAAATATCTATGAAATATTCATCAGAGCTTCACAAAATAAGTCAAAATAGGCAAGATTAGCCTAGCAAATTTTGAAAAAGAGTAATCATAGGGAAATACCATAGAAGGTATTATAAGGTGTTTTTATACTTTAGTTTTGTGTCTGATAAGCACCTATTTGTGTAATAAGAATATAATTTATAAATAAATAATTCAGGAGATCACAAAGAGAAAGTGCATATTGTCTGGACTACAAAAAATTTTTTGTCTATAAACAATCAAGGTCAAATTAAAAAGGCAAACAATTCAATGAAAAAAGGAAACATTTTTCACCAGCAATTTAGATACTGTATTTACAACATATAAGCGTGTCTCTGGAGGCACCTGGGTGGCTCAGTTGGTTAAGTGACTGCCTTTGACTCAGGTCATGACCCTGGAGTCCTGGGATTGAGTCCCACATTGGGCTCCCTGCTCAGTGAGAGTCTGCTTCTCCCTCTGACCCTCTCCCTTCTCATGCTCTCTCTCTCTCTCTCACTATCTCTCTCTCAAGTAAATAAATAAAATCTTAAAAAAAAGTGTCTCTGTTATAGCAATATGACCAGTATCGATAATGACCATTAATAAAAAGAAACTAAGAGAAGTATAATTTCATGAGTGAAATTTAGGATCTCACTGAAGCTTTAATTTCAATTTCTGCTATAAGTTCATTTGAATGTCTTTACTTTCTGTTGATCATCTTAACTTTTTGTAAAAATCACTTTTAAAAACCATTGGAAAAAAAATACAGTGATGATAAACGACAGTAGTTTGAGCAAACTACCTTCAGTTATATATTCCTGCTTGAACACTTTTAGCAGATAGCGGTTTTTTTAATTGAAATGTAATTGACACACAATGTCTTATTGGTTGCAGGTGTACATCAAAGTGATTTGATATTTTTGTACGTCACAAAATAATCCCCATGATAAGTCTAGTTACCATCTGTCACCATATGGAGTTATTACTATATTATTGACTATATTCCCTATGCTGTGCATTACATCCCTGTGACTTATTATTTTATAACTAGAAGTTTGTACCTCTTAATCCCTTTCACCTGTTTCATCAGCCTCCAACTCCTCCTGTCTCTGGTAACCAACAATGATATTTCCTATATCTGTGAGTCTGTCATTGTTTTGTTTTCTTTGTTCATTTGTGGTTGTTTCTACACCTTAGTGAAATCAGATAGCATTTATCTTTCCCTATCTGATTTATTTCCCCTACCATAAAACCCTCTAGGTCTGTTCAAGTTGTCACAAAGGCAAGGTTTCATTCTTTTGTATAGCTGTGTAACACTTCATTGTGTATGTGTGTATATATACCCTATCCTTTCATCTATCAATGGATGCTTAGGTTGCTTCTATTATTGACTATTGTAAATAATGTTGCAATGAACATAGAGGTGCATAGGTCTCTTTAAATCGATGTTTTTATTTTCTTCAGATAAATACACAGAAGTGGAATTGCTAAATATATTATAGCTTTATCAATTGATTGATTGATTGATTTTAGATCCCTACCATTTTCCATAGTGGCTGTGTTTACTTTCCTACCAACAGTGTACAAGGGTCCCCCTTTTTTCTATCTTTGCCCACACTTGTTATTTTTTGTTTTTTTGATAATAGCCAGTCTGGGAGGTGTAAGGTCGTGTCTCCCTGGGGTTTCACTTTGCATTTCCCTGATTGTAAGCAATGTTGAGCATCTTTTCCTGTGCCTGTCAGCCATCTATATGTCTTCTTTGGAAAAATGAAAAATGAAGCCCTTTGCCCATTTTTAATAGGATTATTTGTGTAGGTTTTTCTTAGGGGAGAAGTTGAGTTACAAGAGTTCCTTGTGTATTTTGGGTATTAACCCCTTATCAGATGGTGTCTTTTACATTGTTTATAAGTAGATTGAGAAAAGATTTTTCCACCCCCAGTTAAATTCTTACCTGCAGAAATGTCTAAAGTTGGATGACTGAGAGATAAAAGTGCTTTAAGTTTTGCTAGAGTAAAACTAGGGCCTTGATGAAAGAGTTGGGTTTTCTAATATTGTCCAAATTTAACTAATACTAAAACTCTGAATAAGCTTTATTAACTTAGAGAAGAAAAGAAACATAGAGGATCAGTAGAGAGAGATTGACTCTGAACAATTTTGCTATTAGTCAAAAAAGAACCCAAGGGGATTCAGAAATGACAAGTATAATAGACATAAAATAAAATATGACTGTCATGTATCTGTTGTTGAGAAACAACTAATATTTTCATGTTTATGCACAATTAGGGCCTTCTAAACAAAAATTACTGGCAATCAGGATAAAAGGATGTTTGACTAGTAAACATGCTTTGAAAGTTGGAGACTTCCAGAGAGATTTACAGACCTCTCTCCCCTGGAGCCTTTTATTTACATTCCAAAGGGTTCCAGACATCTAGGGACCTTCCCTTTTCTAAGAGAGGATCTGTCTACATTAGAAAATTACTGTCTTTTCCTTCTCTGGAGGGAAGAAGGGGCTGCTTTGTTGCAGTTTCTATGTAAACTGCAGAATTCATAATCTTTGGTTTCCTCTCCTGTCATAGAGACCCCCTCTATACACAAAGGGACAATTTTCTCTCAAGAAAGAGAAAGGAACATGGGCAAATTGTGTGCTTACTGTTATAAATGATTTCTGATCCAGAAACCTTGTATTTACTTTCCTTGTAGTGAAAACTTACTATGTGTTTATGTCATTTGTGGGTATTAAAAGCTCCATAGATCTAAAGTGGAGAGTTTGGTTCTTCCTTTGTTGTCAGCAAATGTTGAAATTTATTTTTGTATCCTTATAGTCCCAGAATGTGTAAATAGTACTAGTTATTTGCATAGTATTGTGGGCACCTCTGTCTTTAGGGACTACCAAGTTTGGAGAATGGGGAATTGCCAGAAAACATGGAGGCAAATGAAACCAAATAAGAAAGCAAAGACAGAATAATACTTCTGGGGCTTGAAACCATGATACTTATCAACACTCAAGAAGCTGGAATTGCAGGGTGCCTGGGTGGCTGAGTCGGTTAAGCATCTGCCTTTGGCTCAGGTCACGATCTTGGGTTCCTGGGACTGGCCTGTGTTGAGCTCCCCGCTCAGTGGCTCCTTTCCCTTTGCCCCTCCCTACCCTTGTGCTCTCTCTCTCTCTCAAATAAACAAATAAGATCTTTAAAAGAAAATGAAGCCGGCTTTACAAAGTCTACAGAAGAGTATTCCTAAAAAAAAGTTTAAAAACCATTCAGAGATGAGAAGAAAGAGAGACAAGCTCATTGTAATGATTTTTTTTTTTCATTTCATAATGAGAAATTCACTCATTCTAAAGGACTGACTATTATTCTGAGATCTTTATATTTTTTGTAATTGGAACATCATTTTTGTAAAGAAATATTTTATTTACTTATTTATCAGAGTGAGAGAGCACAAGCAGGGGGAACAGCAGGTAGAGGGAGAAGCAGGCTCCCTACTGAGCAAAAAGCCAGATGTGGGACTCAATCTCAGGACCCTGGGACCATTACCTGAGGTGAAGGCAGTCACTTAACTGACTGAGCCACCCAGGCATCCCAAGTTGAATCACTCTTTTAAGCAATAATGATAATAGCAAATTTTATGTTAGTTTATGGCATGTGGTAAAAACGTCCCTATTATTATATTCAAATTGTATTAACAGTGAAAGCATAGTCTTGGATCCACTGCTTTAAATGATTTGTTTTGTTTACTGGGCTTGAGATGGAGCAGCATTGGATGGAAGTAATGTCCTGAGTTTGGATGTGGTAGAGCGAACCCCAGGTTTGGATAACTCAGAGAAATGTCATAAAAAAAAAACACAAAAAAACAAGTAAGTCCTTGTTAAATTTTAAAGTAGAAATGTGCCACTTGGTTTATTGTCTGCATATATATTTAATAGATGTATTTAATATTTCTTTAAGAAATGAGATACAGGAAAAGTTTTACATAAACACATCAAGACAAATCAAATTCTTTCCTCTGTAAGTTTTTCTTAAAAGGTATTACTCATTTCCTCCTGAGGTTGAAAAACACATTTAAACAGACAGTATTATTGCTGAACATGGTTTTATGAAATCCTTGAGAAAACTTCAGACTTTAACTTATTTATATATTAAATTCTCTAAGATTGATATCAGTTCCAGATAGCTGAGATGGTTAGGAATACTGGACTTTGTAAGATTTAATTAATAATCAAGTTTTATGTATTGATTTTACTATCTTTGTGACTCTTCACTGAGTTGGAGGGAAGTTTAGTTTAATTTTGATACTTAAAATTAAATTTTGATACTTCTACTTTCACTATTTTGTTCATAGTTAGTCTCTATTTCAGGGGGTGAGGACTCTATTTATTCACATTGTATCCCTCTTAGTCAGTTCTGCTCTGCCCAGTGTATGTGCTCGATAAATATCTTAGAAGACCTAGAGAATAATCAAAATAGGGAGAACAAATGTCCACCCTATTAATATTGGTACCTATAGCAAACATTTAGACTCTGAACATTGGGCCACAATTCTTGTTCTAGTTATGGTCCATGTAGATATTGCTTTCTTGGGGTTCACCCCAATCAGTGAATAGAAAAATCATGAAGCAATACTAACATAATTCCAGAGCTCATTTTCAAAAACTCAAGATAGAAACCATAGAACGTTTCTATCCTTTTAAATTTCTACTAGTTTTAATTCTATTTCAAGCAGCTTCTCTCAATATGAGTCCCTGTCCTAGAAGAGCTCCTCTGTAGCTCTCAAAAGATAGCTCATTAATATAAAGAAAAGATTGTGTGTGCTATCCTAATAATCAATATTGGCAAATGCCAAGCTTTTGTGGATGTGTGTAGAAGTATATGAAAGATGTCTTGTGGACTACTGAAGGTATAAAAAATGTGTAAATGGTGATATAATTTTATAAATTACTATTTGAATAGATACACCTATGTACATAGACGTGTATATCAAAGCTATACACTAAACATTCAGCAAAGGTAATGAGAGTCTAGAACATTTAGATATTTTTTCTCTCTATAAATGAATTTGAGCTTAGCATATAGGAAGTAAATCTTGAACAAGTCTGAAACTACATAGTTTTGATCATATCTGGACTTAGTTCAATATTATGAACCTGACAAAATGGGGCTCAAGAGGGAATAATTGAGATAAAGTATGTGCAAACTGAGTAATAAGAAGAATGATCAAGGGGCACCTAGGTGGCTCAGTCGGTTAAACATCTGCCTTCAGCTCAGGTCATGCATGGTCCCAGGATCCTGGGATTGAGCCCCATATCAGGCTCCCCACTCAGCAGGGAGTTTACTTCTCCCTCTCCCTTTGCCCCTTCGCCTTCCCTCATCTAGTTTCTTGCTCTGTCTCACTCTTTCTCAAATAAATAAATAAAATCTTAAAAAAAAAAAGATCAAGCTACAAGGAGAACTGGATTAATATGAGAAAAGATTGTGTGTATCTGTGAGAAAGTGTGTATAACAAAATGCTGGCTTAAAAGGCTGTCTTCAGGGGTGCCTGGGTGCCTCAGTCTGTAAAGCGTCTGTCTTCAGCTCAGGTCATGATTTCAGGGTCCAGGGATTGAGCCTCGCATCAGGTTCCCTGTTTAGTAGGGAGCCTGATTCTCCCTCTCTCTCTTCCTGCTCCTCTGCCTGCTTGTGCTCTCTCTCTACTTCTCTCAAAGAAATAAAGTCTTAAAAAAAAAAAAAAAAGGTTGTCTTCAAATTTCAGAAGGGCTCGCATGTTAAAGATATCTATGTATTTGTGTATGTAGCTATGTGCATGTATCCTGGATTACTCTGAAGGAATTAGGATTAAGGTCAGTGGTGGGGGGATGATACAGGAAAGTGCATCTCTGTATAATTCAGTTAAAATTCTAAAAATTTTAAACTGTTTAAAATTTGATTAAGTGACTGTATGACATGACAAAACTCCTTTCTTTCCCCCCAGTCTCCAAAAATTTCAAGCAGAGGTCAGAATGTTTGAGTGAATGTACATTCCAAATCTAAGATTCTAGTGTAGTAAGAATTAAATAGAAATTATTTTTCTGAGTATGTAGCTACCATAAATTCTTTTACTTACATAATCATCAAATATCTTGCTTATCATTAATCCATAACCCTGATTTTAATAGTTATAAAAGTCAGATTATCTTAAGAACTATTCAAGCTGGGGATACAAATAAAAAAATTCAAATTCTTCATAAATGCATCCACTTGTCTAGAATTATGACAACTCTTAATTCTTTGGTATATTTTTGTTTTCTCATCTCTCAACCTTCATGAAAGCTTGAATGACTTATTTTATTACTCTTTAAACCTTACCCCTGAATCTCTCCAATTTCCCTCATAGACGGAGGTCATAGAATATGAACTCATATTTACAAATTACAGGCTCTGACATCTGATTTTGCAACTTACTTTGTGACCATAGATAGGCACATCACCTCTCTGAGATGTTAATACTTATCCCATTCACTTACTCACTTACTACAGCAAATAGTGTAATGCATATTATATAATGTTTAGCATGGAGCCTGGCACAAAATATAACCTACTAATATTTGCAACATTCAAACCAATTGATTTCTCTGAGAATAGGTATGGTAGATATTCTGTAAGTATTAGATAACTTTTGGAGTTTCATTACTTGAATATTTTCTAAGCTTTCATTGTTTTTCATTGGAAGACCTGTTCATCCATTCTACAAGTATACATTGATATATTTAATGTGTAACTGTTAGACACTGTTGTAAATATCTCCCAAAAAGACAATAAAAATCAATGTAATTTATTTTATTTATTTTAAATAAAATAATCAATGTCTTTCTTAGCCTTCATAGAGTTTATAGATAACTAAGATAAATTATAAGTATTATTAGTACTGTGATAAAGAGGGTGACCATACAATTTGTTATCTCACCAGGATTTTCTCTATATAAACTATACATAAACATATGAATTCTACTGTTTTATATATATGAAAATATTTTCTGGAAATATATACAAATTTATTTACAAATGTTATTGAACTTCAATTAACACTTCACATTAACTATTTTCTCCATCCATAAATATGTGAAGTACAGCCACTATAATATCAGGAATGTGAGGGATCCATGTAATTTCTTACCTTTAACAAACTGTGGTATTTGTAGTCTCTGTGGTATCAAGTGTGACAATATAAGTAGATAATTCCATTTAATACTTAAATAAGCATGTATAAAAAAACCTATCAATTTCCATTATTCATATAATTGCATGAATAATGATAATCAGAAATACTATTTAATGATCATTTAAAGACAAATAATAGTCTGAGTATTCTTTCACCATTTGGAACTAGGTAAAACCAGAAAGAAAAAAAAAAGAGAGAGAGAGAGAAAGAAAGAAAGAGAGGGCAAAGCTTCCAAGGATGTCATTCATTTCTATATAATTCTCAGTGTGTGTCTTCTCTCCATAAAAAGTAACATAATAGTCACCTTAGTTGAACTAAGTTAGCTAACAATATTTAAAAAAAAAATCTTTCACAATTTTGGTTTGATTTAGGATCCTTAATATTTAGAAGAAAAGCTGATTGAGTTTGTATGAAATCCAGTGTGTTAGCAGCTGTTTCTTCCTTTTCCAGTATTTCCACTTTTATTCTTTGCACTGATTCCAATATATGCTTGAAGTTGCACTTATAGCATTCTCTGGGGAAATTTTTTATAGCTATGTTCTGAAGCAGGCATCAGATCAAGAAAATAGTTGCTCAGATATGTGTGAAAAGAAATAGCAGGTATGCCAAGATATTTGGGGGGAAATGTGTGAAAGCTGTATTTCTGTAGATGGAATGTGAGTTAGGTCAACTATATATAGGAGTTCACCTGAGTGTGCCTATTTCATTTAATTAAAACCCAAATTAAAATATTATCCATCCAAAAGAAGTTTGGATAAATTAGATTAACTCTTTACAGCCATTAAGATAATATTCACCCTCCAAAAAGTAAAAGCAATGTAAGCATGGTGAATAAAGACACCATGTCTAGCACTTAATTTCCTCTCACAAGTTTAGCCAGAGGAAAAGAAGAATGTAACTATCATGTCAGTTATGTGTCAAACACTTATACACATTTATGTTCTATTGTGGACCAGGAATTTAAAAACAAAGAAACAAACAAACAAAACCCCTAAATTGGGAAGTAAATAGGCCTGGATTTCAATCTGTCACTCACAGATTAGTGAGATGTTGGACTAAGGACCTGAATTCTTGTTTGCTTTATCAAAATAGTCAGGAGTCTTTTGGTTACAAGTGACTGAAAGTCAACAAAAATTATATTAGGCAAGGGCAAAAATGAGGCTCAAGATACCTAGAACTACCATGATTTCGCTCTTCACTTTCCTTCATCTCCTTTCTCTTATATCAGTTTTCTCTTCATGGCTTTTCCACTAGAAATCAAAGAGCTGTTTCTCATGGATCTAACTGGCTGTTTCCCAGCGAAGAGCTTTGATTAAGTTGGCCTACATAAATCATCTACATGTAAGTCCAGGAAGATGGAATAGCAAAAGTGACAGTAGTTACTGGAGTGCCATGGCTGAAGTGAGGAGAAGGTTGGTCCCCAAATAAGTGGATGCTTGTCAAATAAGGGAGATTGATGAGCATTGCAAAAAGCCCTTAGCAAGGTTGTTGTTAATAAATACACAAATATATAAAAATTATGTATATACATATATGTATAACCTTGCCTGGCACATATGCATATATACATAGAGATTTTCTATTTCTTGCATTCCCTTTGTTAGAGATAGCATTATGACTGAAATGATTCTAATATCTTAATTTTGCTGGTTCTCCTGTCTCTGTAGTCAAACTGAATTTATTTTATCTCTGTAAGAATTTCTTTCAAATCCAAGTTTGTTCAATAAAATATTGGTATTCAAGGAAGAGGATAGCATGATGTGGTAAATAAGCACACATTTGTAGAACATACAGACAAGTTCTAATCTCACTTCTGCTATTTGCTACCTCTGTGCCCTTGAGTAATTCTTATTCTTTATCTCAATTTCCTCATCTATAAAGTAAGGATAAGATAATTTTAGGAATGCAATAATATTTGTGAATGGCTTAGCAGAATGTTTAAAGACAATAAGTAAATGATCATAATTATTAGCATAGTTCTGGATCTCCTTTACTTTCCAAGGAAAACTTACCTATCAATTCTTTCCACTCAACAGAATCTAATGCCCTAAAGACGACCAGCAGATACTCACTGAACATTAACCTTCAGTGTTCTTTATCTTGAAATATTTCCTATACAGAAATGCAGACAGTTTTGTCCGTGAGACAGTGAGAGAAGTAAATAAAAATTCATCAGCTGTGAATCCTAATTTTAATTTTTCTTTCACGTATTTTGTGATTTTGAAGTCTTTAGTTTCTTTTATCATTTTATCTAGCCCAATCTTCTTATTCGTAAATCTAAAATGAAATGCTATATCTCAACCATTCTTCGCTTGCAAAGAAGTAAATGATAAAAACTACTATAAGAAGTCAGTTTTTAATAGTGAGCTATAATTAATCTATAGAATCAGGTTGTTAAAAAAAGGACATATGGTATACTGAATGTTTTCACTGCTCATATTAATCAAAATAGGTCTTAAATATCTCAGTGACTCTGAAAGTCCTGATGACTATTAAGTCTAAAAATAAGCAAATTGTCTCTTACACCATACACAAAGATAAACTCAAAATGGATAAAAGACCTCAATGTGAGGCAGGAATCTATTAAAATCCTAGAGGAGAACCAAGGCAGTAATCTCTTTGACATCAGCCACAGCAACTTCTTTCAAGATATGTCTCCAAAGGCAAAGGAAACAAAAGCGAAAGTGAACTTTTGGGACTTCATCAAGATCAAAAGCTTATGCACAGCAAAGGAAACAGTCTAAAAAACAAAGAGGCAACCCATGGAATGGGAGAAGATATTTGCAAATGACACTACAAAGGGCTGATATCCAAGATCAAAAAAAAACTCCTCAAACTCAACACACTCAAAACAGATAATCACATCAAAAAAAGGGCAGAAAACATGAACAGACACTTCTCCAAAGAAGACATACAAATGGCTAACAGACACACGAAAAAATGTTCATCATCATTAGTCATCAGGGAGATTCAAATCAAAACCACACTGAGATACCACCTGACACCAGTCAGAATGGTCAAAATTAACAAGTTTTGATTTGGTGCAGAACAAACAAATAAATAAATAAAAACTTCAAAATAAATGATTTTAATATTGGAATCCCTGCTTTATAAGGATATTAAAATCACAATGGGGTCATTCAATTCTTTTCAAAGAATCTAATGAAAACCATATGTTTAACCTGACTACTTCTGCATAAATTATTATTTACTAGTTACAAGTGTTGGAGAGGATGGGGAGAAAGGGAAACCCTCTTACACTATTAGTGGGAATGCAAGTTGGTGCAGCCACTTTGGAAAACAGTGTGGAGATTTCTTAAGAAATTAAAAATAGAGTAACCTAATGACCCTGCAATTGCAGTACTGGGTATTTATCCCAAAGATACTGATATAGTGAAAAGAAGGGCCATCTATACCCCAATGTTCATAGCAGCAATGGCCACAGTCGCCAAACTGTGCAAAGAACCAAGATGCCCTTCAGCAGACAAATGGATGAAGAAGATATATTCCATATATACAATGGAGTATTATGCCTCCATCAGAAAGGAAGAATACCCAACTTTTATATCAACATGGACTGGATTGGAAGAGATTATGCTGAATGAAATAAGCCAAGCAGAGAGAGTTAAGTATCATATAGTTTCACTTACTTGTGAAGCATAAGGAATAACACAGAGGACATTGGGAGGTGGAGAGGAGAGGTGAGTTGGGGAAAATTGGAGGGGGAGACAAACCATGAGAGACTGTGGACTCTGAGAAACAAACTGAGGGTTTTGGAGGGGGGTTGGAGGGTTGGGTGAGCCTGGTGGTGGGTATTATGGAGGGCAGATATTGCATGGAGCACAGGGTGTGGTGCATAATGATAAATGCAGGAACACTGGAAAGAAATAAAATAAAATAAAATAAAATGGAAAAAATAAGCAAATTGCTTTCATAGTGAGGACCCATGCCACACTAATACCTCTCTTCAATATATAATATTTTAAGTATGTAGCTTTAAAAAAAAATTTTTTTTAACAATATTCTGCCCCTACATTGATTAGGCATATCCAGGAAATAACAAACATATAGGTTACTTGATTTTGTGGTGCTTCTGGTCTGTTGGGAAGAAGATACTAGAGAGAACAGTAGGTGTCAGAGTAGAGGCAGTTATAGGAGTGCATTGATCAGATCTTCTTTTAGGACAGAATGTCCATGCTGAGGATACTTTCTACTCAGGCTCCCTCTTGCTAATAATCCCTTGGCCATTCCATGCCCAATACGTGACTCATCTAGTGGGCAGGTTTTGCTCTGGGACTTCCCATTGGCCAGAGAAAATCATCAGAGTTTTTTCTGAGCTCATTATACTCTGAGACTCCTCTTATCTGGTCCTCTTTTCTTCTTTCCTTTCACAGAGTCAAACTTGCACTGGGATCTGAAAGTTCCTCCCATTCTCCTGCACCTTTTCTCTTTATTTTTCATAAGTGTTTCATCTAATAAATCTTTTGCGTGACTAATTTCGTCCTGGTATCTGTCTCTCAGGGAAAATGCCCTGATACAGTACCCAAATGAGCATTATAATAAATGATTTTGGGACACCTGGGTGGCTCAGTTGGTTAAGCAGCTGCCTTCCGCTCAGGTGATGATGGCAGTGTCCAGGGATCAAGTCCCACATCAGGCTTCTTACTCGGCAGGGAGCCAGCTTCTCCCTCTGGCTCTGCCTGCCACTCTGTCTGCCTGTGCTCTCTCTCTCTCTCTCTCTCTTTTACAAATAAATAAATAAAATCTTCAAAACAAATGATTTTAAGATTGGAATCCCAGTTTTATAAGGATATTAAAATCACAATGGGGTCATTCAATTCTTTTCAAAGAATCTAATGAAAACCATATGTTTAACCTGACTACTTCTGCATAAATAATTATTTAGTAGTTACAATTAGTTTGCTAGAAAAAAAAAATGAAGTATCCAATGTTTTGGGTTGCCTTTCTATGCACAACCTTGTTTTTAGAATGGATTTTTACCCTCAGCTTTACAACCCCTGGCCCAGTCACAGGTGACTGGACCAAAGGCCTCCTAGTCCCTGGAAAAATTGTTCTTGTCCTGAGCTGAGATAATAACATTTTCTTTAGAAAGAATATGTATAGTAAACATAAAGATTATAGCATATGCATGGCATATCCTGGAGCTGGAAGAATATATATATGTGCATTAGCTTATTGGCTTGAGTTCTGTAAAAAGACGGAAGTCACCAGGAAAAAAAAAAAAAAAGATAGGAGAGATAATAAAGACCTGAGAGGTAAAAAGAACAACTTTGTTTTCATTTTCCATTTCCATCTGGGGTCACTAAGTTCTGTCTATACATGATCTGTCTATTAAGTGTCACAGAAACTTAACTGTCTGAATGTTCAAATGATTAGGTTATAGGTCATAATCCAGTGACATTAGATAGTAAGACTGAGCTAATTAAGTGGAACAAGTTTCTTAGAGTAAGTGAATCTGAAGAGGTTATGAAAAATGTGAAATGTATACTAGAGATAACGTAGAGCCAATGAGATTCAGAGATCATTTTGGGAAGTAGGCAGAAGTTAAATTTATCCCTATAAGTCAAGGAATGACACTACTCATTCCTATTCAACAGCTGCTCTAAACATTGTTGGGGATCTAAAGTCCTAGTCATTTAGGAGCTTATAGGATGGGCAAAATGCAATTGCACTTACATCAATTGCACTTAGAAATGAACTAGGTCAAGAGATATGATACAAATAGTTTTAGGGAGGAAATTTAAGGAAGAAAATGTCATTTCTTTGATGTTATTGAGGTGGGAAATGTTGACATTTGAGATATATACTTAATGACAAATATTAATTTTATAAACATTCTGGTAGAGATGGTTGAATGAACAAAATAGTAAGAAATAACATAGATGAGAGTCAAGCAAAGATATTTAGTTTTGTTTAAAGCATGGGTTCTATATGGTAAATAACAGGGCAGGTATAGTCTATTGTATAGAGAGTCTTGGTGTCACTGTTAAAGATATCTTGAAATAAGAATTGACAAAACTGGATGATGGCTTATAAATAGTGGACTGAGAAGAGAGAGGATTCAGAAACGTTTCTAGCTAGGAAGGATTGAAAAGTGGTAGTCCAATTGACTGAAATTGGGAAGTCAGACTGAAGGTTGCTGGAGGGGAGGTGGGGGGAGGTTTGGGGTAAGTGGGTGCTGGGCATTAAAGAGGGGACATGATGTAATGAGCAATGGGTGTTGTATGCAACTGATGAATTACTGAACTCTACATCTGAAACTAATGATACACTCTGTTAATTACTTAGATTAAAAAAAAATAAGTAAAAAATTATTTTAGAGTAAGATTCAGTATTACAAATGTGAAATAATGAAACATTAGGGCAAGAATGGCAAGACTGGGAGAGCTACACTGGCTTCCTAGAAAATTCAGTTAGGTTTCTTTCTCAATATCCAGTCCTCACTTTCAAGCATTCTTTCTCACTCTTTATTGCAGCCTCTGTCACTCAAGAGTCCCTATGCTTCCCACCTTTTATTTTATCTAATATAAGCCCTTTCACTGCAGTGTGAAATATTTGTATAAATATCAAATGCTCCCAAGATTATTTATATTTTAACCTTATCATTATTCCCTGTAAGGAATGTGAAATATCAATGATCAAGCTAAGAGAGGTATGCTTTAGCATACAAGGAAAAAACCCTCCCAACTCTGAGAAAATGAAACCATAAGACATCCTGCCAACTCTGCTTATTATACATCAGGTTGTCCATGATTCGTAACCTAAAAATATTGACCAAGAGATAAATTTGGGTATGTACTGATATATAGATTCATGAGTTGTCAACAAAAAAGAAAGGAAATTAATTCATTTATTCTCCAAACATTTATTAAATATTTGCTATGAACCAGGCATTCTTCTAAGTGATGGAGATACTACAGTGAAAAAAAACGGAAATGTCTGTCCCTATGAATTTTACATTCAAAAAGAGAGACAACAAAAAAATATTAATAAGGAGTTAATGCATGCATTTATATGTAAATAGTTTCATTCAAAATTGTTACATATGATGTACAGCAGGAAAAGGAGATGGAAGGACTGAGAACAGGGAAAAAAACTGTAACTTAAGATAATCAGGAATGCATCATTAAGAACATTGGAACATATCTGAATGGCATATGGGGATGAACCATGTGAAAATCTAGGAAAAAAATGCTTTCTAGCAGAGAAAATACCAGTGTTGCCATTCCACTGATAGCTGGAAAGAGAAGTGAGGTGAAATAGATTAGTCCTTGTTCTTGCAGCTGGTCCTCAGATTATAAATGGTATTCATCATTTTCTTTCTGTACCACACACTGTATATTTCACTCAATGTAGACAGGCACCACAACTGGTCTGGGTTGCTTATTTCCCTGATGTTTTGACCTAGACCATCCTTAAAAGTTTGAATTCTTAATCATCTTGGCTTCTTGAGCCATGGTTTCTGCAACTGCTCATTTACTGTAATCAGTGGGCACAGAAACACCAAGCAACTCCACAGTGACTATTCTGTATTCCAAACATAGCCCTCCCTGCACCCATTGCATAGGAGTAACACTAGCATGGGTGGATGACAAGAAACAATTACCCTCTCCTTCTATTGGTACAATTAATATCAGCATGAAGAAGCCAGAGACATTAGGGGGTAGTTGCAACTTCAACTTCAATGGAACCCTTGCTGTGTCTTTAGCTGAATTGTTCCTACTAAAAACCAGCACTTCTAACCAACCAGAGCCTAAGGTCATAGGAATGAAAAGATAAATTCTGTGAACTTGAAAGAAGCAATTCTACTTCCACATCTTGGTTCCCAGATCCATGAAACTGATCTATAGAACGCAAATACCATATATCAACTGCTAGTCCCGTGCATATGTTATATCCTGGAGGACAGTGCTCCCATTTGGAAAGTGTTGTCCCTGATTTGGTGCAGTACATGAACTTTTCAGACCATTCCACTGTGTGATTTAGGCAACTGCTTCTAAATAATACATTATATAAGACTGGTAAATAATACTAGCAAATCCATTATATAAGACTATACCATATAATGTATAGTAATCCATGCTATACAACTATCATTGCCTCTAATATATTTTGAAATGTGTGCAATGCTCTGCAACAATATTGTATGGAGTACCATGTTAATAGATCAGCTCTTCTGTAAGCCCTTACTTAGTGTTATTAAGTAGAGGCATTGTGGACAAAGAAGATAAACCCATATCCACGGTAAGATTCAATTAAAGTAGGAACAAATCATTGTTCTCTCTAGGAAATGGTCCAATATCATTCATTTTCCACCAAAAAAAAAAAAAAAAAAATCTGTGTCTTTAAGGAATTGTGCCATATCAACTACACAGAATCAGTCTTTTTGGTGGCAAGCAGAGCATTCTACTGTATCATTAACTAATTGGGGATTTGAAGTAAAAGAGAGTTAATGGTCTTAGGTGTATATATATTCTCCACCTCTGTTTCCAAAATGCTGTCTCCTTTGTACCACACTAGCTGATTGAAGAGAAATAGGCTGACATCTATATGATGGGCTATTCTATGTGGATTTTTTGTTTGTTTGTTTGTTTTTTAGAACTTCTGTGGAACATACTCACTAGTAGTTGTAGCTATGTACAAGGTAACTTTTCTCATAGATTAATCGATACTTTTATCCAGAGCTTCTTGTTTCTCATATTCAAGTTTTCCAGGGCCTTGATTAATCAGCAAATTTAAAATTTAAAATTGATTAATTCTGCACATTTAAAGCGTCCATATATACCCATTCTTCGACTGACCTTTCTCCGTGTAATAATCAAGTCTGCCCCCTGGAATTCTATTTTCTAAAACCTACCATAAAGCAACCTTTGAATAGGTTTGTAATGATTGTTCTAGAAGTGAGAACAACATAGTCCACCTATGTATTAACCAATCCTGATTTTTTTTCCTTTGTTAGTTAATTATGTGACTCTTTTCACAAGGCTATAGTTTGCCTTTGAGGAAAAAGCATAGGTAAAATATAAATAGATAACATGAAAGTTTGAGACACCTGTGTATATAATTTTCTCATGCTTTTTGGAGTTCCTTGGGCCCAATTCAAAATATACCATCTGCACAGTACAATGGCTGCTGTGCCTATCTGATTATATGATTCACTGGGTGTGACATTACCAAGTTATGGTGTATAACTTCAATTACATAGTCATTCGATGTTCCTGGTAAGGCATTGACAATGTTAAACTTCATCTGAGACTTTTGCCCCAAGAAAACACTGGTGAAGTCATCTTCCCACTCTTTTGTGTTGCAGGAAATGGGTAATGACCAAAGATCATCCTGGTTTTGCATAGTCTAAGGTAAGACCAATGGGTCTCCTGAATGTGTCAGATAAGAGCCATCTCTAATCTTTGTCATGACTTCCGTAAAACTCACACATGACTCATTTTTCTATTTGTGTCTATCTAATGATAAGACCTCTCCTTTTCTTTGAGACATTTCTGATTAATAATGGCTTTCCATTGCAGTCATCTGAATAAAACTTTCTCCTTAATTATTTGTTACATCTTGTTTTTTATAACATTCAGCTGATTTAAGGCCCCATAATATGCCAGAAGTTATTTTAGAAATGATGATTAATTCTCTGCTGCATTCCTAAAATGTTTGATTATTATTATTTTAATTTTTAATATTTTTAGATTATTAGATCATTTAGAATATTTGATAATCAGAATGATGTCAAATTACATTTAAAAAACTTTTTCTGCACTTACTGACATGTTGGTTTTCCACTACTAATGTGACCTATAGTATACAAAGCAGCGTCTAATATCAAACCAGCAAAGTATAATGGTGCATTTTACTTGATTATATAGATTAATTTTTTTGTTATGTAATTGGACTATAAATCTTAGTGTTTTTATATGCTTGCAGTTGTGGCTCTATAGGTATTTTTTTTGTAAACTTAAGAGAACTTTTTAATCAAACAAATACATTAGATTCATTTCACAAGTTTCATAAAATCAATTGTACAGTGTACATTTTTTAGTGTTCTGAACTTTTTTATAATCTGGAAATGATCATTTTCCTGAGATTTTGAAAGAATTAACCTATAAAAGTGCATCTTGTCCTTTTTATTTGGTTAGTATATCTTTAATATCATTGAAACATTTTAAGTATACTATTTGTCTAACTATTACATTTTGACTCAATTTTGAACATTTATCTTACAGAAAATAATGTACATTAATGAAATTTTAAATAATTACTAGCTTGTATTTGCATACTATTAAAATTAATACATATATATGTATCTGTATTTCTTCCATCCTTAGGAATTATGGTTACTAAATAGTGCATACTTCTTACAAAATAATGATCATAATATAAGTAACACTTTGAGCAGTTCAGAGAGAAAGGGAGAAAATGTTAGGTTAGCTATATTTAAGAAATATTACATAGGTATTGATTTTGCATAAGGTATTTTTAAGTAATTTAAAAACACAAATTCAAATGAATAATGCTTTCTATAATCCTTATGTTAGAGAGTTTCAAAGCAGCAGGTATCTGGTGTTTATTAATTTCATAAAAGAGAAAAGAAGATTTTACTTACCCTTATCTAAATGCTATCTCCCAAGTACTCATTTTCCCCCTTTGGGGGAGGGACGATATTACTCGATGATAGTCAATGCTCTATTCCATTGAAAGGTAAAGCCTATTCTTGTACATCGCTGCAGCCTGAGTTTTTGTCCTCAACCACAGTCATACAAGAGGGTGCCAGCAATATAGTTTCCATAAATGGGGCAACAACAGTGCAATCTCAGTTAGTCAATACAAAACTTGGTTCATCTTTTTCATAGTGTTCATTGATATTCAAGTTATATGGGTGTTCAATCTTTGTCTGAGGTCATTTTGTTATAGAAAAATATATGCCAGTATGTTAATAGTAGTGCTATATTGGTTTTGGGTTTCCAGAATGTTTTATTAACTTTTGTACTGGTATCTTTTAGTTTTCTTTGATTATTGTATATGATGTGTATTAAAACGGTAAGGAGAAATATAAAATGAGCAAAATACTACTGGAAATATATCTACTAAAATATATACAGGGATTTAACCTGGAAAACTGAATTATGATGATTCTTTTCTCCTTTGCCAAATGGTTACAGGCTTTTAAAAATAGTAGTTAGAAAACAGTTTCTACAAAAAGGACTGAAGAAAAAGCTACAAATTATGGAATAAGTGTGGTAAGTTGTTATGGTGGACAAAAAAGAGAAAAATATCCCACTCTACTCTTGACATTGACCGGCAACCTTCCTACTGTGAAAAATTTTAACCGTTCTGTACCCTGAATTTTTGCTCATGATTTGAAGCATTAATGCCCCATTTTATTTTGTCTTTGAATGTTATTTTTGTTGTTGTTTTTCCTTAGTCCCTCTCTTTTTATTTTATTCAATTTTCATGATACCAAGTTCCCAAACTCTCTATAACCACTGCTCACTTAATGAACTATATTTGCTGGCACTCTCTTGTATTTCCAATTTATTTATCACTGTCACTTTACAATCATATCAGATGAAGATGAATCTATCATACTCTCAAAGTAGAGTATTTCTGAGGATTATTGCAATTAATCAGCAGTTGAACAATCTTTTTAGAAATAATCTCAAATGCATTGTAAAATGTGAGTTTATTGAAATAAATAGTAGACTTTAAATCAGAGTTTATAATAATGCCTTGAAGTAAAGAAATGGTGAACTCACTGACACATGATTAGGGAGAGCAACCTTCTATAAATTTCTACTTAAGAAGTAGTTAACCAAGCTGTTTTCATGTATTGAGAAATGTGGGTCATTTAAAGAGGAATTAACTGTTTTCTAAAATCAATAAATTATAGAATGATGAGAAAATATTTTATGGTGTCCTCCATTGGCACGTTAATGCTTTTCTAGAGACTGTATAATTGCTTTGTTCAATTATTTGAGGAAAAGATTGGAATGTTTCCTTCGAAAGGAAACCAAATTAGAACTATGTCAAACTCCACAGCAGCCAGTATCCTGGTACTTCTGTGCAAGAGTCACTCCTTGGATTCCTGTAATATCCCATTGCAAGACTTAAAATGATTCCATTTAGGAATCTTTCAGACATCAAAGATGATTGCTCATGTGTTTATATAATTTTGCCTACTGAATTGCTTGGCTATAGTTGTGCATTAGAAACTATCAACAGATTAAGTTTCTCTCTGTCTTTCCATTATCTAGAGAAATAGATGATAGATAGATAGATAGATAGATAGATAGATAGCCAGCCAAAATATCTGTTGAGTTTTATATTATATATATATAAATTATAGGTCATTGGGATCCCAAACTTATGAGATGGACTTGTTTCCACATATATATATTTTTCCTCTGACCAGTAGAATTATGAATGTCAGAGATAGAGATGAGGCACTTTGTAACAGATTCCTAGTTGTAGCAACACCAGTCATATTTTTGGTTTGTTTATTTTTTTGTTTTTACACAGGACCTACTGAAAATAACAAAAGACTTTTGGTGGGAATAATGAAATTCCATCCTGTAGCACCATACAATTAATTTTAAATATAAATTAAATATATATATGAACTATATATATAAAATATAAATTAAATATATAAAAATATAAATTAAATATATAATTATACTTCAAGAGCTACAAAATGTAAACAGTGAACTGATCACTTTTTTCATCTTAAAAAAAAATAACCCATCTCCAGTGAGAGCAAGAGAATGATTTCTGTTCTGGATTTCTTATTCAGACATTTATACAATCTTCTTATATATGCCAGAGATACTGGATTCTAGCTTGAGAACGCTATTTCTTGACTCAGTGTTTTCATGTTCATTTTTGTACTTGTTTAAAGAATGGTTTTTCAGTTCTGAAAGATGTACATAAAGATAAACATAGTAGTGGAAGTACTAAACAGCAATTAAGAAAGAAAAAGAATTTAAAAGGCATCCAAATCAGAATGAAAGAACAAAACTATCTTTGTCTAGATATGGATATGATTTTAAATATAGAATATCCTAAGGACCCCTCAAAACACAGTTAGAAATTATCAATAAATTTGATAAAGTTGTAGGATACAAGATCAATATAAAAATCAGCTGCATTTCTATACACTAATAATGAGCAGTAAGAAAGAGAAATTAAGAAAGCAACCCCATTTTACAATAGCCTTAAAAATAATAAAATATTGAGAAATAAATTTATCCAAGGAGAGGAAAAGTCTGTATGCTGGGCAGTATAAGATATTGATAAAAGGAATAGAAGAAGACACAAACAAATGAAGGAGAAGAGTTAATACTGTTAAAATGTTCATACTACTCAAGCCATCTATATATTTAATACAATTGCTATCAAAACTCCCATGAGATTTTTCACAAAATAGAGAAAATAATCCTAAAATTTGTATGGAATCACAAAAGATGCTGAAGAACCAAAGCATTTCTAGGAGGGGAAAACAACAACAACAACAGCAACAACAACAACAACAAAAACAAAGCTGAAGACATCACACTTTTTGATTTTACACTGTACTACAAAGCTATAGTAATCAAAACTTAGCATGGTATGGTATAATGTAGATTCATAGACCAATGGAGCAGGATCAAGAGCCCACAAGTAAATACTGGTATATATGGTCAACTAATATTTCACAACAGAACCAAGATTTAATAATGGGGAAAGGATAATTGCTTCAATAAATGGTCTTGGGAAAGTTGGATAATGCAATCCTCTCTTTTATCACTGACAAAAATTAATTTGAAATGGGTTAAAGACTTAAACATAAGACCTGAGTTCAAAGAGGTAAGAAAGAAAATCTTTGTCTTGGCAACAAATTTTTGGATATGACACCAAAAGCACAAGTGATAAATAAAAAACCAATAAGTGGGACTGTATCAAATTAAAAAGTCTCTTCATAGCAAAATAAGAAATCAACAAAATGAAAAGGCAGCTCATGGAATGGGAGAAAATATTTGCAAATCATATAACTAAGGGGTTAGTATATAAATATATAAAGAACTCATACAACTCAATGCCAAAAGACAATCGATTAAAAAATAGGCAGAGGAACTTAATAAAATTTTTCCAAAGCAGATAGCCAACAGGTACATGAAAAGCTGCTCAACATCTTTATGGAGAAATGCAAATCAAAACCACAATGAAAGATCACCTCACACCTTTTAGAATGACATTTATCAAAAAGATAAGAGGTAAGTGTTAGTGAGGATGTGGATGAAAGGGAACACTTGTGTACTGTTGATGGGAATGAGTAAATTGGTGTAGCCACTATAGAAAACGGTATGGAAATTCCTCAAAAAGTAGTACTATATGATCCAGCAATTCCACATCTGGGTATATATCCAAAGGAAATGAAACAAGTAATTGGAAGAGATGTCTGGACTCTCATATTCTTTGCAGCATTATTCACAAATAGGCAAGCTATTAAGTGTCCATCAATGGATGAATGGATAAAGAAGATGTGACACACACATACGCACACACACAAACACAGAGAGGAATATTACTGAACTATGAGAAAGAAGGAAGTCCTGCCATTTTAAATGATATTAATGATCATGAGGGCATTATGCTAATGAAATAAGACAGAAAAATACAAATACTATACAATATCACTTATATGTGAAATCTAAAAATGCCAAACTCAGAAACAGAGTAAAATGATGGTACTAGGGGAATGGGATTGGAGGAAATGGGGAGATACTAATCAGAGAGTACAAACATCCAATTCAGACAAATAAGTTCTGGGTATTTAATGATCAGCCTGATGATTATAGCTAATAATACTGTATTATATACTTGAAAGTTTCTAAAGAGTACTGAACTGTTCTTACCATGAGAAAGTAATACTTTCATGAAAGTAATGCGACATGATAGGATGTTAGCTAACCCCACGGTGGTAATCATTTTTCAATATATAAGTGTATCAAATCAAAATATTGTACACCTTAAACTTACACAATCTTATGTGTTAATTATATTTCAATAAGCTGGGGAAAAAGAACCCTTAACTTATGGCATTGGTACATATTGTGGGATCACAGGGGAAAGGAACTAATGGATTTGAGACACCTGAATCTTTCCTAACACTGTTTCTCAGAGTAGAATTTCTCACAGAGTTATGTCCACTAATATCACCTAATACAGCAAGCTTTAAATCTAGGAAGTGTACAAAACTACCAGTGTTAGCTAGGTTGCCTTAATAAAGATCATAATTTAGTCTGTCATGGTATTTTTTTAAAGACTTTTAAAAATCGTGTTATTAGTCACCATACAGTAACTCAGTTTTGATGTAACACTACATTTTTGATGTAGTGTTCCATGATTCATTGTTTGCATATAACACCCAGTGCTTCATGCATTCCATGCCCTCCTTAGTACCCTTCACCAGGTTCAGTCATCCCCTCATGCTGCTCTTTTCTAAAACTCTCCATTTGTTTCCCAGCGTCCATAGTCTCTCATGGTTCATCTCCCACTCTAATTTCTCCCCCTTCATTCTCCCCTTCTCCTAATGTATTATTTCCCCTTATCCTCCATGCTATTCCTTATGTTCCACAAATAAATGAAACCATATGATAATTTACTTCTCTGTTTGACTTATTTCACTTAGCATAATCTCCTCCAGTCCCATCCTAGCTGATGCAAAAGTTGGGTAATCATCCTTTCTGATGGCTGAGTAATATTCCATTGTGTATATGGGCCACATCTTTTTTATTCATTCATCTGTTGAAGATACGGTATCTTGACTTTTTCCAGTTTGGCAATTGTGGACATTGCTGCCATAAACATTGGGGTGTATGTGCTCCTTCTTTTCACTACATCTGTATCTTTGGGGTAAATACCCAGTGGTACAATTGGTGGGTCATAGGGTAGCTTTATTTTTAATTTTTTGAGGAATCTCCACACTGTTTTCCAAAGTGGCTGCACCAATTTACATTCCCACCCACAGTTATTTTTAAAACTATCCTGTAGCTGAGAATTATTGTATTGGAATCCAAAACTTACAAAGTTTCTCAAACATTTGCCAAATTAATTTGGCCCCATTTCTCTGGCACCAACAAAACACCTGTGCAGTGACTTGCATTCATTATTTCCTTCCTATGGCTTATTTTGCATGTTTAGTATTTTTTTGTTTTTAGCATATTTAGAAGTAAAATAAGTAAAAAAAAATGACAATACCATAATTTAATTCTTAGTATAGGAAGCCCAACATATTTTATTTCATTTTTAACTCGACCCACCAACGGTACCATTCCTATTTTCCTTTGCTCCTAAGAAAAAAAATATAACTACCATTAATATAGCAAATGGAATCCTTACTATTTGCTTCATTTTGTCTTATTATCTTATAATTCCAAAAGCTTTGGCTGGCAGCTGGAGTCTTGATAAATGTGACCATGCCACTAGATGTATTTCCCAAGATGCACAATGGCATGGATTTTTAAGTAAGAGTAATTGTAAAAATATTACTTCTTACTTAGCGAAATAAGTCAAGCAGAGAAAGACAACTATCCTATGATCTCCCTGATATGAGGAAGTGGTGATGCAACATGGGGGCTTAAGTGGGTACGAGAAGAATAAATGAAACAAGATGGGATTGGGAGGGAAACAAACCATAAGTGACTCTTAATCTCACAAAACAAACTGAGGGTTGCTGGGGGGGGGGGGTTTGGGAGAAAGGGGTGGGATTATGGACATTGGGGAGGGTATGTGCTTTGGTGAGTGCTGTGAAGTGTGTAAACCTGGTGATTCACAGACCTGTACCCCTGGGGATAAAAATATATGTTTATAAAAAATAAAAAATTAAAAAAATATATTACTTCTTACTAATTACTAAATGTAGATAATGCCAGAAAATTTATCTGAGTCTGGTAGATGGGATTGAATCAGTCTACCATTATACCTAGAATTCTCAGTTATAAGTGAGTCAGTAATATGGAATTGGTTAAGAATATAAATTCAGGGTGCCTGGATGGTCCAGTAAATCATGGTTCAACTCTTGGTTGTGGCTCAGGTTGTCATCTCAGGGTGTGAGATGAAGCCCCACATTGGGTTCCGGGCTCAGTGAGGAGCCTGCTTGAGATTCTCACTCTCCCTTTCTCCACCTCCTGCTTGTGCTCTCTCTCTTTCTCTAAAATAAATACATAAATATATATATATAAAAAGAATATAAACTTGTGTGACAAAGTCCTAGCTCTGTTACTTAATTTTTTTGTCTCTGTATATCTTTATTCTATCTGTGCTTCTCATTCCTCACCTATAAAGTTAAGGTAATTATAATCATCTCATACATGGTATTGATCATGTTCAGAGAGCACGTCGTAAGTGCTAAATGAGTTAGCTATTGCTTGATTAATATTTTTGATGTAGGCTTCTTTCATATTCAGATTAGATTTATGTGAAGTACCCTAACTACCTCAGTGAAAGGCAATCTTCAGTGCATCCCTTTTTTCTCCCCTCTTTCTCACAGTCAGGTGTGATCTATCACAAGTATTGGTAATATATGATAGTTCTATTTATATGCTCAACAATTTATGAAGCATCTTCACTATGCTAAGATTTGGTACTATCACTAGAAACTGTACCTATTTTACCAAATTATTTTAATATGAAAAAAAAAATCATAGACCCCAAATAAGAACTGTAGCTTCAGTTCTCCCATTTGAAATGACTCCAATGATATACATTGAAATTACACAAATAGATATAAATTAAGAGCACATTTGCCTCTGGAAAGATTGTATTAGTGTGGTTTGAAATGGTTTTCTCTAGGTGGATATTACAGGTATTTTAAATTTTCTCCTTTTATCTTCTTTTTATTTTATCATTTTTATAAAGTAAATAATTTTAAATAAAAATGACTTTAAATTAGTAACATATTACCTTTATGTTGATATTGTAACTTTGTTTAATTATGATGCCAGCTTAATCTACTCTATAAAGTGATTAAGCCACATAATTTTGTAATGTAGAAGGCACTTAAGTCAATTTTACATGAATGGAAAATACTACATAAATACAAGCAAATATGCACAATTAGAGTATGACTGGTATAAAATAAGAATATTACATCTAGTTGTCTAGAATGTAGCCTTATGATTTACTATAAAATGTATGAAGCACCTCCCTAGTGTGGGTAGAATTTAATACTTATTAACCTCATCCAAATCTGGTCTCTCTCTGTAAAAATTAATTTAAAATAAGCTTATATAATTCCTTTCCTTTTCTTTGGACATGAAATGTATTTTTTTTTCAAATTTTATTTAGAAAGTCAAAACTACAGTTTTGGAGCTTATGTTACAGATCTTCTTGATGTTAATTTGATATATATTAAGTGAATATATCACGGGTAAATTTAATATTCAGAGTTTGAAAGGAAAACTTTTTCTGAGTCAGAAAACTTTAAATACTCAACCAAAGACTTAAAAACAATGTTATGCCTTGGGAGAACACACAGAATGTAACACCTAAAAGCTGTCTCTAGGCTCTATTAAATGTTTGGATTTTATCACATGAGTTGGACATTTGTTCCAAATTAATTGCCTCTTTTCAGTTTTTATACAATGCATGTGTATTTTATGTCTCCCTTGCTTTGAGGGCTTTAAAATGAATGAAAAGTGTAATAGACTGGTTTGGATACGATTCAGGCTTTTTGGCAGACTTCTGAGTAACAAGAGCCAGCCAGTACTTAATCAAACAGTATATTTAAGTAGCTGTTTTTTTTTCTTTTAAGTTTTGAACCAATGCTGTTTAACTTGACTGCCCATCCATCTCATGAAAATTTCTGTTGTTTTTTAAATGATAAAATGTTTGGAAGAATGTAGAACCTATCAGTAATCTAAATGCCCTTTTATTAGAGTGGTTATATTTCCAAAATGGATTTTTATTCATGTCAGTATTTTCCATTGTATCATAGAAAGAAAGCCATGAAATGGATTTCTCTTTTTTTCTTTTTTATCCACAGAATTAACACTTTCCCAAGTTAATCTTTGAGACATTTGTTAATATAAGCATTTTCTTACACAGAAATATTATTTCCTTTGAGTAAGTGAAAACTTGAGGTTAAGAAGGAACATGATATTGCTGTCTATATCAGTATTCAAACACCTGATAATTTCTATTCTCCATATTTTTAAACATGGCTTTTAAATGACAATTGCATTTTCCTATTCTAGGTGAAGCTATATAATTAATAGCATAGCTGGGAATGAGATGAAGCAGAAAAGTCTCATAGACACTTGTTACATCTCAAACCCTTTGGTACAAAAAAAATGTCAGTTTTGGTAGTACAACCCCAATGACATGAAGTCCACTGTGATTAGTCACATGACCCTCTTGTAGTAACCTACTGAGATACTGTTATCATAGCATTGAAAGGCAAATCTTTAATTAGCAATAATCTTTATCTGTACAATGTCAAATGATGTTTCATTTTCTCTAATAAAAGTCATCAGGGAGAAAGCAAGATTGCAGAGGAGTAGGAGACTGAAATATCTTCAGGTCCCAGGAGATCAGCTAGATAGTTATCAAACCATTCTGAAAACCTATAAACTCAACAGGAGATAGAGGAGAAGAAGAGCAGAAATTATAGGAACATAAAATCAACCACTTTCCAGAAGGTAGGATGTGCAGGGAAGTGAATCTGAAGTGTGGAAAGATAGACTGTGGGAGACCGACAAGTGAGAGAGCAGCGGAGCACAAAATCAGAATTTTTAGAAGTCTGTTCCACTGAGGCACATTGCTCCAGAGACTAAGCAGGGGGCGGAGCCCTCCTGGGGACAGTGTGGTCTCAGGACCTGCAGAGTCACAGAATGACTAGGGGGTGTCTGAATGTGGCAGAGCTCCTGCATATCAGAGCGGGGAAACTGGCTACAAAGACAGAGCTGAGGAGTATGTTCTCAGCTCAGGGTTACCTTAAACTGTGATCTGAGGCAAAGTCAAACCAATGCTTTTCGAGCAGGGACCCCACAAGTAGCAGATCCAGAGAGACCCCCTCCTTCTTCCTCCAAGAGGAGCAGCGCAGGAGTGTGCAGCAGGAATCCGCTGAGTTTGGAGATTCCAAATGGCCACATAGCAGAGATAGAAATGCTCAGTCACAGACTGGGTGAGCATGAGTGCAACCAGAAACAAAGGAGATGGGAGAGATTGACTGCTTTTCTCTGAGGGCACCCTGAGGAGTGGGATCCTGAGCTCTCAGCTCCTACAGGCTGGAGATTTGGAGGCCACCATCCTCATTCCCATCCTCCAGAGTGGTACAGAAAGTGTTCAGGGAACTAAAGCTACCAAGAGTGAACCCGAGCATATAACTTAGCTGGGCCTCTGGCAAGGGCGGTGCAATTCCACCTCAGGCAAAGACAATTGAGAATTATTGCAAGAGGCCCGACCCCCAGAAGATCAACAAGAACATCCTGCCAAGACGAATTTCACTAATCAATGAGAATTGCAGAACTCCAAAGCTAGGGGAAAGCAACACAGAGAATTCATGGCTTTTTTCACATGATCCTTTAGTCTTTCAAAGTTAAATTTTTTAAATTTTATTTTTTTCTTATTCTACTTTTTAACTTTCGCTCTTCCTATTTTAACATTTTTAAACTATTTCCTCTTATCAATACCTTTTTTTAAAAATCTTTTAAAATTTTCATTGTTATAGTCATATTTAACCTTCATTGTATTTAACCTTACTTTTTGTATACATACAGGTTTTTTCTTTAAAATTTTGGGATACAATTTTATCTAAATCAAAATATACCTTAAATCTAGCACATGGCTTTGTTCTAGTCTCCAGCCTGATCACATTCTTTCTTTCTCTCTCTCTTTTTTTTTTTTTTTTTTGTTCTTCTTTTCTTCCCAATGAACTTATCAACCCTTTCTTTGGAATTTTTAAAAATTTTCATCATTACAGTCATATTCCATCCCTTCATCATGTTTACCCTTAATTTTTTTTGTGGGTATATATATATATACACACACACACACATACACATATATATATAGTGTGTATGTGTGTATGTATGTGTGTATATATACACATATATGTGTTTTTCTTTCTTTAAAATTTTGAGAGACCAGAATACACCCAAAATCAAGTTTGTGGCTCTGTTTTATTCACCAGTCTTATATATATATATAAGTCTTATATATATATATAAAATTTTCCCCTTTCTTCTCCCCTGACTTTGGGGTCACTTCAGATTTGGATAGCATATATTTTTCTGGGGTCATTGCCACCTTTTAATATTTTGTTTTCTCATTCATCTATTCTTATCTAGATAAAATGACAAGATGGAAAAACTCACCACAAAAAAAAGAACAAGAGGCTTTACTGATGGCTAGGGACCTAATCAATATGGTCATTAGTAATATGTCAGAACTAGAGTTCAGAATGGTGATTATCAAGGTGCTAGCTGGCCCCCCCACCAAAAAAAATATATATTAGAGAATCCCTTTCTGGAGAAATAAAAGAACAAAAATCTAACCAAGTTGAAATAAAAAAAGCTGTTAATGAGGTGCAATAAAAAATGGAGGCTCATACTGATAGGATAAATAAGGCAGAAGAGAGAATTAGTGATATAGAAGACTAAATGATGGAGAATAAAGAAGCTGAGAAAGAGACAAACAACTACTGGACCATGAGAGGAGAATTTGAGAGGTAAGTGAAACCATAAGATGAAACAGTATTAGAATAATTGGGATCCCATAAGAAGAAAGAGGGGTGGGTAGAGGGTATATTGGAGCAAATTATAGTGGAGTATTTCCCTAATTTGAAAAAGTGAACAAGCATAAAAAATCAAGGAGGCATAGAGAACCCCTATCAAAATAAAAAAGATAGGTCAATACCCCATCATCTAATATTAAAACTTATTAGTCTCAGTGACAAAGAATAAATCCTGAAAGCAGCACAAGACAAGAGGCCTGTAACAAACAATGGTATAAATAGTAGATGGGCAGCAGACCTATCTACAGAGATCTGGCAGGCCAGAAAGGACTGGAATGATATATTCAGAGCACAAAACAAGAAAAATATGCAGCCTAGAATACTATATCCAGCTAGGCTGTCATTGAAAATAGAAGAGATAAAAAGCTTCAAGGACAAACAAAAATTAAAAGAATTTGTAAACAACAAGACAGCACTACAGGAAATATTGAAATGGGTCTTTGAAACCAAGAGACAGCCTAAAAGTAACAGATCAGAAATGAACAGAGACAATATACAGTAACAGTCACCTTACAAACAATACAATGGCACTAAATTCATATCTTTCAGAAGTAACCCTGAATGCAAGTGGGCTCAATGCCCCAATCACAAGACACAGTATATCAGAATAGATTTTTTAAAAAAAGCAAAAACAAAGCAAGGCCAGGTGCACCTGGGTGGCTCAGTGGGTTAAAGCTTCTGCCTTCAGCTCAGATCATGATCCCAGGGTCCTGGGATCAAGCCCCACATTAGGCTCTCTGCTCACTGGGAGCCTGCTTCCCTGCTTCTCTCTCTGCCTGCCTCTCTGCCTTCTTGTGATATCTCTCTGTAAAATGAATGAATGAATAAATAAATAAATAATAAAATCTTAAACAAAACGAAACAGAACAAAAGAAGAACAATCCATATGCTGTCTGCAAGAAACTCATTTTAGACACAAAGACACCTCCAGATTTAAAGTGAGAGGGTGGTAAACACTTTAGTATGCTAATGGACATCAAAAGAAAGCTAGGTTGTCAATCTATATATCAGAAAAATTAGATTTTAAATTAAAGGCTATAATAAGAGATGAGGAAGGACATTATATCATACTTAAAGGGTCTGTCCAACAAGATGATCCAACAATTTAAAATGTCTATGCCCCTAACATGGGAACAGCCAATTATATAAACCAATAAAAAAATTAAAAAAAAAAAAACCCATAGACAATAATACAATAATAAGTAGGGGACTTTAACACCTTGCCCTCACTGAAATGGACAGATCATCTAAGCAAAAGATCAAGAAGGAAATACAGGCTTTAAATGACACACTGGACCAGATGGACATCACAGATATATTCAGAAAATTCCAACCCAAAGCAACAGAATACACATTCTTCTCTAGTGCACATGGAACATTCTCTAGAATAGATCACATCCTGGGTCACAAATCAGGTCTCAACCAGTATCAAAGGACTGGGATCATTCCCTGCATATTTTCAGACCACAATGCTCTGAAACTAGTACTCAATCATAAAAGAAAAGTTAGAAACAACTCAAATACATCGAGGCTAAAGAACATCCTACTAAAGAATGAATGAGTCAACCAGGAAATTAAAGAATAGAAAAAATTCATGAAAACAAATGAAAATGAAAGCACAACTGTTTAAATCTTTGGTACAGAGCAAAGGCAGGCCTGAGAGGAAAGCATATAGCAGAACAAGCCATTCTCAAGAAACAAGAAAAGTCTCAAATAAACAACCAAAACCTATACCTAAAGGAGCTGGATAAAGAACAGCAAAGAAAGCCTAAACCCAGCAGAAAAGAAATAATAAAGATCAGAGTAGAAATCAATGAAATAGAAATCAAAAGAATAGAAGAACCAATCAACAAAGCTAGGAGCTTGTTCTTTGAAAGAATTAATAAGATTGATAAACCACTGGCCAGACTTATCAAAAAGAGAAGAGAAAGGACCCAAATTAATAAAATCATGAATAAAAGAGGAGAGATCATAACCAACACTAAAGAAATACAAACAATTATAAGATCATATTAGGAACAACTATATGCCAGGAATCTGACAATCTGGAAGAAATGGATGTATTCCTAGAGACGAATAAACTACCAAATCTGAACCAGGAAGAAATAGAAAACCTGAAAAGACCCATAAACAGTAAGGAGATTGAAGCACTCATTAAAAATTTCCCAAAAACAAGAGCCCAGGGCCAGATGGCTTCCCAGGGGAATTCTACCACCCATTTAAAGAATCAATACCTATTCTTTTGAAACTGTTCCAAAAAAATAGAAATGGAAGAAAAACTTCCAAACTCACTTTATGAGGCCAGCATTACCTTGATCCCAAAAACCAGACAAAGACCCCTTTGAAAAGGAGAATTACAGACCAATATCCTTGATGAACATGGATACAAAAATTCCACCAAAATACTAGCCAATAGGATCCAACATTACATTAAAAGGATTATTCATCATGACCAAGTGGAATTTAGTCCTGGGCTTCATGTTTGGTTTAACTTTCACAAATCAATCAATGTGATAAAATTCATTAATAGAAGAAAGAACAAGAACCATATGATACTCTCATAGATGTAGAAAAGGCATTTGACCAACTATAGCATCCTTTCTTGATCAAAACTCTTCAGTGTAGGGATAGAGGGTACATACCTCAATATCATCAAAGCCATCTATGAAAAACATCATAGCAAATATCATTCTCAGTGGCAAAAAACTGAGAGCTTTGCCCCTAAGGTCAGGAACACAGCAGGGATGTCCACTATCACCACTGCTATTCAACATAGTACTAGAAGTCCTAGCCTCAGCAATAAGACAACAAAAAGAAATTAAAGGTATCCCAATCAGTAAAGAAGAAGTCAAACTCTCATTCTTTGCGGATGACATGATCCTCTATACAGAAAACCCAAAAGACTCCATTCCCAAACTGTGTCAGGATGTAAAATCAATGCACAGAAATCAGTTGCATTTCTATACACCAACAGCAATACAGAAGAAAGAGAAAATAAGGAGTTGATCCCATTTGCAGTTGCATCCAAAAGCATAAGATACCTCAGAATAAATCTAACCAAAGAAAAAATACTGTTTGTGCTCAACAGTATGGAGTTTCCTCAAAAAGTTGAAAATAGAGCTACGCTACTACTCAGCTATCGCAGTACTGAGTATTTACCCTAAAAATACAAACTATATAGAAAACTATAAAGTACTCATGAAAGAAATTGAGGAAGCCTCAAAAATGGAAAAACATTCCATGCTCATGGACCGGGAGAACAAGTACTGTGAAAATATTTATGCTACCAAAAGCAATCTACACATTTAACACAATCCCTATCAAAATATCATTAACTGTTTTCAAAGAAATGGAACAAATAATCCTAAAATTTATATGGAACCAGAAAACCCCAATTAGCCAGAGGAATGTTGAAAAAGGAAGCTAAAGTTGGTGGCATCACTTTCAGACTTCAAGGTCTATTACAAAGCTGTCATCATCAAGACAGTATGGTACTGTCACAAAAACAGACATATAGATCAATGGAACAGAATAGAGAGCCCACTAACAGACCCTCAACTCTATGGTCAACTAATATTTGACAAAACAAGAAAGAATGTACAATGGAAAAAAGACAATCTCTTCAACAAATGGTGTTGGGAAAACAGGACAGACACATGCAGAAGAATGAAACTGGACCATTCCATTACTCCACACATGAAAATAGACAAAATAGATGAAGGACCTCAATGTGAGAGAGGAATCCATCAAAATCCTTGAGGAGAACACAGGCAGCAACCTCTTGAATCTTAGCCATAACAACTTCTTCCTAGAAACATCACCAAAGGCAAGGGAAGCAAGGGCAAAAATGAGCTATTGAGACTTCATCAAGATCAAAAGCTTTTGCACAGCAAAGGAAACAGTTAACAAAACCAAAAGACAACTGACAGAATGGGAGAAGATATTTGCAAATAACATATCAAATAAAGGACTAGTATCCAAAATCTATAAAGAACTTATGAAACTCAACACCAAAAAGACAAATAATCCAATCAAGAAATGGGCAGAAGACGTGAATAGACATTTCTACAAAGAAGACATCCAGATGGCCATCAGACACATGAAAAAGTGTTCCACATCACTTGGCATCAGGGAAATACAAATCAAAACCACAATGAGATACCACCTCACACCAGTCAGAATGGCTAAAATTAACAAGTCAGGAAATGACAGATGCTGGCAAGGATGCGAGGAAAGGGGAACCTTCCTACACTGTTGGTAGGACTGCAAGCTGGTGCAGCCACTTTGGAAAACAGTATGGAGTTTCCTCAAAAAGTTGAAAATAGAGCTACACTACTACTCAGCTATCGCACTACTGAGTATTTACCCTAAAAATACAAATGTAGGGATCTGAAGGGACATGTGCACCCGAATGTTTATAGCAGCAATGTCCACAATTGACAAACTATGGAAAGAACCTAGATGTCCATCAACAGACGAATGGATAAAGAAGAGGTTGTGTACATACACACACACACACACACACAGGAATATTATGCAGCCATCAAAAGAAACAAAATCTTGACATTTGCAATGACGTGGATGGAACTAGAGGGTATTATGCTGAGCAAAATAAGTCAATCAGCGAAAGATAATTATCATATGATTTCTCTGATATGAGGAATTTGAGAGGCAGGGGGTTGTAGGGGGTAGGGAGGGAAAAAATGAAACAAGATGGGTTGGGAGGGAAACAAACCATAAGAGACACTTAATCTCACGAATCAAACTGAAGGTTGCTGAGGGTTGGGGGGTGGGGATAAGGTGGCTGGGTTATGGACATTAGGGAGGGTAAGTGCTGTTAAATGTGTAAGCCTGATGATTCACAGACCTGTACCCCGGGGCAAATAATACTTTATATGTTAATAAAATATAACATTTATTTAGTAAATGTTAATAAAAATAACATTATATGTTAATAAAAAATAATCTAAATGCATCCCCCAACCAAAACTTGTACCAAGTTCATGTTGTCAAGAATTGCTAATTATTTAAAACAATAAGGAAGATTATTTAAATGTGGACACATTGTGTTCTGTTTATTAGATTTATGTTACCTACTAAGGTATGGATAATGAATTAAATTGGGAATGGATGAGTTTAGTTTAGAGAGAAAAATTAAAGCCCATGAATATAAACTTAATTCTACAATAATCTATTGAAGCCATGCATTTCCCCCAAGTTTAAAAAGTGCATTTATGTAAGTTATTTAGGGAAATATGAGCATCAAGTATTCATTTCTACTGAGGTCATGCATAAGTATGGTTATAATTCCTATCAAACATTCAGAATTTATAATGTTGCTTATTTTAGTATATACTACACTAGAAGAATACATGAGTGAAAAGATAACACATGTTTTCTTTAAATGTATTCTCAGTATCACTGCACCATGTAAATCAAATATTACTTAAAGTCACCAAAGGACAGCATCAGAACCATTTCTACACTCTGACTGAGAAAATAGTGCATCAAGTCATGTATCCATAAGGTTTTAAAAACTCTGTTTGGTTAGCAAATTGTTTGTGCTCAACCTGGGCTAACCTATTTACCTCTAAGTAATTTCTAATAAGAAATACATCAATATACCTCTGAATCTTTAAAGAATCAAAGTTAAAAATGTAGTCTTTTTAAATAATGCAACAAATATTTTTACATCCTGATTATACTAAATTGACAATTAAACCAAACACATAAGACACAAATAACCTCCAAATTTAAGCACAATTAATATACTAAGCCTCCTTGTGAGCATGAAATACTTACAATTCATATATATTTTAAAAATTGGAATCTATCTTCTATGGCAAATTGAGGCCAGTCTTACTTTAGTTTTCTCTGTTAACTTAAATTAAAAAAATCTAATACAAATATGTAGGTTACCTATAAATGTCTTCCTGATCATATTACCTTTTCTGTATCTACTCCAGAAATATCTAGAATGACACATGGATATTTAATAGCATATATGTTTTTATGTATTTCTATATTGTGCATATTCTTTTAGGAAACAGAAACTAAGGTAGCTAGGAATCTAATAGTCACACCAAGGTAAGGCTTTTGCAGCATAAAGGGAAAGAGCAAGAATAGACTTATTCCTCCAGCATTGCTTTTTCTTCTATAAAATCACCATGGCTATCCTTATATAACATTTGTGTCTCTTCCTTTATAAGGTGTTTGTTTATATGTTTTGTACATATTATAATTGGATTTTTGGTGCTTTTTTAAATTGTTGATTTTAAGTACTTTTTATATATTTTGGGTAAAAGTCCTGTACCGTATACGTTTTCTGCAAGGATTTTTCTTCACACAGTAGCTTGTCTTTAAATTTTCTTAACAGTGATTTTACAGCACATAAGTTTTAATTTTAATAAGTTCTAATTTATCAATTTTTTCTTCTGTGCATGATCTTAGTGTTATATTTAAATTCCATGAAAAACCTTAGGTGACCTAAATTTCTTCTTGTGTTTTCTCTAGAAAGGTTAGTTTTGTAGTTTACATTTAGATCTATGATGTATTTTCAGTTAATTTTTGTGAAAAATGTGAATCAGTAATCTAGTTTTATTCTTTCGCACATTTTTGTTCAATTGTTCCAATATAATTTATTGCAAAACCATCTTTTCTCCATTTAATTGCCTTACTCATTTCTCAAAGATCAATTGACTATTTGCGTGGAATCTTTATTCTATTCCCTTGATCTAAACGTCTATCTTTTGCTGATACTGTGCTGTCTTGAATACTGTAAACTTTGTACTAAGTCTTAACATATGTACTATTAATCCTCCAACTTTGTTCTTCAGTATTGTGTTGGTTATTCTGTTTTCCTCTTTTCCATGTAAACTTTAGTATGACTTTGTAAATATCTCCAAAATAGCTTGATACGCTGTTTTTTGGGATTGTGTTAAATCGTAGATCAAGTTGGGAAGAATTTACATTTTTATAATATTGAGTCTTCTAGCCTATAAAAATAGTATATTTCATTTTTTAGATTTTTTTAAGTTCTTTCATCAAATTTTGTAGTTTTTCACATATAAGTTCTGTAGACATTTTGTTAGATTGATACCTAAATAGTTCATTTTTGTGTGTTATTTTTTTTTAATTTAAATTCTAATCATTCATTGCTAGTATCTAGGGGAAAATTACTTTGTCATGTTAACCTTCTATCAAGTGGCTTTGATACATTCATTTAAGTATAGGCATGTTTCTGTTTTCCTACACAGAATCATGTCATCTGCAAAAATAGGCAATTTTATCTTTCTTCCAAATCTATATAACTTTATTTCCCTTTTCTATCTTATTGCATTGTTAGGACTTCCAGTATGATATTGATTAGAAATGGTGCAACGGGACATCCTTGCTTATTCCCAATCTTGGGAGGAAACCATCCAGTATCTCATCATTTAGTATGATGTCATCTGTGGGTTTTTTGTAGATGTTCTTTATCAAGTGACAGATTTCTCTTCTTTTACTTGTTTGCTGAAAATGTTTACTATGAGTGGCTATTGACATTTATCAAATGTTTCTTCTACCTGTATTATACAAACATATGAGTTTGGTTCTTTAGCATGTTGATGTGGTGTGCATTACATTGATTAATGAACCAGCCTTGAATACTTGCATTAAGTCCTACTTTGTTCTGGTATATAATTATTTTTATACATCATTTTATTCAATTTAATAATTTCTTAAGGATGAAAAAATCTATGTTCATGAGAGATATTGATCTGTAATATTCCTTACTCATATTGCCTGTATTTAATTTGCTATTAAGATAATACTGACCTCATACACTAAATTATGAAGGACTAACTTCTCTTCTATTTTTTGAAAGTGATTGTGAAAAATTGGTATCATTCTTTTCTTAAAGTTATGATGGAATTTTCCAGTAAAAACCTAACAGCTTGTGTATTACCTTTTGGAATATTTTTAGTTATTTATTCAATTTCCTTAATAGGTATTGGTTAATGCAGATTATCTATTTCTCCTTGTGTGAGTGTTGGTAGTTTGTGACTTTTTAAAGAATTAATTCTTCTCATCTCTAAGTTATAATATTTGTGGGAATATAGTTATTAACAGTATCATTTTATTATCCTTTAATGTCCACGGTATCAGTAGTAATGATTTCTCTTTCATGGCTAGTACTAGTAATTTGTGTCTTCTCTCTTTTTAATTGTTTAGACTAGCTAGGGTTTTATCAACTATATATTTTTTATTTTCTTTTCCTTTTTTTTTCTTAAAGAATTTATTTATATGACAGAGAGAGACACAGTGAGAGAAAGAACACAAGCAGTGGGAGTGGGAGAGGGAGAAGCAGGCTTAAGCCAAAGGAGATGACCTGAGCCAAAGGAGATGATTAAAGACTGAGCCACCCAGGCACCTCTTGTTTTATCAACTTTATATCCAAGAACCAATTTATGAATTCTTTTCAACAAACAAGATTAGGTTACCTTGATTTTCTCTATTGATTTCCTCTTTTCTATTTCACTGTTTTCTGCTCTAGTTTTTATTATTTCTCTTGCTCTACTTCTGTTTCCTTTAGACCTAAGTGGTCTTTCTTTAGTTTCCAAAGATGGAAGTTGAGATTATTAATTTTGAAACTTTCCTCTTTTCTCATTTAATATTATAAATTTCCCTTTAAGCCTTGTATTCACAGCTCTCACAAATTCTGATAAACTGTATTTTAGTACAAAATTTGTTAACTTTATTTTGAGACTTTTTTTTTAATTATTATTTGACGGAGAGAGAAAGATCACAAGTAGACTGAGAGGCAGGCAGATAGAAGTGGGTAGGAGGATGCAGGCTCCCTGTTGAGCAGAGAGACCAATGCGGGGCTTGATCCTAGGACCCTGGGATCATGACCTATCTTGAGACTTTTTGACCTGGTGTCATATAGAATCATACTGTTTTATATCCAAAGACTCAGCAGTTTTCCAAGTATCTTTCTGTTGCTGATATCTAGTATTAATTCTGATTTAATTTTATTGTGGTCTGAGAGCATACCCTGTATAATTTCTATTTTTCTAACTCTGCTAAGGTGTGTTTTATGACCTAGTGTATTTATTTGTGTGGATTTCCACATAAACCTGTGAAGTTGTTACTATTGTTTGATAAGTGTATCAATTAGATCAAGTTGATTGAAAGTACTATTCAAATCAAGTTCATTCATACTAATTACCTATCCACTTGGTCTATCAATTACTAAAGGAGATTTGAAGTCATCAACTATGACAGTATATTTGTTGACTTCTTTTCCATTCTGTTCAATTTTTTTATCATGCATTCTAATACTATATTGTCAAGTGCATATATGTTAGGGATCATTGTCTTCTTGAAAATTGACACTTTTATCATATGTAATGCCTCTCTTCATCCCTGAACAACTTTATCTATTCATAAGTTTACTTTGTGTGAAATTAATATAGTTATTCTACCTTTATCTTGACTAGAAAAGTCATGGTATATATTTCCCAATTTCTTTACTTTTAACCTATTGGATTCTATTTATATTAAAATATTTCTTTTCTTTTAATTTATTTTTATTTATTTTCAGCATAACAGTATTCATTATTTTTTCACCACACCAAGTACTCCATGCAATCCGTGCCCTCTTTAATACCCACCACCTGGTACCTCAACTTCCCACCCTGCCCCCGCCACTTCAAACCCATCAGATTGTTTTTCAGAGTCCATAGTCTCTCATGGTTCACCTCCCCTTCCAATTTCCCCCAACTCCCTTCTCTTCTCTAACTCCCCATGTCCTCCATGCTATTTGTTATGCTCCACAAATAAGTGAAACCATATGATAATTGACTCTCTCTGCTTGACTTATTTCACTCAGCATAATCTCCTCCAGTCCCGTCCATGTTGCTACAAAATTTGGGTATTCATCCTTTCTGATGGAGGCATAATACTCCATAGTGTATATGGACCACATCTTCCTTATCCATTTGTCCGTTGAAGGACATCTTGGTTCTTTGCACAGTTTGGCAACCATAGCCATTGCTGCTATAAGCATTGGGGTACAGATGGCCCTTCTTTTCACTACATCTGTATCTTTGGGGTAAATATCCAGTAGTGCAATTGCAGGGTCATAGGGAAGTTCTATTTTTAATTTCTTGCGGAATCTCCACACTGTTTTCCAAAGAGACTGCACCAACTTGCATTCCCACCAACAGTGTAAGAGGGTTCCCCTTTCTCCACATCCCTTCCAACACATGTTGTTTCCTGTCTTGTTAATTTTGGCCATTCTAACTGGTGTAAGGTGATATCACAGTGTGGTTTTAATTTGAATCTCCCTGATGGCTAGTTATGATGAACATTTTTTCATGTGTCTGATAGTCATTTGTATGTCTTCATTGGAAAAGTGTCTGTTCATATCTTCTGCCCATTTGTTGATATGATTGTCTGTTTTGTGTGTGTTGAGTTTGAGGAGTTCATTATAGATCCTGGATATCAACCTTTTGTCTGTACTGTCATTTGCAAATATCTTCTCCCATTCCATGGGTTGCCTCTTTGTTTTTTTTGACTGTTTCCTTTGCTGTGCAAAAGCTTTTGATTTTGATGAAGTCCCAAAAGTTTATTTTCGCTTTTGTTTCTTTTGCCTTTGGAGACATATCTTGAAAGAAGTTGCTGTGGCTGATATCAAAGAGATTACTGCCTATGTTCTCCTCTAGGATTCTGATGGATTCCTGTCTTACATTGAGGTATTTTATCCATTTTGAGTTTATCTTTGTGTACAGTGTAAGAGAATGGTCGAGTTTCATTCTTCTACATATAGCTGTCCAGTTTTCCCAGCACCATCTATTGAAGAGACTGTCTTTTTTCCACTGTATATTTTTTCCTGCTTTGTCAAAGATTATTTGCCCATAGAGTTGAGGGTCCATATCTGGGCTCTCTACTCTGTTCCACTGGTCTATGTGTCTGTTTTTATGCCAGTACCATGCTGTCTGGGTGATCACAGCTTTGTAATAAAGCTTGAAATCAGGTAACGTGATGCCCCCAGTTTTATTTTAGTTTTTCAACATTTCCTTAGCGATTCGGGGTCTCTTCTGATTCCATACAAATTTTTGGATTATTTGCTCCAGCTCTTTGAAGAATACCGGTGGAATTTTGATTGGAATGGCATTAAAAGTATAGATTGCTCTAGGCAGTATAGACATTTTAACAATGTTTATTCTTCCGATCTAAGAGCATGGAATGGTCTTCCATCTTTTTGTGTCTTCTTCAATTTCTTTCATGAGTGTTCTGTAGATCCTCGAGTACAGATCCTTTACCTCTTTGGTTAGGTTTATTCCCAGGTATCTTATGTTTCTTGGTGCTATAGTAAATGGAATCGATTCTCTAATTTCCCTTTCTGTATTTTCATTGTTAGTGTATAAGAAAGCCACTGATTTCTGTACGTTGATTTTGTATCCTGCCACATTGCTGAATTGCTGTATGAGTTCTAGTAGTTTGGGGGTGGAGTCTTTGGGGTTTTCTATATAAAGAATCATGTCATCTGCGAAGAGAGAGAGTTATAGATTTTTGGGGGAACTATTTTTACTCAGCAACTCCAATAAGTTTTCTTTTTTAATTGGTTTATTTGTACTATTGACATTTAAAGTGATCATTAATACAGTTGGATTAATTTCTACCACGTTTGTAACTGTCTTCTGTTTATTACATTTTCTTTGTCTTTTTCACCTCACCTTTTCTGGTTTTAATAGAAAATTTTATACAATTCACTTTGTTTATTTTCTTAACATATCAATTATATTTCTGTTTCAGTTTTTTTTAGAGGTTGCTGTGAAATTCACAGTGTATCTTTCAAACTAATCCTAATTCATCTTCGAATAATTCTCTGTTACTTCATGTGCAGTACAGATGCCTCATACTAATATTCGTAATTCCTTCTTCCCACCCCTTATGACACAGGTGTCTTTCATTTCATTTATTCATATGGTATACTGCCCAGTACTTTAAACAAGAAGTTATCTTTTTTTAATCAACTAATGACAAGAAAAACAAAGATTTTTATCTTACTTTCAGTTACCAATCTATTTATTCTTTTTATGTCTTTCTTTTCTTTATGTATATTTGAATTTATGACTTGTATCATTTTCCTCTACCTTTAGAACTCTGGCATGACAGGATTGTTAATAATGAAGTCCTTCAATTTTATTTGTCTGAGAAAGACTAATTTTTCCTTCATTTTTGGATGATAATTTCAATTGATATGGTATATCAAAGTTTTCTTCTCTTTTTCCACTTTTAATGCTTTAAATATTTCCATACTCTTGTTTACATGGTTTCTGACAAGAAGTCTACTGTAGTTCTTTTACTTGTTCTTTTTTTTGTTTGTTTGGCTTCTTTCAAAAATTTTATGTTTTTTATTTTCTGCATTGTAATATGATATACTAAGGTGATTTGTTTTTGTTTTTATCCTGGTTACTATTTTGGGGCTGTAGTTTTACATATGTCATTAATTCTGGAAAATTGCTAGCCATTTTTACTTCAGATATTTATTCTGATTTATTCTCTCTCATTTGCATCTACATAATACTTGATATGTTAGAGTTTAAATCTGTCATTGCAGGGGTGCCTGGGTGGATCAGTGGGTTAAGCCTCTGCCTTCGGCTCAGGTCATGATCCCAGGGTCCTGGGATCGAGCTCTTCATCGGGCTCTCTGCTCAGCGGGGAGCCTGCTTCCTCCTCTCCCTCTGCCTGCCTCTCTGCCTGCTTGTGATCTCTCTCTGTCAAATAAATAAATAAAATATTAAAAAAAATCTGTCATTGCATTACTAGTTTCCTGTTTATTCCTTCTTTATTTTTCACTCCTTTGTTGCCCATCTTCTTTTCTCTTGTGGGTTATTTTTGTTTTTAATTATCTATAGTGTTTTAGGATGTATCTCTTTGTGTACTTTCTTTATTTAGTAGTTCATCTAGAAATTACACTATATATATATAACCTATCACTGTCTTTTACTACCAACATTTTGATAGTGTAAGTGAAATGTAATGATCTTACTACACTTGAAGTCATTTTACCTCCATGTTTTATGACATAGATGTCTTTAATGTTACTTTCACATACATTGAGAACCACACCAGATAATGTTATAATATTAGTATCATTAAAAAGAAAAAATAATAACAAAAACAAAACCTGGACACCTGGGTGGCACAGTTGGTTAAGCCTCAGTCTCTTGATTTTAGCTGAGGTCATAATCTCAGAGGTCATGAGATAGAGCCCTGCACCCAGCTCTGTGCTCATCACAGAGTCTGCTTGAATTATCTCTCCCACCACTTTTCTCCCTCCTGCTCATGCTCTCTCTCTTTTTTTCTCTCAGATAAATCTTAAAGAAATACTTAAGGGGAGAATTATAGTCTATTATATTTGACTCTTTATCTACTCTTTCTATTCCACTATTTCTTTTTCATTCTTGATGATCCAGGTTTCCTTCTATTATTATTTCCTCTCTCTCTGTAGGATTTTCTTTAGCATTTTGTTTACAGCCGCTCTTAGTTTTCTGTGGTCTGAGATTGTTTTTATTTCTGTTATGTTCCTGAAGGATATTTTCTCTAGACATAGAATTTCAGGCTGTCAGTTCTTTTTTACACTTGAAAAATATTGGGCAACTTCCTTCTGTTTTCTATGGTAACTAATGAAATATGTTGCTGTCATTCGAATTGTTATTTCCCTAGAGGTAATATATTACATATTTTTTACTATTTTCAAGATGTTTTTCTTTGTTTTTTGTTTAGAGACAAAATATTTTATTTTGATGTGTCAGTGTATAGATTTCTTTAGATATAGTTCTTGATCAAATATGAAAAGATTTTGGTCTTCATTTCTTCAATTTTTTTTTTTTTCCCAGCCATCTACTACTACTCTTCTTCTGGAACTCCAGTGACACAAACACTACATCTTTGTTTGATTGTTTGCTTAAAATATTACATCTTATATAATAGTACAAAATTATTGAGTCTATTCATTTTTTAAAATTTATATTCTCCTTGGATGTTCAAATTAGATCATTTTTATTGATCTATTTCTAAGCTCTGTGACAATTTCCTTTGACATTTTTCCAATAAATCCAGTTTTCTATTAAATCCATCTGGTGAGTTCTTTATTGCTATTATTTTATTTCCAGTATTAAATTTCAACTTGGTTCTTCCTTATATTTCTTCTATTTATTATATATAGTTTTACTTTCACCTGTTTCAAGAGAGTCTAGTTTCTTTTGGAACATTTTTGTGGTTACTGTTTTAAAATCCTCCCAAAATAATTTCTTCATCTGTATCACCTCCATGTTGATACCTCTTGATTATTTTTCTCATTGAACTTGAGATGTTCTTGCTTTTTGATATGACAAGTGATTTTGGATTGTGTTTTGCATGCTTTGTGAGTTATTTATATTTTGTTTTTTTCAGTATGCCTATTTGAGTTCCTAATTCATGTCCTGGCCTAATTTTATAGCCCATGATTCAAATAGTAGTTTAGTTTCAAAGCTTTTGCAGTACTATTTTGGTATTCACCACTTGTGTGCTAATCGGCTGATCCAAAACATGGGCAATACTACAGTGTGTTCCAGTTTTTAAAACTTGTATAGCATTGCTTCTATTTGTTTCCTAAATGACTCAGACTGTGTATGTAGATCCATTTGACCTGTTTGTTTCCTTCCTGCACCCATCTTGATTATTAACAAAATAACTAACAACAAGCCTAGTTCTTAGTCTTATACACATTGCCCCACAGTTCATTTCATTGATGAAATATGATATCCTGTTACAAAACCATAAAGAGACTCAACCTAGCTTTTCTTTATCCAAGGAAATTAGATTTTAAAAAGATGTTACGGGCGCCTGTGTGGCTCAGTGAAGCATCTGACTCTTGGTTTTGGCTCAGGTCACAATCTCTGGGTCTGAAGATGAAGCCCCATGTTGGGCTCCTTCCTCAGCAGGGATTCTGCTTGTCCCCCTCCTTTTGCCTATCTCCCTCTCTCTTTCTCTGAAATAAATAAATAAATTTTTAAAATTTTTTTTAAAAAAGATGTCAAAATGATAACAGGAAAAGCTTAAGGAAAAGGTAAGAGCTACTGTTTCTTTAGGTGTTAAGAAAGGAGTGGGAATCTAATTTTTTAAGGACTCTATGGAAATTCATGAATGTCTATGTAGCTGATTCACAAAACAGTGTTCTGAAATACAGAGAGAGAGAGACAGGAGGATCTGGGGGGTGGTTAGAGATTGAGATTATCTAATAATCCTTGCAATTTTTGTGAGGGTACTATAATTATGGCTGTGACTAATTAGAATTATCATCTTCCCACTTTGTAGAAAATGTGACTATTATTCAAAATATTCACTAATGACTAGATTATAACAGAACACAGGAATAGAATAATAATCCCAAATCCCACACTTTCTTAGGATTTGTTGGATTTCAATAGTTGACAAAGCATTAAAGCATTGCAACATAGCTATCATTTATGATAATAGAAAAGAACAGAGGGAGGGCCTGATTCTCTAAGGTTTTAGAATGCCAGAATAAGAAATTTGGCCTTTTTGAATCAAAACTGGAATCCACTGAAGCATTTTAAAACATGAGAATGACTCAAAGCATCTCCTTAAAAAGACTGCGCCAAAAACAGAATATATGATAGACGGGGGCACTGCCACAAGTCAGACAAGAGCATAGTTAGTGAAATATTGCAGGCGTCATTGGAATGTAGGTTTTGATATGCTATCAGTATGTAGAATCCATTGGGAAAGAACACTATTTTAGAAAAGGATTACAGACTTATACAAGGCAAACTATCTGTAATTATGTAAATAGAGATTAAAATGATATGGACCACAAATTCCCTTTCTCTAGGACATATGATGTTGTCCAGATGGTATCAGCAGTGCCCCCAAGATAATCCAGAGATTAATTAACAGCTTGTGCAGGATTATCTTTTCCTTTCATCCTTAAAAATATCTAGTATTGGTCAAGGTTAAAGAGAAGCTACATAGATAAATATTGATTTGCTACAATAAGTACAAATATTTCTGACCCTAACATATGTGTATTCCTGAATTTTAGTTCCTTAATAACTGGGCTTAAATATCCATTTAAAGAGTATTAGCAAATATACTCTAATTATTTTATCATCACCTACATTACCTAGTGCAATGATATCTTCTGAGCACTCTAATAAACAAACAACCCCAGAAATCACAGAATAGAAAGCAATAGTTTCTTACAGACCAAATCACAGTTTATTAAATATGTTTAAAACTCAGAGCAAGAAGCAGGAGTGAGAGATGAAATAGGCTAACACAGTTAGAATAGTTGCACATGGGAGAAAGAACCTGCTGCATGAATCCTGTGTTTTACAATGTCAAATGTACTATCTCTCTTTTGCTTGGCTACCATACCCTTCTTTGCTGATAGTATGATTTTGAGAACCAGAGTTTAAAGTATATATAAAGGACTCATACAAAAATGGTGCCATGGCCAATGATACACATTGCTCTGTCAGAAAGATGCAGAGGGAAGTAGCTTGCAGGCTAATTTACTGACTAGCCATGGGCATATTCTGCCCATGGCTTATGCTTATCTGGGACCATAATACAACTATACTAGTGTCACCAATGGATGATGGATATAGGGATGAGAGAGGTTTTATCCCATAAGATGCATATCAATATGTGATCCTTATATTTCTCTTTATCTGTCTGTGATACTTGTTTATTTCAGCACACATTATAGTTATTCTTTCTATCTTTAGTGTGCCTTGTAGATTATTTATTACTCATTATTTAGAACTCGACTTATGGATTCTGCCTATATATCACATGCTACTTGTTTATTCACTTTATGTATTTCACACATCCTATGAACTTTGCCTACATCTCATAATTTATCAGCTTATTATCCTGGTATCACTTTCTGTGAGCTACATTCATGTTATTTGTTTACAAATAACAGAATAATTATGAATAGCAGAATTTAATAGTTTTCAAATAATAAAGAAAATTCATATTACAGTACTTATACTCCTGCTCTTATGGCACAAATTTTAAAAATAAAAGTTTTGTCAGAGCATATATTAGACCACAAAAATATGCAAGTATCTGGGCCATTTGTTTGCAATTCCCACTTAGCTTTGATTTTTCATCCATGCTAAGCATCATTTGGTTAAAAATTTTTATGTCATCTTTTTGATTAATGAAAAATAACCATTATTGACTTCACATGCCATCAAGTCATTAAAAATGTAACATATATGTTATATTACCTATAACATTTTATCTTTGGATTTTAAGATTACACAGTCGAAATAATTGGCCTATTGGCAAATGGAATCTAAGCTTCAAGAACTTGTACTAAAAAAAATGGCTATGACCATAAAATAGATATTGGACTTACTCTGACATACACAGGTGTATCTTATATATTGAGTCTACCCTTTCCCTGTTTTGTGTTATCCCTTTGTAGTGCGTCATTCTCCTGATATCTTCAAAAGAATAAAAGAATGACTGGCAGCATAGAATTGTGTACTCATCATAACTATCTTTCAAAAGTAATGGCAAAATACAGACTTTTTAAAGTAAGAAAAACTGGGGGACATCACTAAAAACAGTCAGGGACAACTGAAAGATGGAATTTAAGAATGAGAAAAATGATGCCGGAAATTAGAATGGAGATATGAAAAGGTATCATATACAGCAACAACCAGAAAAAATGTGCACTGATATAAGCAACAGAATTAGTATAAATTTGTGAAGTTGACGATGAAAGACCCAAAATATAGGACAAGCGTATCATATTAAGTAGGAAATTAGAATATACTTTGAAAAAAACAAATAATAATGACTATATGTCAAACATATTGGATGTATTCACAGCTTTAAATGTTCATAGTTAGAAGAAAATCCTAAAATTCCTGACATATGGTACTATCTTAAGAAGCTAGAGAAAGGAGAGCAAAGAAAATCAAACATAAGTAGAAAGAAGGAAATAAGATTAAAGGAGAAACCAGTAAAATGGAACACAGATAATCAACAAATAAGATTTAAAAAAACACTTTTACAAAGGTAAAAAAAAAAAAAAAATGACAACCACCAGATATCTAGGCAGACAGACAACAGGAATTACCAGTATCAGAAACAAAAGAATTATCAATGTGTACCCTACAGATATATTACAAACAGGGTCTTCCAAAGAAATGTGACAGCTCAAAATGAAATGAACAAATTCCTTGAAAATGTACAACCAATTGGCACTCCTGGGTGGTGCAGTCACTTAAGCATCAACTCTTGGTGTTGGGTCAGGTCACGATCTCAGGGTCCTGACGTAGAGCCCCACATTGTGTGTGCTCATTGCAGAGTCTACTTGAGTTTCTTTCTCCATCTTCCCTCTCTCCCCAGGACCCACTCTCTCTCTCTTTCAAATAAATAAATAAATACATATTTAAAAATATATATAATTAACCAAAAGTAGACACAATCCAGAAAATCTGAATATTACTCTATTAGAACAGCCTGCTCTTCTATCTACCCCCCACCCCACACACAAAGTCCATGAGCAGATGTTGAATGTCCTGCACAATTCTATCAAACATTTAAGGGAGAAAGATCATGAGTCTTTTATCAATTGGTTCAAATTACAGAGGAGTGTTATGAGTCCTGAATAACTGTAACACGAAAACATATCAATGTCATTATAATATTAGGAAGACAGAGGGGGTGTGATTGATGCTAAAGATTTTAAAAATTTTTTGATAGTCAACATATTGGTCAACTTAAGATGTGGGTAATAAGTAAATAATCAAGTTAAAATTTTAAGTTTAACCCTTATAATATAATAGAAATAAAAAGATGACATCATCCAAGCTAGTAAAGAGAGAAAAATGGAGTGAGAAAAAATTTAAAATAAGAAGAGTTTTTAATAAAACCAATAATTCCAGAAGAATTTAAATTAGATAGGTAGATCAATGCGCACAAAGTAGAAAAAAATAGAAAGCACAAATTAACATTGTAGAAATCTAAATTCATCAATAATCATAATCAATAAAAATGGACCAACTCATCAATTAGGAAACCCAACTTGTCAGATAAGTTAAAATATTTAGTTATATGATGTTGATAAGAAATATACTTGGGACGCCTAGGTGTCTCAGTCAGTTAAGCGACTGATTCTTGATTTCGGCTCAAGTCACAATATCAAGTCCATGAAATGGAGCCCCATGGCAAGCACATTTGGGCCCCCCACTGGGTGCAGAGCCCATTTAAGATTCCCCCTCTGCAATTCTCATTTCACTAATACAGCTCCAAGACTTCAAAGGGGCCCTAACAGTTTGGTGTGTTAGCTGAAACATGGACCAAAAATTGCCCAACACAAAATGAAATTGACATGCCAGAACTGCCTTGGTATACCATAGAGCAAACTATCCATATTTTCTTCTTTGTTGCCTTATTTGCAATATTTTTTTTGTGCTTCATTTAAGGTTTTATTTAAATGTATATATATAAATATATAATGAGCTGAAATGAAGAGATGGCTGTCAAACCAACTGAGCCACCCAGGCACATCTCATTTAAGGTTTATATACACATCTTTAATGCAGTACAGTCTATCCTCAGGTAATATACCACTTTATATGTGTAAAATTGTTGAATCACTATATTGTACACCCGAAACAAATATAACACTGTATGTTAACTATACTGGATTTAAAATTAAAAAAATATTCAAAAATATTATATCACTTGGGACACTTGGGTGACTCAGTTGACTAAACGTCTGCCTTTGGCTCAGGTCATGATCTCAGGGTCCTGGGATTGAGCCCCATGTTGGGGTCCCTGCTCTATGAGGAGTCTGTTTCTCTCTCTGCCCCTCCCCCAAGTCAGGCTTTCTCTCTTTCTTTCAAATAAATAAATAAAATATTTTAAAAATATTATATCACTTTATATATGGTTTAAAGTGGGTAGGAGAAGAATAAATGAAACAAGATGGGATTGGGAGGGAAGCAAACCATAAGTGACTCTTAATCTCGCAAAACAAACTGAGGGTTGCTGGGGGGAGGGGGTTTGGGAGAAGTGGGAGGGATTATGGATATTGGGGAGGGTATGTGCTTTGGTGAGTGCTGTGAAGTGTGTAAACCTGGTGATTCACAGACCTGTACCCCTGGAGATAAAAATATATGTTTATAAAAAATTAAAAATTAAAAAAAAATTAAATTAAATAAAAAAAGAATATTATAATCAAATCTTTCTATTTCTGAACACTGTGGTATTGTCATACCGTTGATTTCAGCATATTTTGTAAATCCCAACGTATATTTTAGAATTTTTGCTTTTGCTTTAATTAATGAATTGCTTTTTGAAGAGATTTAAGTAATAACAATGAATTTTATATTTACTCATGTAGTTTTCAAATCTGTTGCTCTTCTTTCTTTGTGTACATTCATTTCTTTTTGATATGACTTTCTTTCTGCCCAAAGGACTTCCCTTAACTTTTTTTCTGTGAGCGTGTGGGGACATTCTGTTAGTAATAAAAACTTTCAAACTTGAAAAAAAAAAAAAAAGATTTCCCCTGCATCTCCCTCACTCTCTTAAAAAAATAAAAGAAAGAAAAAAAGAAAAAAAGATATATATACCTAAATTTAAGGTAGTAAAATTTTAAAAATAAGAAGGGTAGAAAAATATAAAGAAAATGCTAAACAAAGAAGGCAAGTAAAAAACTCAAAAGTTACTTAGACAATACTTAATTTAGAATAGAAGTTAAATCAAAGAACATTGACAGAACTATAGAGTGATATCATTTATGGATAAAACAGTTTCATTTACTAGAAAGAAATTCTAAAGTTGGATGTAGCTGATAACAAATCTCATATATTAAAGATATATGAAAAAAAAATTAAAATTGACAAGTCTCCTAAAACTATGTGAGATTGCAACATACCTTTCTCAGCAATTGATGGATGAAGCAGACAAAAAGTCAGTAAGAATCTAGATTATTTTAGCAACATAACTAACAAAGCCATCTAATGTGTATGTATGTAGTATCATAATAAACGAAAACATACCTGTTTTTCAGACCAAAGCCATGAAGCAGTTCTTAGTGATACGCAAATAATTTATAACATGGTGTATTCTCTGACTACAATGCAGGTAACTTACAAATCAATAACAGAATACCTAAAAACCAGCTAATTAGAAAAACTAGAAAATTTGAAACACAATTAGAAGGTTTTAAACAATCACCTTAATAGGTGATATGTGGAAAAAATAAATCATAATGGAACATTTAATTAATTAATTAATGATTTTATATATTTATCTGAGAGAGAGACTGGGTGTGGGGAGAGAAAGAGCGTGAGCTAGGGAAGGGGCAGAAGGAGAGGGAGAAGCAGACTCCCTGCTGAGCAAGGAGCCCTACTCCATCCCAGAACCCTGAGATCATGACCAGAGCCTAAGGCAGACACTTAATGGACTGAGCCATCCAAGTCCCATAATGGAACATTTTAAATGCTAATATTTAACAACAAAAATATATCTCCATTTGCTGTATAAAGCTAAAATTACCTACTTAAAGGCAACTCTGTAGCTTTAATTATTTTATATTAGGAAAGAAGAAAGGCTAAAAATTGAGTGATGTCTGAAGTCAGGAAAAAAAAACCAGAATAAATGAAATGATTGTTAGTGAAATAATAAAGATGGGTTAATAGTAATGAAATAAGAAAAAAGCTTTAGAAAGATCAATGTAGCTTTGTTCTTTTGGAAACTGATAAAATTAAAATTTGGCAAAATTTATCAGCTTTAAAAAAAAAGAAAAATCCAAGAGAGAAAGGATGTGAATAAGTAATAGTAGGAGTGAAAAATGGAATACGACTATTATAGATGCATGAATGAGTAAGAAGATAAGAAACGTGAAGAACATTATATCAATCAATTTGAAAATGTGAGAAATATCTTTCTAGAAAAATATACTAAAACAGAATCAGAAATCTTTTTGTCATTTTTTTTTTAACTTTATAAGTTTCAACAGTAGTCAAACACCTTCTCACAATGAAAAAACAAAAGCTAGATGAATTTATGGAAAGTTCTATTAAACATTCATATGGGAACTATTTCTTAAGTTACACAAATGCCTTCAGAGAAGAGAAATACTAGCAACTCGAACACAGTAATGTATACAGAAGTAACATATCATGGATAATTTTGGCTTATTCTAGGAATATGATGTTTTCTCATGTTAAAATACCTTAAAATATTTCAGTGTAATTTCCCTCCTTAAATGGTTAAAGGATAAAAATTATGTCATCTAAATAAGTTAGAGATAAAAAGGAATTTGATAATATGTGTTATCTTTTTATGAAAGAAATTAGCATTTTGGTAAGGAGCCAGATTATAACATTAGGTCAGAGAAAAACATGCCTTAATGGAGTTTTAGCTCAGAGAAATCAGAACTATTAGCTGGTTATAGTTCTGGCTGACACCTCATCCTAACTCTTCTTCACGCCACTGAAATACACATATACGCCAAAGAGCAGGAGTCTGAGAAGTGATGTTCCTGGAGGCCTCAAAGGGGAGCACAAGAAAAAGATGTGAAGGGAAGACATATGACTCTGGTTAGAAAAAAACAAAAGACAAAAGAAAACAAAACAACCTGATCATGAAGGAGAAGGTAGAATGAAGGAAGAAATTAAAACCCTGAATTTGAAGAGTGGGAAATTTAGGAGGGAAGGTATGTTTCAGAAGTCAGTGAGTGATGCTTAGTCTGCAATCACCCAGTGTGGCACGTTAGATCCTCCCTCCATCACACTGAAAATGGTGTGGTGAGGGTGGCTGGAGCTGCTTCCCAAGCTGTGATCCACAAGAGCCCAACAGCAGATTTACTTGGGCAAGAGCACTAGCCCTGTACACAGCAATGCCCTCCTCTTTCCTCTAATGTGGCTCAGTCTGACTGCTGGGGGAAGAGGATCTCAAGGGTTGTGCTTGTTTAACAACCCCCAGGGTGATTCTCATATCCTTAAAATTTAGATAAGCCTTGGCCTAGCTATCCCAATGGAAGCATGTCTCTTCTCATCCATCCCATTTGGAACGATAACATGGGGAATAAATTTCAGGAACATGAGGAGGGGCAAATGGAGATTATCCAGGCTTCTATATTATCCATTAATTTGAAGTTAATTTTTAAATTTTCTATTTATTAGATCTGTTAACTTTTGTTGTGCTTCTAGAGCTTAAAAAATGTACATGGTCTGCTATCACACTTCCAGTTTGATTTTATTTGTTTGACAGTTATTCACAGATAATGACATACAAATGTGGAATACTGATATAATTCTTATTCTATAATATCTGGCCAGATTTTTTTTTTAAAGGAAGAGTAATGCAAAAGAGATTCAGGAGATATTATCAATTGCTGTATATACTGCATTTATACATTATTTAAGAATCAAGAAAGCCTGAAACTAAATACCACTTACATAATATCTTGCTTTATAAAACATCCTTTAAGGTTTATGGAAGTGTATATAGACAAAAATGGTAGGGGTATTTTTATTGGGAAAATAAATTATTTCCCAGGGAAAAAAGTGTGTTTTTAAAATTAAAGCGGTTTTCGAAACACATAGTAGAGCAAGAGGATATTGAAAAATAGCTATGTATATTTGTTAAAAAAATATTCAAAAAGTGTTTATAGGGCATCAGACTTGCCACAATAATTATTTTGCATTTATGGAAACCCAAAATATATGTAAGAGAGAACAATGATATTCCTACTCTATGTCTGCTGGTCAGACAACAGAGTCTGTAGTGTGGTATGGAGTTCCTACAGCTGTGGGCATGCACAAATCAGGTGTGCTAAGGATCAGATCAGGTGTGCTAAGGATCATCAAGATGATGGATGAACAATTGCAGGGGCCAGAAATATTTAATTGTATATCCAAGAATATTCCATATTAAGGTTGTCAGAAGAATAAGAACAGAAGCATCTTATTTTTTTTCAAATAGCTTAAAGGCCACCAGATGTAGAACTAGGGCAATGTGAGGAAGTAATATCAGAACACAAAAATACAGATTACAGAACATGTCAGTGAATGATTTTCATTGGACTGCATAGTCCCACTGGAAGTCTTCAAACATAGGTTGAATGACTTTGGTAATTTTAAAACATGATCCAGATCTCCTGAGAGATAGGTCACGGTTTCTCCCCTTGAGTTTGGGCTTTCTGACGGCTTGACCTATAGCATATAGAAGAAAGGATGTTGTGAGAGTTTTTAGACTCTGGCCTTCAGAGACTAGCAGCTTCTACTTTTTATCTCTTAGTACATTTTCTTTTGGAACCCAACCACCTTGCTGTGCAGGAGCTGAAGCTGTGTGGGGGGAGCCCCACACAGAGGAGAATTGAGAGTCACCAACAACTTTTAAGCCTTGCAATGGTGTCATCTTGGAAGTGGATCCTCCAATCCCAGTCTAGTTGGCCAGGGATCCCCAGATGTACTTTCCCCTAGAGTCCCAATTACCGAAAAGCAAAAATTTTCTGATTTCAATCTTTCAAAAAACGATTTGTTTGAGAGAGACAGAATGAGGGGGAGAGGAGTAAAGGGGAGGAACTTCAGCCACTTGGCACTCAGCATGGAGCCTGACACAGGGCTGGATCTCATAATCCTAAGATCATGACCTGAGCTGAAACCAAGAGTCTAAAGTTTAACCAACTGCACTGCCCAGGTGCCCCTGATTTAGTTCAATCCTGACAATCATTTCATTTCAGTCTGTATCCTACTCCAAGGCTCTTTCCTGTCATCCTCTAGTCTCCAGGCTGGGACAACTTGCATTTCTTTCTCACTTGGGTGAACAGCACTTATACAAAATGCCTTCCTCTCAGGGTTTTCCTTATCAGTGTTTAAGCCTTGATTAAATGTGCTGTTTCCTTTTATTCTTAATGTTCTCCATGGCCCTATCACACACCTGTTATTCTCAACCTTTCCATGACACAATTTAAAAGCTTTTCTTTTTAAAATTTTATTCTTCTCTTTCTATGGAAACAACAGGTCCTTGGTTTGGTTAACCAAAACCAACCTGTCAAAAATTCCATTTAGTATGATTATTGGCAGATCAAATCCTGTATCTCTACTTTACAATTACTACTGCTATAACATCTAAAAATTTTTCTCAGAGAGAAAAGAATATTTTTTGATGATTTTAATTTTCTTTACTTTTTTATTTCCCAATTTTCTGATGGTTTTAATTTTCTTATAAAGAAACACTTCTTCTACAAAGAAGAAATACTTCCTACACTATCACCACTGAATTATTAATTTAAAAATACAGTATGGTATTGTGGGAAAAATAGGCTCTGATTCAGACAGAAGATGTTTTAATTCTAGCTTTTCCACTTACTAGTTATATTGTTTCTGGATTTCTCTAAGTCTTGTTTTCTTCATTTTTAAAATATGGACAGCATACCTACTTTGTCAGATAAATTAAAATTGATGGAGATAATGTATCTAAAGCTTTAAGTGCAGTTTTTAAGTAAATTGACACTTTAACTATCACAATAAGGCTGTTACCACTTGATATAAACCTGGGAAGTTTGATATAGAAAGTTATTAGAGCATCATGTGTTCAGAATAAATATTTTGTTAAGAGAATTCTGAGAGATGGGTACAGAATGTGAAAGATTGAAGAGCTTCTTATTTCAAAACAATCTAAAGAATTTTGGACTCCAGTAACTTTGTGTATAGAATAATGATTTTTAAGAAAATTATTGATATATTGGGGCACCTGTGTGGCTCAGTTGTTGTGTCTGCCTTTGGCTCAGGTCATGATCTGAGGATCCTGAAATCAAGACCTGCTTTGGTCTCTCTGCTCAGCAGGAAGCCTGCTTCTCCCTCTCCCACTCCCCCTGCTTGTGTTCCCTCTCTTGCTGTGTCTCTCCCTGTTAAATAAATAAATAAAATATTTTTTTAAAAATGAAAATTATTGATATTAAGTTTAGATGCAAGAAAAGAAAATGCATGAGATGATGCACAATATTTTGAAAGATAATCTAGAGAAGTGTTAGAATTAAATAAGCATAAAAGCAACTAGCAAATCAAGAAAGATGTCATACAATGTAGAATAAGGTATAAAAAAGAGTGAAAAGGAGAAAATTAGTTTTGGTTTAAACAAGAGAGACATTCTTGAGAAAAATATTTGCAATAAAAATGTAGGAAATTTGTGTTTTTGACTGAATTAAATATTTTGACACATCTTTGGCCAAAGCATATCATGTTGTACCTAATTAGCTATTAAATGATATGTGGATTTAAATATTGTTAAGTTTGGAATTGGCTCTTAATGCCAGAGTGTTTGTGAACTGCTTTGAAATTAAGTTTGATTTAATGGGTATTACTTTGAGGCATTTTTGGAAAAGCAAACATAGGTGGAATTATAGCTCATTTTTAATCTCAACCTTCATTGTAATTACTCAGAGTGCCTTCTACTTACATGCATACAGAGTCTTGCTTATAATTAATAAGTACCAAAATGAAGCACACTTATGACAAATGAAGTACTACAAAATTAAAGTATCTAGTATAATGATTCAGTTCAAGGGATGGGTGATGAACTCTGAAATATATAGGACAGCATACACTGAACATCTATAATAGATTACAATAGAAAAAAAATTCAAATTTTTGAGGACAAAAGTAAGAGACCTTGTCAAAGTACACCTTTATTTTATATTAAGGTGTTGTACCTTCAAACGTTTCCTGATAGAAATTTGAACTAGAACTCACAAAATGGAATCAACAACATTTAGATCCAACTGTATCCTTTGACTACAGAGTAGTTACAGGGGTATGATGAATTTAACCAATTTTCTGACCTCATGAACATCACTTTTAGCTTGAAATGAGCCATGGGAAGAGCATTTATACCACAGAAATTGGTAAAACACTATAAATCAGATTTCTGCTTCATTGAAAAGCCAGTTGTTAAATATATACCAGCACTTGGCTGGTTGTGGAAATCACACTTTCTATACTTTCACTGAACAACATTCGTAGAATTTCTTGGGGAAATTTTTCAGCATGCATGCTCACTTTTAGATTATGTTTTATGAGTGATAGATCATACTGATTACTATTATTTCTTTCTATACTCTTCAGCCATTCTTGATTAAAACAACATTAAAAAGAGCCCATTTTTTATGAAAACTCAGTGACAGTTTGTCCCATTTTCTTTCTCTCGAACTATCAGATAGGGAGATTAATATCTGAGAGATATCTGAAAGAATTGGCTCCAAATTCTAATTTCTAAACATTTTAACTTAATAAACTAAGAATTTCCATAGAAATCTTGTATTTGGAGATACAAAATTTAACCTAGGGAGCCATTTTCATTAGCAAAATAGCATAAGGTAAATTTGTTTTCATTGATATGAATTTATGTGCATCAATTTTTTAAAGGAACCAATAACTACGTCATGTAAGTTTTGTTGATATTCTGGTAACTGCAAAGTAATTTTACTTTCAAACAAATAACATTAACTGTGTCTATATTGAACTAAAAATTGTTTCCAGGAAGAAAAGTGAAAATCCAAGATCCCATGCATTCACATGAAGCAGGTACCATTTAACTTAGCAGAATTTGACCAGTTTTCTGTCAATTAACAAGTTAAAAAATTAAAGCAGATGTTCATCTGACTTGAGGTTTGATGATTAACACCTGATATGACTAATGAGTAGATCAACTGGCATCTGATTAAATACAAAAATTCAGAAAATGCATGTGGCCAGAGCAGCAATTACTTATGTAGGAATGAGACTTTGCCAAGGAATTCTGGAATTCAGAGGATTTAAAAATTATGTTTTTTAAAAGAAAGTGGATACCATTTCCCTCCTCACCTAGACTGCACCCAGTACCTCAATAATGTATTAATTTTACCTATTCTGCAATGAGAGCAAACTCTCTTCTAGATCCTGCAGCAGCCTCTTTTAGTTGATGGTCGACATTGCCAAACTCATGCTGTAAGCCCTTTTCCTTTCTCTCTCTCCCTTCTCCCACAATCCATGATGCATATACATTATCCTCAGAGCACATTGTTTTCTGACTCTTACTCAACTAAAACCATTAATTATAATTCTACTTTATTTATGCTGTCAGTGGCAATACTATGTTAAATATTCATTTAAAAGTTTAAGATCTTTTTATAAATTCTAAATTATTCAGATAAATCTAGGAAGCTAAAGTCAACAGCTCTTACAAATTGTACAAGAATTTATAGATAGCCACAATTTTCTAACTTAGAAAACAATATTGGTTCTACTGTACTAATGAGTTTTTAATATTTATTGCATATTCTAAGTGTTCTACATGTTAAAAATAATCAAGTTTTATAATACTTCTATATAGAATTTTCATTGACACTCTTATTTTACAGATAAAGTTGAGGCACAGGGAAGATAATATATTTTTTGTTATTACACAAATATGCAAGAATGTAAAACCAGGAATCTAGCTTCACAACTCATGTTCTTAACTGCTATGTTATACAGTTCATCTCAAAAGGAGAGATTATCTCAATGTGTCTAGGAAAAGGATATTTTATAAGAAAAACTAAGTACCCTAAGTCAACATATTTTAATTAAATGTACTTAGGAATTGTAACTATATTCTCAGAAGTAAAAGAATGTATTTCAACTTTGAAATGAAAATATGATGTTAGAATAAAAGAATAGTCAGGGAACAATAAGAGCTTTTTAAAATTAAAAATGTGATAGCTAAAAAAGAAAACTCAGTAAAAATATTGGGAAATACAATTAAAGAAATTCCATAAGAAATAAGGCAATGAACAAAGAACAGATAATAAATTTGTGGATTTGTCCAGTGGGTTCAATATCTGATAAACAGGTGTTCCGGGAAGAGTGAAGAGAAAATAATGAAGAGAAAATCAAAGGTATTATGAGAAAATCAAATGTATGTTTCCATTGAAATATTTTAATTAGTGTGCAATGAATAAACATTTCCAATAGATATTGTGATAAAATTTCAGGGTATACAGAATAAAACAAATATCCTAAAAGCCTCAAGAAAGAAAAAGAAACACATTACAAAAAATAGAAATCATAATGTAATCATATTTTTCAATAGCAATTTGAGACACTAGAGGATAGTGGAACAATACCTTGAAGTTTTCTAGATAGATTTTAATTATACTGGCCAAACCACCAAAACATAGGAAAGTGCAATGTTAACATTTGAAGAGATGAAAGAAATAAAACATTCCTCTCTTATATACCTTCTCAGAAAGCTACTAGAGAATGGGCTCTGTCAAAGCAAAGAAGTAGATCATTCAGAAAGAAAGAGAAATAGGATCTATGGTAAAGTGTATTTAATACAACAGAAAAGAGAGAATTCCTGATATAACAGCTATCCTGTGAGTAAAGGATACTGATTGGTTCTAAAGAGGAAAATCTCTGGGAGGAGTGTCTCTATGAAACAAATAGAATGAATATATTCAACATCATTTGTTAATGTAGAAAATTATGTGACTGTGAAATAACATGGATATAACAAATGAAAAATGTAAGCAATCATTAAATCTTGGGGAAATAGAAAGGCACACAAGTAAAGTAATCTCTGACCTTACTTGGTTATAAATTATAATGATATATGCATCGCTTATTGTTTTAAGCAACAATATTGGGAAAAGAGGAAGAGAAGTGTTGTGTAAGAGAGTTAGATGAGCATCTTCCAAAGGAACTCAGAAGAAAAAATTGCTTTCAAAGCAAATCTTTATTGCCAATCAGTTATTGTCTCTGGTCAGAAATGATAGACCACATATGAGTACTGCTAATAAAATATTCAGTGTTTATGCTCCAGTTGTGGAACAGATTTATTGTTTCCTTCTCTTCACTCCATGTTGACACCACTGGCCCTGAGCTGAACCGACTTCTTTTCTTCCAGCACTCTCAGGTAAAAGTCTGGGTTTTAGGACCAGTGAGGGGCTATCTTGTCAAATAGCATCTGCTTTTGATGATGCTGTAGGCATTGAATTTCATATAAATTTCTCTATGTTACAGTATGCCATATCTAGACAAGGAGCTATAATAATATATAGTAAACTTCAGTTAACTATTACTTGGTATCACTGGCACAAACTTCAATAATAAAATAATAATAATAATTATTATTATTCAATAATAAAATGGGCTTTAGTGTAGGGAGGTAATTTACAAGTAGAATGAGTGATAGGAGAGGATGAAAGGAAAAATTGAAGTGAATTGTGTCACACTTGAGAATTGCACTCACACTTAGTTGTAGAGGAAAGAAAAGAAATTGTGGATACCACAGAGACCAGTAGGATGAATAAATTGAAGATAAATACAGGAAGGAGGTATATGTGTTTTGAAATGTCTATAGTTAAAACAAATAAGAAGTATCCGTCTAGAGTAAATACTACCAAGTCTTTCTTAAGAACAGTTATCATTACAGTTACCACTATTATAAACAAATATTAATATTATATGTCAAGAAGTTCCTGGAGTGGGAGCTAGGAAGTTAAATTTGGCTTGATCACTGATCAATGAAAAGCCATGAACGGATATACTTGCATCACTATGCCTTCTTTTTCTCTTTCCAAATAATTGAGAACACCATATAGAAGGTGTTTGAAACCAATATTTTAGATCATAGATCCATGAGAATCTTAAGTATATCAGTGATGAATATGTATATAACTGTATTCAAAACTGTCCCCCTGTAATATCTTTTCTTTGTAAAATAATTATAACAAACAAGAAATTATTTGTGGGTCTCACCCATGGCCCTCATTTACACCCATTCTTCAGTATATTATATAGCTTTCATTTCAAAACAGGTTCCCAGGATATTTATTAATCAAAACCTAGTCCACTCTATTTCATTATATGGTAGGATTACTGCCTCAAATCCATTTTTAAAAATGCGGTAGAAATAAAATATTTTAGGGTTCAGCAAATCTATTAAAATAATGCTGAATAAAACAAGAATAGCCTTCAGATAATACATTATTGATGGTATATCAAATATTAGCAATAATGCAACATTTAAAAATCTATGCTTGTGTAAAAAATGAATCACACAATAAAATCAGGGAACTGAAGACTTTATTATAAAATATTCTCTCAGCATGACATTCCTAACCCTGCTTCCTCTCACATTTCCCCTGTGGAGATTAACAATCCCCAAAGCTTTAACAATCTGCTTTTTTCTTAATCATTTCAGACAACCTTAAAATCTTTAACTTTTAGCTAAGGTAAGCCTTTTATGATTTTTTTTCTTAATTCAGTTAAATTCACTGAAGTTCAATGAATATGTACCTGTATACATATCATTATATACATTATATACATGTGAAGATATAAACAAATTATATACATTATATACATGTGCAGATATAAACAAAATTATATAAATTATATACATGTGCAGATATAAACAAATATGCACATACACGTGTATATGTGTAAGTGAATATCTGTATGTAAGTATGTGTATTTGGAGATTGAAAAAGCTTGTGTGTCATCCTATAATGTAGTAGAAAATGTGGTTCAAGCTATATATGATCATTAATAACAATAATAATTCTTATTGCCTAGACATTTAACATGTGGGAAGCACTTTACCAAGAACTTTACTTACGTTACCTTCTTTAATCTTTCTAACAAGTTTACGGGATATATATTATTCCTGGATATTGAAGCATGGAGTGGGAAGAATCTTACTCATGATCTCACTTAGCATTAAGAATTACAATTAAGTTGTTTTGGTCTCCTGATGGATATATTTCTTTTTTTTTTTTTACTTTTTTTATTTCATTATTGTTTTTTTTTAAAGTAGCCAGAAGTCTTAAAAAAAAAAAAAAAACACAAACAGCCAGAAGTTTATAGCTCTTAATCCTCTTCACCTATTTCACTTATCCCTTCATTTCTATGCCCTCTTGCAAACACCAGTTCTCTGTATTTATGATTGTTTCTGGTTTTTGCTTATTTGTTTCATTTTTTAGATACTATGTATAAATGAAATAATATGGTATTTGTCTTTCTCAGTCTGACTTATTTCATTTAACTTAATACCCTCTAGGTCTATCCATGTTACTGTAAATAGAAAGATTTTTTTTTTTAATGGCTGAGTATCATTCCATTATACATAAATACTACATCTTTATACATTCATCTATTTATGGATCTTTAGGTTGTTTTCATATCTTGACTTGTAAATAATGTTTCAATAAACATAGGGGTCATATATCTTTTTAAATGAGTGCTTTTGTTTTCTAGTAGTGATTGCAATTACTGGATTATGAGATATTTCTATTTTTAATTTTTGGAGCAGCCTCCATACTGTCTCCCATACCAACAGTGCACAATTTCTTTTTTTTTTCTACAATTCCATCAACACCTGTTATTTTTTATCATTTTCCAAGTGTGAGTCCCTTGGGCTGAGGGTGCCTGGTATAGGGTCTGATACCCTTGCTTCTCCTATTTGTGGTTAGTCACACTGAGGGCTTGTTTGTTTGTTTGTTTGTTTTTTGTTTTTTTAGATCTTATTTATTTATTTGACAGACAGAGATCACAAGTAGGCAGAGAGGCAGGCAGAGAGAGAGGACGGGTAGTGGGCTCCCTGCTGAGCAGAGAGCCCAATGTGGGGCTCCATCTCAGGACCCTGGGATCATGGTCTGAGCCAAAGGCAGAGCCTTCAACCCACTGAGCCACCCAGGTGCCCTGAGGGTTTGGTTCTTAATTGCATCTTTACCCCTACTATCCTTTTCAATGTGGCCTTCTCTCTGTTACTAGCTATGAAAGATCGATTCTGGAAGTCTTGAGGTTGTTTCTAGAGTTAGTTGCATAAACCTGGCTTTGCATCACTGGTGTGTCGATGGAATGAGGGGAGCTTGGGATCTTCCTACTCTGTCAACTTCCTCTTCTCCCATAGTTTAGTTTTAAAGCCAGTCTATTTGATCAAAAATCACTTCTTAAGCACTTTGATATACTGCTTGGTTCAATGTGAAGTATAAATCAACTGAATATGGTGTCTTTAGAAAAGCAAATTTATGTGTGAGAAAAAGGAAAATGGGAAAGACGGTAACATATCCAGCACTGATATTACAGTAGTTGGAGTGAGCTTCCTGAAAAACATCTAGATCAGTTCCCATAAGAGAAGAATTTGTTATGAGGAGTTAGAACATAGCAATATTACAATGATTTCCTTTGAATATAACAAATTTAAAAGACTTATTACTGATGGAACCAAATGAAATATGAAAAATGAGGAGATAGGTGGATCCAATGCTTTTGTCAGTTACATGTGACAGCCATGGTAATGTTTTAGAATGTAAAATGGAGTTTTTTGTTGTGGGGTGGGAATTATTTGTTGTTTTTGTTGCATCTGCTTCAGCTGATGTTGTTTACTATTTATTGCTCTCATGAGAAAAGTTGTAAACTATTTCATCATCTTTAGTCACACGATTCTTAAATGATTTTTGGTAAGCTTTGCAGTTGTCACTCACTCTATAGCTTTAACATTTATACTTCACTCATTACTAGAAAATGTATCCTTTTTCTACAACTACATGGAGTGAAGGACAAGCAACAGATAGAGACCCTCTAAATTGCCACTTTGGCCATTTTCCTTTCTCTGTGTTCCTCATACAGAACCCTTCTACATGGCCATCAAATTAACATACGTAAGTAAAATTCAAAAAGTGGAGAAAGGATTATCAAGTAATCTAATGAGATATTGGGACAGATGTTCTCAATTCCATGCCTACCCTCAATTAGGAAAATTCATAGAGAAGCTGAGGGTATGCTATTTCTATGATAAATTACTGATTTTAAATTAAAGCTGATACTTCCACTTATGAACATTATTGACCAATCATTCTTCCAAGAACATTAGAAAAGTTGAATAGAATGCAAAATAATCTGTTTGAAGACATTAAAGACCTACTCAAGCAAATAGGAATTAAAGAACCCAGAGCTTTGAAGATAGTAGTATGTGTTTAATTGTGGCCCCTGATTCATATGTTAAAATCCTTAACCTCAGTGGCTCAGAATGTGACTTTATTTGCAAATAAGATCATTGCAGATATAGTTAAGTTAGGGGGAGTTCATATTGGGGTAGGTAGGTCTAATCCAATGTGGCTCGTATCCTTGAAACAAGGAGAAATTTGGAGATAGATGCACACAGGGAGAGTATGTGTGAAAATGAAGGCAGAGATTGAGGTTGATACATCCACAAAACAAGGAACCCTTAAGATTGCTAACAAACCACCAAAAGCTTAGAGAGAGGTCTTGAAGGGCTTCTTTTCTCACAGCCCTCACAGCCCTCACAGCCCTTCCAACACTTAGATTTTAGTATCCAAGATTGTAAGAGAATAAATTTCTGTAGGTTAAGCCACCCCATTTGTGATACTTTGGCATAGCAGTCCAAACAAACTTAATACTTAGGGAAGCCATGTTTTGCCTGAAAGCACTTTCTGATAAATAAATGGTGTGAGACCAAAAAGTCGAAAAGCTGAGCAGAAAACAGTAATAAGAGATTGGAAAAAGTCAAGTTATGATAGAGTCATAGTACTAAGGAGATAAAATTTAGTATTTAGGTATTCCAAAACAGCCATATTTGAAGGGAAACCACTGATATTATCTAATGCGTTTCCTTTCAAGGCATTTGGAGATTTTAAGTGGGGCAAAAGAAGAAGAAAGAGGCAGCATAGTTGCTGAGAAGTCAAGCAGGGCTACTGAGAATTTTGTAGTGCTAGAGGGATCAAAAACATCAAGTTATGTGCATTTGTTTGTAACCATAGATTATAATATTCTTTCTGGACATAATAAATCCTATGTGAATTATTACCTTTACCACTTATATGTCAAAGTAAAAGAATTTTAGAAAACTTTTTTTGTTATTATTTGTATTATTATTCTTATGTATTTTAATTCTACATATACTTTGAAATAATCAACAATGTTTCTTGTTTGATACCTATGTATTTACTTATAAATACATATTTATACTTTCTTTAGTTCTTCATTCTTTCCTGCATTTCTTTAGTTTCACCTGGGAAAAGTTTCTTCTGTGTTTTCATGTCAAATAATTGTCTTCTTTTGAAAGAATTCCTTTAGTACTTTTTTTTGGTAAAATATGTCTCCTAGCAATTACTTTGTTATTTTATTTTATTTTTTATTTTCAAATAATTTCAAAGTTACAGGAAAGTCATAAGAATAAGGATAGGAAAAAGTAACCATTTATCCTTTACCAGATTTGTCTATTATTATTTAGTCTTTCCCTCTTCATTTGCTTTATCATTTTCTCTTTTTCTTCCATTCTCTCTCTCACTCTCTAACACACACACACATGCATTTTTTTCTTGAATCATTTGAGGTGAAACTATATACATTGTAGTTGTTTATTCCAAAACACTCCAATGTGCATTTCCTAAGAATAATTATATTACTTTTTAAAAAGCCACAGTAAGATTATCTAACTCTAATTTAGTAAATGATGACACACTAATTTGTCATTTTTCAGTTTTTCTAATTGAATGAATGATAATCATTTGTAAGAATTTTTTCCCTCTAGCTCAAGATTCACTCTAATGACACTAAGTCACTCTAATGACTCTAATGACATGTATTGTGTTTAGGTCTCTTTGGTGTTCTTTAATCTGACATATTTCCACAGCCCTTCTTTGTCTTTTATGACTAATTTTTGATGGCTATAATAAAACTCCTTCTGATTTTTACGTTTACTCACCCCTTCAGTTCAGTCGTGCCTTTTCTTGTAAGTCAGATTTGTATGAGTCTTAAAGTTGCAGGTGATGGTGGAGTAGGTGGAGAATGAATTCATTTTTATGATACCAACCATCTTGCTGATATATTAACTCTTATATCCTCACAGCAACCATAATAAATAGGTATTTTATTTCTAATTATCTCAGGTAGTAAATGCTAGACACTGGAATCCCATAATTTGTAACTCATAGAAGGTTGTAGTACTACTGCTGAGATCCGTCATCCTGTAGTAAGAGAGCTGTTCCCTCAGACAACAGAAACAAACTACAAGTTTTCACTTACATGTATTAAAGATAATTGCCAAACCCTGTGTTACAAGTAAAATAGGGTTGATTCCTTTTCAGCTGAAATTATAAATCCTATTTTCCAAATACCAAAGTGCCATCTTTCCATATTATAGAAGAAATTCTTAGGTGTTTTTTTCTCAAAAATCAAGAACTCTCTAGAAAATTAAGAAAATACTGATCAGTTTGACAGTATTAAGGAAATACTGATCAGTTTTCTTCTTATTTTTTAAAAAGATAATTTTATATCTATGCTCTAAAATAATTTTTTAGACTTTTTTATACTAACTTTATTGAGATATAATTCACATATTTAATTTTCTTTTTGTTGCTGATGATTTGAGTTTTTCCTCATTTTCTTTTTGTTTCATCTTTTTCCAAGAGAAAAAAAAAGTAAGCAAGATTCTTTGATAAAGAAAAAAGAAAGATGTAGCAACCTGCCTAAATTCTTCCAGGTTCATTTGGAAAATATGAAAAAGATTTACCAAATACCAAAACTATAATTTCAACTTTATAACAAAGATTTTTCAGAGATAACACATTTATGTGTTTTGTCAGAGAAATATAAGACCATTATTTTATAAAGAATAGTTTGAAGTACATTCATTTACATTACTTATACTTATTTTCTTTTTTAACTATTTATTTAGCTGTATTTCTATTGAGATATATCAGAAACACATTCAGTACTCAATACGCGCATGCCAAATGAATAAATGGCATTATATTGTCATATTTATCAAGGTTCAGAATAATTAATGTTTTCTAAAACATCTCTTAAAATGGAAAAGAGGAGAAAGCCAAAAAAAAAAAAAAAAAAAGGAAGAGGTAATTAATTAATTGAAGGTGAGTACAAAACCAGAGGAGAGGGGAGGAGCATTGAAAATATTCATTTTTTTTTTTTTAAAGATTTTATTTATTTATTTGACAGAGAGAGCGAGCACAGACAGACAGAGTGACAGGCAGAGGCAGAGGGAGAAGCAGGCTCCCCGCCGAGCAAGGAGCCCGATGCGGGACTCGATCCCAGGAGGCTGGGATCATGACCTGAGCCGAAGGCAGCCGCCCATCCGACTGAGCCACCCAGGCGTCCCCATGCAACTTAATTCTGTTTCAAATCTAAATTAAGATAAGAATTGCCTCCAGTCTAAAAAAGTCACTTGTCAATTATAAAAACCAGGATTTATTTGTGAGTCTGGGTATTCCGAGTAGGACTGCTGATTAATACTGCTTACCATTCTGCTTTGTTCCCTCTGTTGACTCTTGTGCACATTTTTCTCTGAGAATATCATCTCTGTCAGCACTTTCAAGAAACCTGGAGCTGGCCAAGTGCTACCCTGTCCTACACTTGAACCCTACCCACTCATCAATGATCAAACCAAAATAGAGCAACCTCGGGAAGCTTTTCTTCATGGTTCCCAACGGGAACTGACCTATCCTTCGTCTGAACCCGCCTTGCACTTGGTTTCTCTTTCCTAGGGTTGCTAACTGAGTGCATTGCCATCTCCTCCACTTCCCTTTTAATTCAACATTAAAAAGGACCACTGCTTCAGAAGAAATATACCCCTTCCTGGGTATCTATTTTGTTATACGTCAGAGTTGGAGATGAAAAAACTTTACTAGTGAAGAATATTTTGATATTCTTAATTCAGTTCTAGAGCTTTTTAGAGCCATGCATATAAAGCCAGAAACAGAGAACCACAAAAGACAAGAATATATATATTTGTTTTTCAAAATAGAATGTAAATTCACTTGTCAGTTTGATACAGGAGACTCAAGAGTTCAAAAGTATGAACAAGACAAAAGTTTTGTAGAGGAAGGGTATACAAAGGATAAAATGATGATAGAGAAATTTGGGGAGATTGTGGTAATGGTGGTGAAGGTGGTGGTGGTGGATGATCAGTCAGTCAGCAAAGAGAGTAACTACATTCATGACGTGCTAAGTGTGTGATTAATAAGAAAAGGACTGCATATTAAAATATATCAAAGCTGAATCTTTTGTGGTACAAAACTTTATATTCTACAGTTATATAAAGATGCCCCTACAGGCAGAGGCCACCCAGAAAAGCAGATGTTAGATGGAAATGTAAAACAGAATAATACATACAAATCTTAAGTGGAAAAATCAAAGCGAATGGGGAATATGACTATTTCATAGGAAGTTCTCACAAACTTAACCTATTTCATTTTAGTTCTTTGTTCTGTCTAAGTTATTTTTATGGGTCAGAACAAGGCTGGGTAAAGAAGCATGGAAACATGATCATAGCTTCTTTTTAAAATGTCAGGAAAACAGACTGTTTATTTTGACCCAAATCCACACAATTAGCAGGACTTTATCCCTCAGTGACTGAAGGTCTTGCTCTGTGTTTGAAAACCTAAAAAATGCAGCTGTTATGATGGATAAGACTGCTGATTCATCCTTCACCTAGAAATTCAGGACACATCTGTGCTATTTTTGATATAAATTAGATTAATCACAGATTCATTTATTCTAAGTAAACTGTTTTGAGGTCTTGTGAGGAGCAATTCTCTGGGGATCAAAAGGTCTTTAGTGCAAATCCCAGCAGAGGGAGATCTTCGAAAGTGAACAGCGTTCCTAGAAAAGCACGCTGTCCAACACTGCAAAGTATAGACTGATACTTAAATATTTTCTACTATCAAGTATAATTTTAGTAAGTTCTTCTGGAATTAACAACTATTACAAAGAACAGCAAAAGCATAGCTTAAAACAAAATTCAAAACAAAACAGAAAATAGAGACAAAAGTTCTTGACATAAATTAAAAATATAAAATATATAGAATTTATTCAGCGGCCATTTCTCCTTTCATCTCCTACCTCTACCCCCATACATTTGTTAATGATTAGTTGTTTCATATTTCTGAGATGCCTGTGTGGGAAGAATATTTTTGTGCTGCTTACCACCTTGGCCCTTTCTTACATACCTTCCTGCCCTATCATCTCCAGTCCCCCTTAAATCCATTTCTGCCTGACTTGACAATCAGGAAAGCACAGGAGACTTGTTGAAATGCTCAGTGAGGACCTACATATTGAACTTGGTGGTTATAGATCATACACAGCCATGCATACCTATCTGCTTCAGTCGCTATCATTCCTCTGAGGGAACTTATAACCTGTTCTTCCTGTCCCTGTTACCCAGGCTCCAGGCCATCACCTGGTACCATTAGATGCAACATCAGAAATCACTTGCTTTGTTCAAATTTCCTGCTGATTTTGTTTTATAGGTGTGCAGTCATCTCTGCCTTATTAAGTCAGAATGTTAAAGGAATGTCTGTCTGCCTTCCCAAACCATGTTCAATTGCTGACCTTAAACTCATGCTGGGACTTGGAGCACTTACTGATTGACAAACTGACTGTCTGGGAACTGAACCCTGATGGTGTGGGGAACAAGCAGTGAGGTAGAGCTCGGGGGGATGGGGGGTTGTTTCAAGCTTTAAGCTGAACAGTATTAACCCTGGGGCCTACTCCCTCCCCTTGGGCCATTGTATCTTCTGCCGTGGAAGAAATGAAACCAAAGGATGGAGTGAAATTCCCACCTTCAGGACCTCTAGCCCAGCTTAGCACTACCTCATCCTGCCTCTCAGCCTTTCCCTCCCCAGGGCCATTTGGTAAGTTCTGAGCACTTTAGGTAACTTTCTAGGACATGGACCACCATCGAGATTCTCATTTATTTTCTTGTTCCATGAAAAATGGTCAGGACTCAGACTTGTGAGCCCACGGAGGAGGGCCGGAGTAGTGTCCTCATAGCATAGGGAGAGAAGCTGAGGTCCAGAGTGGTATCACAGAAGCTCTGGGTGTCATGGAGGTTTGCCAGAAATGCACCTTGACAGGAACCCACACAAGTTGGTGGAGATAGAGAAGGTAGGTTAACACCATTAAGTGGCCATTTGAATAGGCCTTTGCCACAGGAGGGAGACGTTTTGGTTGGTTATAATTCAGCCCTCACACCCTCCCTCCCAGAGATATCTAGGAACACTTTGGTCTATCCTCTTACCTCAGGTATCAAGAGCCTCCAACATGCCCAGAATCAGGGCGCTATAATTGTTTTGCGGCTCTGAGGCCCTAGCCTCAAATGTATGTCAAGATATAGACTGAATTTCCATTCTGTTCCATTTATAATATGAATGATATTAATACTCATGTTTGCCTAATGAAAAAAAAAAAAAACAGGTAATCAGGAAGGCCAAGCCTACACGTTATTTTGGAATGCAGAAGGTGTTATGGGAGAGACCGAAGTTTCTCATAACATCAATATAATTGGTATTTACAACACTTTTTAAAGAGAGTTTTCATAGCTTTAGGAGCGAAAAGCATGTTTTCAGAGGAAGTCAAAAGAAATAACAAAACCGAGGCCCAGGGTGTGCTCTCAGTCAAATTACTGTAGTGTAGGCATCACCAGACTACTTTAAACTCATGCAACTAAGCTATGGCCAAGAAATTTTTACAAAGAGTGTTTAGAACATCCTTCCATGTGCTTCTCCTTGTCTTTCAGGGAGAGCAGCTATTTCCAGTTGAACACACAAACCACCTGTTGAAACCTGTTTTTTTTACAGAGGGTTGATAAATACTAGAGCACAGATGCAGCAATGAATATTTTACCAACATATCCATATGTGAACTATTTTGGAATTATTTTTGTTTAGTGCTAACAATGTTTCCTGTTGGAGAAGAGCACGCAATGAAACTGGCTGAGAGTCTTGTGTTCTTGATGAGAGGGGCACAGTACAATGAGTTATAGAGATAAGAAAGTGATAAGGTACTATATGCTTTGAGTGCCATTTGTGAGGAAAAAAGTGCCCTCGGACTTTCATTTGTCTTTTCTTCAACTACAGTCGGAGGGTCATGATGGCTATTGGACACATAGCATTATTCTTCGGTGCAAGAGAAAAAAAGCAGGAAGTATAAAGGAACTGACTAAAAAAGGGCAAAGAAATAAATACAATAACAATGAAACTTAGAAAGTTGCTAGCCACTACTGCTTAGCATGGAAGGCAATGGTGGCTCATGGGTCATGATGATATTTGCAACCAAAGATTTCAGCTTTGTGTAGCCATGTCTTGAGCTATATTATTCCTTCTACTGAAATATTTTCTCTTTCTACCACTGACATCCAAGGGTATGCCCTTTTCAGATCTCTCATGAAGGAGATTCTCTCTGGCTGTCCCTCCTTTGGGATCGAGGACAATATTCATACCAAGGACATGCTCTTTCCAGGCTGCTCTCAGCCAATGACTTATCCATCAGACGGACCAAGACTTCCTCAGGGCTTCACTGCAACTTGAGGCTTTTCCTATTCAATCTTCTGACCTACCCTTTCTTCTTTCTTAGGTATTTGCCTGCATCATTTTCTGAAGACCTTCTGTACCTACTCCTGCTACTTTCTCCTCTGTCCTTCATAGGCATTTTGCCCAATAAACCTCTCCCACATTTAATATCCTCTTGGTAAAGCTTCTCAGAATACCTGAACTAGCAGACACTCCAAAACGGATCCCCTTCACTTGTGAAAAATCAAGGCCAAGCCACGACCTTCATGAAGACTCCACTAATCCTTCTGTTTATAACATATATTTTTTTAAGATTTTATTTATTTATTTGACAGAGAGAGATCACAAGTAGGCAGAGAGGCAAGCAGAGGGAGAGGAGGAAGCAGGCTCTCTGCCGAGCAGAGAGCCCGATGCGGGACTCGACTCCAGGACCCTGAGATCATGAACTGAGCCGAAGGCAGAGGCTTAACCCACTGAGCCACTCAGGCGCCCCTGTTTATAACATCTTATTCCTTGAATTTCTTTCCACAAGAAAGCTCTATATTTATATTTTATAAGAGAGTTTTATAAAACTATATTCTTTTCTCATAATTTACCCTCTCTTCATTTTTTTCTAATTGGAAGATAGACACTGTTATGCTACTTTTAAAAATATTTATTCTCCCACATTGATTACCACATATGCTACCTAGCCTATTGGAGGCATTCATCAACTCTTTGCTAAATTCAACTAAATGGATTGTCACCTTACTTTATAGGACACTTAACAGCCATTAGTAAGTAACTTGATTGTTGGTTCTCTTCAATGCACAGCACTTCCAACAGGTAAACTTTCCCCATTTATTATTTCTGTGGTATACTCTTAATATTCCAGCTTAATTTCTTTTCAGTAAGGATTAGTAGATTCAGAATCCTTTGTTGCAGTTTGTTTGAGCATTCTATGTACTTGGTCATGTGCTAGGTAACAAAAACACAATGATGAAAAAGACATGGCCTCTGTCTTCAAACAGCTTATAGTAGGAAAGACCAATATGCAAAGGAATATGATAATACAAATTTTGAAGGCTCAAGATAAATGTCTGTGCAAGACTCATAGTTGCAAAAAAAGGGGATGACCACTTCTACATGTGACAAAAGGGAAGTTTTCAGAGGTATGACCATATTTTACAAGAGTCTTAGAAAATCTGAATGCATTCACATTGTAGAAAACTTGCAGGAACCCTGGTGAATGCTGGGTCACTCCCTTTGTAGAAAACTTGCAGGAACCCTGGTGAATGCTGGGTCACTCCCTCTCCTAGTGCCCTCTTCAGTAAATAGGCTTGCTCCCCTCATTGCTACCAGTTCTGCAAGATGGATCTTAGTGACACTTCAGTTTAGGATTGTCTCCATTTAAAAACATACACACACACACACACAAATATATGACATACCTAAGGTCAACCTTCTTTCTAGGGGTGACCCCTTCTTAGCCAATGACTGATCAGCATGGAGTTTAAAAGCTTAGACATCCCACCCTTAACTCAGGACAACTCTGAAGGTCCATTCCAACTAAAGAACTCTCTTTGGGGTTGGCTCTGTTGGGACTGAATTACAAACTAATTCCTCCCTCTCCCCAATTCTCCCCCACTTAGGTTTTAAAACCAAGAACACTCCCTAATCAGAATCCTGCATCCCCAACTGTAACAGATACATTCAGCCCAGGCAAGGGAAAGACATGTAAGCAGAAACGTGGGTATAAAATGGCATGGCTAGGGGCGCCTGGGTGGCTCAGTGGGTTAAGCCGCTGCCTTCGGCTCACGTCATGATCCCAGGGTCCTGGGATCGAGTCCCGCATCGGGCTCTCTGCTCAGCAGGGAGCCTGCTTCCCTCTCTCTCTCTCTGCCTGCCTCTCTGTCTACTTGTAATCTCGGTCTGTCAAATAAACAAATAAAATCTTTAAAAAAAATTTAAAAAAATAAAATGGCATGGCTAGTTTGGGGTACCATAGTCTTCTGGTGAAAATGGCCTCCCAGCTCTCTGCATTCATATATATATATACATATATATATATTCATATATATATACATATATATATTCATATATATATACATATATATTCATATATATATATACACATATATATATTCATATATATATACATATATATATATTCATATA
>NC_081558.1:162237815-162260942 GCF_022355385.1 Mustela nigripes | reverse complement strand
TAGATGTACGTGAGGTAGATGTAGAGGCATTGTTAACATTTTTATGGAATAAACACATTCCGAAAAGTGTTCTTTATCTGCATTTTTATATCTCCCTTTTTATGTCTTTTTCCTCCTAAAGGAAGGAAAATTCTAGGAAAGTTTTGAATTATCTAATGTTTTGTATTATCCATACTATTTTCACATTCTGTGAATGTAAAATTTGAGTAAAAAAAATATATATATAGATTTTTTCTTTGATTTTAGTAACATCGTGATAGAATGACATCATTACACCATCAGTTTTTATTCTCTCAATGATTCATAAAAAAGCAGATCGCTGTAATACAAATACTTACATTGAATTAGAGTTTCCCAGCTAGACACATGCTTATAGACCAGCTAAGCCCATAACCTCAAAGAATTTCCCTACTTGGAAAAATACTGTGACATATTCACTTTTACTGTGTGCCTCATCACTTGTTTTAGTAAAAATACAGGAGGAAAATCACACATCAACTTGTGCAGTGGTCCTTGTCCAATCCTGACCAATGCTGACATAAAATTCCTAAATGGAAGAGGCTCAGAGCACAACAAATCATAACATAACATTTTCTATCCCATGTATGTTAAAAAGCCTCATACTGACATTATTATTTGAAATTATACCTACTGAAGCAGAAAGAGCAATGCTTTTTAAACAAAGTAAAAATTGAACAACTGATTATACCAGAAAGATGCTGTGAAGCTAATTGTGGCTGAGGTAAGAGAAATAGGACAATCAGCTATCCACTTTATTGGCCTCTGTAAAGTCACAAAGATGTCCTTAAATGAGCATATATTAGTGGTAGGTTACATTTTAATTGTCAGTTCTCTTTTTCCTCTTCCCCTCAACTACATGCTTATTGATCTCTAAATCAACAACATCCCTGAATTTTGTTCACTTCCTACAGTTAGGATTTGTTCTTTAAAATCAAACTGATTGCAAGCTCAGCCCTGGAGATGCATTCTGGAATCATCATTTAACATAATGTTAAAGAGATCTGGGAAAGAAAGATATGCATTTTGGGAGTGGTATGTACACAAGATGCAAATGAAGGAGAGCCAGGCAAAGCAAAACAGGGTGATTCTAATTTAGTGCTCAAATTAGTTTTGCAGATAGCTAGACACTTGTCTCTCATTTTCAATCACTCCTCTGTTTGTAGAGCACTTTGATGGGCTGTCTTGATAGCAAAATTACAGGCAATTAAATTTAGAGGGCTAATTTTTCCAATGATTTCAACTTCAGAAAAATAAAATAAGAGATAACTTTAAATACATCTTACAAAGTGAAATGATATTGTTTCAAAGGATCAAAAGCTTTGTCTCTTAGAGAATCAAAGGGCCTAGCCTTTGGCATCAATCACATTTTTCATGAAAAACAGAACTTTGCAGTTCCTGAGGCTTCATGACAAAGAAAACAATCCAACTTATCTGCTGTAAGACTTGCTCCAAGATGTGAAGATGGAGAGGTATTTGGCAGCAGCTGTTAACCCACCTGCAGAGAAAACTTCTGTCTCATTTCATCTGTTGAATTGTTCACAAGATCCAGACTAATGTTTACTTGTTCACGATTAAAGATACCACATAGCCTTCAGAGATTGTTCAAAAAGACTGTCAGAGAGCCTGCAGAGCCTGAATATTAAGTTGTTCTCCCTGGTTAGGTTCTAGCTCACCACATACCTGATGCCTACCCTGATGGCTCTCTGAAACAAAGTTAAAACCCGAGTTAAGAAAAACTTGGCAAGCTTCCAAACCTGCCTTTGTAACAGCAGCCCTACATGCTGTATTTATTTGCATTCCATTTTCTACGCGTATTTATGGTAAACCATTAGGCAGCATTGAGATGTACATCTAAATCGCTGCTTTCCTGGGGTTTCCTCTGTCCTAAGGAATGTGGATCATAATACCTGCTTATGCTAAAATGTGTTGGATAGAGGCTCTTTTATCCTAAGAATCAATTGCATCTCCTTAGAATGCATGGCTGCCAATAACATATTCTGGTTTCTCATACCAGAAAATAATGCAATTGAAATGACTAAAAGCAAAGCGTATTAGAGAAAAGCCTATGTTTGAAAACTGAAGTGTGGCAGTATCAGCACAAATCAATGTCTGGATGGCCACAGTAACCAAGGCTAATACGTACAATTATTTTAATTGTAAGGAAGAGGAAATGGGTTTTTAAGCACAAAGGAACTGATTTAAATAAACTTCTTAAGCTAAAGATACCTTAGAAATCCCAAGTTTTCTGGCTGATATGCTGGGTAGAATCATTGGTTATTTTACTCTAAGAGACATAAAATCTTCATATTAGGTTTCTTGGTGACTTTAGTTGAAGTTTAATTTTTAAGGGCTTTGAAGTACTTGACATTTAATACCTATTAGAATTCTCTTTAAGAGAATTTAATTCTCCTGTGTCAGGATAATAAAGATCACATTGTTTGCTTGAGAGACAGCTGTTCAGCTTCTTAGGTAAATACAGTATAAGAACAAACTTTGGAATTGTACACATCCAGGTGTGTTTATAGCTATTCAGGTCAGCCTGGGAAAGGTGTATTTTTATGATTTTGTATAAGGCAAGCATAAAAGGGACAAATTATTGATAAAATAAAAGGTGCAATATTAGAATTGTAACATAAAAATAAACAAGGTAACAAAAATACAACCAGTAATAGTCCTGAATTTAAGTACTCAATAAACATTCACATTCAAAAAATACTGAGAAAGACTGAGCTAATAAAAATCACAATGAAATGAAGGTAAAAATATGAATTGAAACATAATATAATCTCTGCACTTGTTATCCATGATTTTAAGCTACAGGATGAATATTGCCATTGGTCTGTCATTAATAAAATATGGCAGATGGGGGAAAAAATGGGTTATTTTTCCAGCTAGGAGATGTTAGAACCTCTTCTTTTTTAATATACTAACATTGTCTGATCTATACTTATTGATTCCTTTGTTACACAATGCAATTTGAGAAAGTGTCAATCTTGACAAATGATAAATGTATAGAAAATATTAATAACAGGATTCATGTATGGGGAGTCAATTTTCTTTTCTATTAGTTGTATGAAATTGGACAGGATATTTTAGTTTTGTAACTTGGTTTCCTTATCTATGTTAAGTGATAATTGGTTTTAGTTGATTTCCAGGGTTCTTCTCAACTCTAAAAATTTATCACACGATAAGAGCACATTACTTTTTCAAGGAGTTCACAAATATGTCAAGTCGATGATGTAATAATTAACAAAACAATATCTTGTACACTGATGTATAGGGTTTTTTGTTTTGTTTTGTTTTGTTTCACAAAATGGAAGGAATATAGTGTGTATCCTATAGGACAGAATTAGCCATAGTTGTAAAATGGTTATGTGCATGCCAATATAGAATGTTGGGTGGGCGGTTCCAGAATTCAGGAGGAACAATAGAAATGACCACTGGGGCCACCATCTTCCAGGCCCCTCCCCCAACTTCCTTAACCCTAGACTCTCCCGCCAAAAGAGCAAATGCCCAAGTCATGTCTCCATAGGTAACCTGATACCTATGCAGGAAACAGGAGTATCAGGAGCCCTCAACCCATACCTTCTGATCACCAAATATGGATGTGAGCCCATGCCCTACTTTAGCTCGATAAAAGACCCCTGCCAACTCCTTCCCAGTGCGACTTCCTCGACTCCCCCTTTCCGAGTTGCAGAACCTTGTCCCAGAATGCCCATTTCCTCTGGGGCGACTTTCTTGGCTCCCCTTCTCCTGAGCCCTGAAACTTCACAGAGAGCGCCTTTAATAAATCTTGCCTTGCACCTACCTTTCCTGGTGTTGTGTTTACCTCACCTGCAAAACCTTACATAGAAGTTCTTAAAATTCTCCAAACCATTGCTTTGGGCAGGATCAGACAGAAGAAAAAGGATGGAAACCGGGGAAGGGAATTTTGCCAGCCTGTTAAAAACAGGCTGGAACCAAGTGGGTTTAGCCCCAACCCCTTCTACTCACTGGCCTTGTGGCCTTGGGAAAGCTATATAATATGCCTGTATTTCAATTTCCTCATATGTTTGTTGGGCCAATTAATGGTCTGTATTTATACTGAGTTGACATGTGAAATAAGAAACCTTACAAATGAAATACATTTAAAACAGCACTTGTCACATAATAGACAATAAATTCATATTGTTTAGAAACTATTTTCATATTTTTGCTCATTCATGCATCTCTAACAGCAACTTGATGAGGTAATTTTTTACTACCTACATAATATAGATGAAGAAACTGAGTAAGAAACCTTAAGTAGCTTACCCAAAGATCACACAAATTGTTCAGTTGCAGAGCAAAGGTTTAAATCCAGTTCTTTTGGGCTCGAATCACTTCCTTACATCAAGTGGAACATATTGCCTCCCATATGTTCTCTTGTTGTCCCACCCAGCCCATCTACCACCTTTTGCCCTCTGAATCATCCAGAATTTTTCACTGTTAATGGTACAGGTAATTACTTATGCCTGTGGACTATCATTGATGAATTGTAAATTTGCATCTTTGTAAGAGACATTAAAGATTATTCTTTGTACTTTATGTACACACAAAGAGACTGTGATCCAAGCATTGTGGCCATGATGGTGGTTAGTGACCAGGTCAAGGCTGCAACCCAGTCTCCTTGCTTCCTGTTCATTGCTTTTTCCTCTTATTATTTTATGGTCTTCTCTATACAAATAGGTTACTGTTCTGGACATATCTATTTTTATCCAAAATCAAAGGTAAGTTTGTTTATGATGTTTCAGGCGAACCAATAAAATGATGCATCGGTCTGGTAGTCTTTTTTTCCAAGTCAGACTCTTAAATGATTATATATTCTTACCCTTGAATACTTATGTCTGATTTTGATCTCTGTATTTATTTATCTTAAAAGACATAATTTTTAGAGAAGTTTTAGATTCACAGCAAAATTAAGTGGAAAGCGGAAAGTTCCCATAGACCCCTTACCCCAACACATATACAGGCTCTCTCATTATCAATATCACCCACAAAGCGGTACATTTGCTACAATCTCTGAACCTACATGACACATCATTACCACCTGAAGTCCATAGTTGATATTAACGTTTACTGTTCGTTTCGTACATTTTGGGGGGAGATCTCAACAAATATGTGTGGATAAGTAGTCACCATGATCATATCATACAGAATAACTTCACTGCTCTAAAAATCCTCTGTTTTCCACCAACTCATCCCTCCCCTAATCCTCCACCCCTAGATTGTATTTATTTTACCATCTGCTTGAACTTTGCTTTGCCCTGAGGATAAACAATTCTGATTTGGCTTCCAAGTCATACTTCTACTCCTCTCAGCATCTGCAGGTGTTTCTCATTTGTGGAAGAGCAATGACTTGGCTTGTTCAGAACTGATGCCATATATGGTGTGGTATGACACTAGTTGGGATACTTTAGGATTATTTTTGTGAGAGTTATGCATTCATATATGCTAATAAATTGATCAGTAAGTATTGAACAAGTGCACACTGTAGTTATTATATTGATAGATAGCTGTAGTTTCCATATTGAAGGTAGCCTCAGAAGAGGAACAAATGGCCATGAGGTAGGCAGAATAATAACCTTCTGAAGATCTCCACATCTTCTGGAACCTGTGACTCTGTTATCTCATATGGTAAAAGAGACTTTGCCATTATGATTAAGAGTACATACCCTGAGATAGGGAGATGACACTGGGCTATCCAGATGGGCTCCGTTTAATAACTGTGGTCCTTAAAAGAGAGAACCTTCCCAAGCTGTGGTCAAAAAGAGACAGGGCTAAGAAAAAATGGTCAGAGAGATGCAGTGTTGTTGACTTTCGAGATAGAGAAAGGGAAATGTGAACCAAGGAGTATGGTCAGCTGGAAGTGAATTTTCCTCTAGAGTGGCCAGAAGTGAATACAACCCTGTTGACATCTTGGTTTTAACCTAGTGAGACCAATGTTGGCCTTCTCACTTACAGAAATGTAAGATAATAAATTTGTGTTTTCTTAATTTAGTAAGTTTGTGGTAAATTTGTTACAATAGGACAATACAGTTCAGGAAATATCATGCTTTAAATGTGAAATGCAATGACTCTGTTAATGTATATTTCTACAGATCTTCTATGCTATTGTTGGCACATTCCTCATTTTCTCATCACTTCTGGTGAGAACTAAAATATGAGATACTCATGTCAGCATTTTTACCACAGTATTTTAATTAAAAAAATATGCAAAATAGTGAACTGAGTTTCTTAATTCATATAGAGGAACACATTTATAAATAATTACCATCCTCACAAAGTAGGGATGGCCTTTGTCTTGCCAATGGGTTATTTCAATTTTTGGGTTCTTTTCCAGAACTCCACTTAAGGATACTCTCTCTAATCCATGGAGAGGTCTCTGCCATCTATAAGTTATATTTGGTGATGAGTTTAATTCTCCACAGTCTTCATAAATTAAATGGAAGAGAAAAGGGAAGTAAGTTTTTCCTTTTCTGTAAACAAAGTTATCTTTTTTTCTGTAAGTGTGTTATCATCTTCATCCTTCTGTTTTCCTCTCTCTGTTTTCCTGTCCAGAGAGGCATCCAATGCTTTTTGAGATTTTGTTGGCTAACATTCTTCCAGATTTTTCTTCTTTGTTATCCTTTATAATCTTATCTAACTGTAGGTGGCTGGCTATGTTCAAGCTCACTTAATACATAACAGCTCAAATGTACCAATGCTCTAAAAGAAATGGAGAATGAAGTGTGGTCTGGATTATCCCCTGATAAGGAAGCCAATGTGTTGAAGTGTGTCCCTTCCCAAATTCATATTTTATTTTTAAAACTTTTTTAATTCCTTTTTAAATTTTATTAACATATAATGTATTATTTGCTTCATGGGTACAGGTCTGTGAATCCTCACAAATTCATATTTTAAAGTCCTAACCCCAAGAACCTCGTAATATGTCCCTATTTGGCAACAGACTCATTGCAGATACAATTGGCAAAGATGAGGTCATAGTGTAGTAAGGTGGGCCCCTCATCTGAGAAAACTAATATCCTCATGAGAAGGAGAAATTTGAATACGGACATGTACACAGGGAAAATATCATCCGAATGTTGCAGTTATGCTACTGCAAAAAAAGGATCCACCAGAATCTGGGAGAGAAGCTTGAAATAGAGAATTCATTTATGCCTTCAGAGAAAGCATAGCCCTGCTGATATCTTGATCTCAGGCTTCTAACCTCCAGAACCATAAGACAAATTTCTGTCATTTAAACCACTTAGTTTATGGTATTTTGTTATGACAGCCCTAAGAAACCCAGAAGGTCCTATAAACTCACCATTCATTCATGCAACCTCTAATACAGGAGTAATGACTGCTGCCCTCCAAACTCCAAGACATCTAGAAGGAAAAGAATTTCATGTTCTAGGTAACCAGTTAGTCAACCCCATACATAGTCTCTGCCTTATAGTTGAACATGTGAGATTTTATTTTATTTTTTTAATTACTGAAGTATAGTTGACCCACAATGTTACATTAGTTTCAGGTGGACAATATAGTGATTTGATAAATGTACACCGTATGCTATTCACCATATGCTATTCCGTATACACCACAAATGTAGCCACCATCTGTCACCGGGCAACATTGTTACAATACCATTGAGTATATTCCCTACCTTTTACCTTTCATGCCCATGACTTATTCATTCCATAACTGCAAGGCCATACCTCTCACTCTTACTGCAACTTTTTTAAACATCAAATAAAGTTCACATGTAGATCAATGTGGTCAAAATATCATCAAACAACTTCATAGACCTTTTTAACTATGTATACCCATGCTGTGAACTAACATTTATACCCTGAAATTTTTACAAACAAAGAAAATAACCTTTAACAAATTCTTTAGTCTCATTTTTATGACTTTTGGGCATTTGATGGCAATTTAAAGTATTATGAAACATTCCTAAATATTTTATAGCAGCTTGCAAATTTTACTTCCCACTATTTAATCATAAACTGTCTCATAGACTTTAGTGAACTTTGTATTAATGTAGTAGCATATATACGCAATCACACTGTTTCTTCAATTTAGCTTGCTTGTTGAAAGAGCCACAAATTGCTAAGTATCTAGTTTATTTAATATGTTCATACAATATAGCACCTATGTCAGGGCGTCTGGAAGGTAGTCTTGGTCCATATGCTTTTTTTCTGAGATAGCACCAAGAGCAGCCAAACATTATAGTCTCAAGGAAACCATAAAGGTTGCAGTGCTTTAATTTTTAATCAATTTTCAATAAATGTTTTAAATTCATGCTTCTGTGGAATTTTAAAAAAATGTCCAATTTAGGACACTTAGCCTGGAATCCTCAAGACCCCCTTTCTGGAATCCACAGACTCTCTAAATGATGACAGCACATGAGATTGTCAACAAAATTCTTAATACATCAACTGTTTGACTTACTTGCATGCAATAACTAAGTAGTGAGTCCCACCATTAGATAGTATTACGTGGGAACAAATTTTATCAGCGGCTCCTCTGAAATAATTACATCAAACAAAAGCTAATCCAGCACTATCACTTTTCATAAATGTAAAGGAAAAAAACTCAATTTTATGTACCTCACATCAAACCTCATTAGCCTATTTATAGTGTAGCTCTACTTTGTACATTAACCACACCACAATAGCCTGAAGATGACCTTTCACAAGAAAATGGTGAGGAGCAAGAGGGCACATATCCTGTGTTGTGTCTCTAATTGTCATCAGGATCCTTTATTCTCTTCTCTCCTTTTTGGATCTCAATTTGTAATTGTTCTTTTATGCTACAGCTCTGAGTATCTATCCTATTGTTTATTCTTTTTTTTGTTCCTTGCTGCTCCTATTTTAATTAGTGCTAATTTGTTACTGCAGCTAATAAATCCTTTGTTTTACACATGTTTTAGATAAAACATATGAGATCTTCTAAAATATTTAATGCACCACAATTATAACGTTTCATGACTGTATTTTTATTTTTTTCTAAATCACACAAAATTCAGGTCTGAAACCTCACTTGCCAGTATTATCAAGAACATCAGACAATTTGGGGGCACCTGGGTGGCTCAGTCAGTTAAGTGTCTGACTCTTGACTTCAGCTGGGATCATGATCTCAGGGTCATGAGATCAAGCTCCATGTGAGACTCTGAGCTCAGTGAAGAGTGACCTGGAGATTCTCTCCCTCTCTCACCCCCTCTCCATCCCTCTTGTTCCTTCCCCAACTCCTGGGGGCTTGGCTCCCTAAAATAAATGAATAAATAAATAAATTTTTTTTTTTTAAAAAAAGCATCAAGCTCTTTTTGATGGAGGCCTTTCCCTGGAGACGAGGCTTGTGGTCAGCAGTCTTCTTCATGGCTAAAATGCATCTTTTCTGGGGCTAGGTTCAAATATCCTATACCTGAGCTTAGTGGGTTCTGCCGCCTGTTTACTCACACTCCATGCCAAGCTCAACAGTAAGGGCCATCGCATTTTTGGTTCCCAAAGTATAGTTCAAACACAGCTCTTCCTCTCTATATCCTGTATTGTTTTTCCTATGGCATGTTCTGCACCTGCTCCTGAACCCTCATAATTTAGGGGATTTGAAGCAAAATAATACAAAAATGAATAACATTGTCTAAACAGTATTTCTAGGAGCACCTGGGTGGCTCAGTGGGTTAAAGCCTCTGCCTTTGGCTCAGCTCATGATCCCAGGGTCCTGGGATCGAGCCCCACATCTGGCTCTCTGCTTAGCAGGATGCCCTTCCTCCTCTCTCTCTGCCTGCTTCTCTGCCTACTTGTGATCTCTGTCTGTCAAATAAATGAATAAAATCTTTAAAAAAATAAAAATAAAAAAATAAACAGCATTTCTAAAGTGCTTTTCATGTAAAACTACTTTATTTGTTATGCTTAATGTTTATCAAATTATTGCAGGAGACCTTGGATTAAACAAATGTAAAGAGATTTCTTTATGGTAGCATAACTTTTATCTTCTGGTGGTAATACTACATTCGAAATCTCAAAGAGAAGAAAACAGTGATCATTTCCTGAAATTTCATGATTGCCAAATCCTTCTTATAAAACTAAACTTAACTAGTATTGCACAGAATCCTCTTTGAGACTTCGTAAAATAGGATGATTGACTAATTTTGATATATAAGAATAATTGTACCTCTTGAAGAAACACATATGGTCTATTACCTTGCTACTCAAAATCTGGTCTGAGAACTAGAACTGAGTAAGTCTCAAGGTAACTCCTATGCTTGTTAAGCCTGAGGTACTCTTCTATAAACCCAGGCTATTATTTACCAATAAGATTTGAATTTATGGGGAGTAAAAGTGTTTCCTTGGGGTACATCTGCTAAACCTATTTATATAAGATGTTTTATTCTGAGGAAGGAGATGTTTATATGCCTTCTCTCCTTATTTCTCATCTTCATTAGAACCTACCTCAACATACTCACTTACTCAGAGTCTAAAATACTCATTTGGGGCTAGAAAGTAGTGAAAAATGGATCCATGCTGAGATTTCTTCCTTCTGTAGATGAGAAAATAGAGTGAACCACAATAGCATCACAGAAGGCTGCATTGGGGAGCAACTTTATCAAGTGAGATAATTTCTGGATTTTAGTAGACTAGATAACCAACTTTTTTTTTTTTTTAAGACACAGGTAAATGAATATGGTATGTGTTAATGTCCAAGGTTCTGCCAGTGGTAGGTAGTTGGCCAGATACCAACAAGCCAAAATGATAAATGATATCAGGAGGGCTGGGGCAAATAAAAGAAACCAGAAGTTATCTTTTATGCATTTATACATTTATTTAAAGTTATAGAACATCAGCCAGTGAAGTTTAACAGCTGTTATATCACACTGGGAGAATGGTTGGTTGGCTAGTCATTTAGTTCATTGACAAGACAAACTTTCAATATATGTACTTTAAAACGATACCTAGTGAGCCATAAACAATATGTACTTGCAGCTGGATTTGCCTGCAGTATATCCAAAGTAATGCAGTGCTTTAATTATATGTGGCACAAGCTACTTTTTTAAAAAGGTCATCTTTAAAAATTGCTAAAAATTTCCAGTTTCTATACTGAACAGTTCTGCAATGCAGGATCTTATATACCTTAATTTTTCTCTCAAAGCTGAACTGACACTGTGTAAATGATTTATGGTGACAAATATTAAAATACATAAGTTCTGCATATGATGTTTACAGGGTATTAAAATCTAATAGAGAAGAGGAGCATCTGGGTGACCAAGTCCATTAAGTGTCCCACTCTTGATTTTGGCTCAGATCATGATCTCATGTTCGTGAGATTGAGTCCCTTATCTGGCTTGCACTCTGTTTGTCCCTCTCCCTCTGCTCCTCTCCCCACCCTCAACCATACACACTCTCTCTCAAATAAATAAATAAATAAACAAACAAATAAATAAATGCAGGACCATCTTCAATAAAATTTGACTCACCAAACTTCCAAAGCTAAAGTGCTGGTAGCTAAACTGACTTCAGCCAGAGTTTTTGAAATATATTCAATTATACCATTCTGTAACTCAACTCTTACGCTATCTAATGCTTTTCCACAGAATGAAAATAATAGTTACCATAGGAGCCCAGTGGCTATAAGCATTTCTGTTTGGCATAAAGTGTGTTTGAGGGTGCGATATCTTTGTCAGCTTCTCCCTGCGCTGTTTCTGCTGCAGGACATGAGCAGTAAGTGCTGTGAACCATCCTATTTTGCTGCCCTCTAAACAGGGAACTGATATTGTCACTCAGCTGTGAGAGGAGCAAGAAAAGAAAGAGCAACGGTTACCAGCATTGCTATCTGATACTTTTCTTTATCTGGAGGTTTGCCTCTGGGGATGTCAAATAAGTCTACTTCTTGCTGATTTTTGAATGAGCCACTGACTTCTCATTCTTCTAAGTGTTTTAGTTAGTACTGATTCAGAGGGACAGAAGATGCTTTTGAAAAATGCAATCTAAATAATGTTGCTCTTCAGATGATTATCATGCATAAGTGTGTACATCTGTATTTAAAGGGTATGTTAGGTCAGTGACAAGGGGTGAAAACAAGAATATAATCTGATAGCAACTCAGAAAATATTTAATGTCACTTTACTTATTATTCCTCACCTTCTTTAGTTCTCATAAGATAAATGAAAATTATGGCATTCACACCAGTCCTAATGAGGACTGAGGTCAAGACAAACATGTATTTTCTGAGACCTCTGAAACACAGTACATGAGCTGACAGCTTTCTCTGGAGAAAAATTCCTTCTTGGAAGTTGAAAATTCAATAAGTGGTGCATTTTGACTTTTTGAAATGGTGAGTTATAAGAATCAAGGCTTTTTACCAATCTTTTCAACCAAGTTGGATTGCTTCCCAGTGTATTCTTCCTGTTGGAAGAGCAGGGGAGGCCATTTCTACCTTTGTGCTCTCTAGATGCCAAAATATTCCATCTGACCTGGCGATGTCTGCTCTTGCATTTCTGGAATGGCATTTTCTGGGTCATCTAATGTGCCCCTTCAAATTTGCTGAAATGTCAGCTCTTTGTTGGGGCATCTCCAATGCAATTTTGCTTCCCTAGCCACCTTGTTGGGGAAACAGCTGGGCAATGTTGGCTTTATCCAAATGTGTCAAATTGAATATTGAATCAGCAAGGTCTGTAAATGTTTATTATTGAATTCCATCAGATCTCACAGGATTTGTTTCTGTAGCCAAGGTAGGGATAACCTCACCATCTTTTACTTAGACTGAGCATGGCGAATTTTATGTCACTAACCCTAAGTCGTGACCCCTTGAAATAGACAGTCTATTTTTCGTGATGAAATGTACTACACATCCTGGGATTGCTGCATCTTTCTCCCTCCCAGTGGGGAAGAAAATGTCCGGCAACATCATAAAACTCCTGCATAGGAGAAACAGAGCCTCTTTCTGGTACATGATTGGTTTGACATCGTCATTGTTTGCCTGCTCTGCTCTGAAAACGTCTTCAATATGGGAGAAATTCCCGATCCATATTAAACCTGTGAAGGGAGTTAGTAAAAAGTTCCTTAACAGAAAAAATTACAGCAAATGTGCAAAAAATCAGACTTCATTGTACTGTTGTTCTCTATGACGAATATTTTGTCAGAAGCAAATATAGTTTTATTAAAAAGTTTCTTGAGAGCTTATCTGTTCCTAAGATTTTTTTTTTTTAATCATTTGCTGCAATTTCCTCTGAATGTTGCTGGAAAACGTAGTGAAGATGAGTCAGTATTTAAGGATATTCTTTCTTTCTTTCTTTCTCTTTCTTTCTTTCTTTCTTTCTTTTCCTTCCTTCCTTCCTTCCTTTCTTTTTTTTTTCTTCCTTCCTTCCTTTCTTCCTTTCTTTCTTTCTTCCCCCTCCCTCTTTTTTTTGAGAGGTTGGGAAAGAGGGACAAAGGGAGAGAGAGAGAGAATCTTAAGCAGGCTCCATGGGTCTCAATCTTATGATCTCTAAGATCATGACCTGAGGCAAGATCAAGAGTCAGACTCTTAACCAATTGAGCCACCCAAACGCCCATCCACTTCTTTCTTAAGAGAGGCTTATGTGAGATCTTTTCCAAAATCATTAAAAGGGAAGATTACCTTGCTTTACACAAAAGCATATTTTTTTCATCTGCTTTATCGGGGAACCAAAGAGCTTTGGAAGTGATTTGCAGTATGCTTTTGGTGAATGATAAAACCTCTTGTCTCTCTTTACTCTCTTTTTCTCTGTCTTAGTGACAAACATTTTGACACCATTCTGCAAATTATGGGAAATAAGCAGAATGAGGAAACAGAGACACTGTGACACCGTCAAAAATCCCCTGGGCACTTCAAATTTTTGCTCTGCATGAAGGAATGTGTATTTATCTAATTTCACACTTGGATAGTAATCATTAATCCAGAATGAAAATGGACATTTTGCTTCTCAGCATCCCCCCCACTCCTTTTAAAGTAGCTAATCAAATAGCTTAATTTTTCATCACTTAAACAAAGAAAGACTATTTGGAAATTATTTCTTGTACATCTCATTTATCCACAAGCACTATAATTAGCCCACATGAAATATAAAGCTATTTACATACCTGACTAATAAAACTGCTTTTCATTACCCTATTTGACCTTGCTTCTCTTGCTACTGATTTCCTACCACCTCTGGCATTTATGTTTCTTGTGGATATAGCCACTATGCTGTTTTCTGGTCTTTCGGATTTATAATTATTCAAAATATCAAGGTAAACAGCTTTACTGTTTCCTTTGCATGATGAGAATATGCATAGCCAGATGGTGTGCAATATATGCTAATAGATACCTTTTTGTGAGTGCTTAATGTTTCTTACATTATCACATTTATCCCTATACCAAACCCTTAAATTAATTCCTATTTTTCAAATGAATAGAATGATGTTCACATGAGATCTGAGTTGAAAAGTGTTCTATATGGATTCAAACCCAGCTTCAGCCACACATACTATCTTTGCAGTCAGTTGGATTCTATTTAAGAAAGATCTTTGAGCCCAAAATGACTTATTAATCTAAGTTCTACAGGGACCATCCTGGTGTTTCTTATCTCTCAGCAGCCCCCACCACCACTTGTTCCCTGTAGTCATGCTCCTTATTCTTTAGTACTTATTTCCATTTCCCCTTTCTGAAAATGTTTCTCAATCCCAAAACCTGCAAGAAGGATCTTCTTATTTAGATTTTCATTGTTCACATCTCTTGGGACTCCTCTCTCTACTTAAGGAGTAATAACAAAAATTTTACTTCGTGATACTATTCAGGTGGCCTATATCTGTTCTCTGCCCGCCCCCACCCCCTAATTCTTCATATGTATTGCAGTTGATGCTATACTTATGAGACTTTTCCTATCATACATTAAAGTCTTTGAGATCAGGGATTTAACCTTATATCTTGAACAGAGGAGTGTACAATTAATCTTTGTTTAACATGAGGATAAAGGCTGGTAAAATGATTGCCAGTGAGGACAGAGTCAGCTTATGACCCGTTTTTCTGCATTGAGCAGCTGTCTATACTCACTTTCTAAAGTCGTATCTGCCATGTGTTTTGAAGGAGAAAAAGAAATGAATCTATCACAATTGTCAATGAGATTTGAAACCATGTGGGCAGTCAAATTCACATCACCTACTTCTCCGTGAGTAGTTGTTGTGATCTGCATTTAACTTCTGTTTAATATACTGGCATCTATTGTTCTCTTTGCAAACAGAAAGTTTTTTCCCTTTTTCTTTCTTACTTCCAACTCTTAATCCAGATCCTTTATATTCACTCAGAACAAGTGAGAATAATTTCACCTATCAAAGTTTCACGTTGGACATAAATATATTTCAATCAAATATCTGCCACTGATATGCCAATGAAGCCTTTGGGTGCCTTTTACCTGAGGGTCCAGGAACTGCAGGGAGTGTCTCACTTTCTGAGTGTAGCTGCAGACAGGCTGCACTGGTGACATATTCTGTCTCCTGAACAACCTGTCCACAGTCGTCTTTTTAAGCTTTGCTGTAAAATGAACTCCCAGGTTACCTTCAAATACACATGGTTAAGTGAATCTCCTACCCCAATCGCTATTATAAACCTCAATTGATAAATTTGTTAGATGCCATCTCAGATGTTGAAATAAAGCCCATGCGTGTTCATACACCTGTGTGACCTGCTGTTAGTCACAATTCATTGCTGATAACTAATACAAAAGGGGTTTCTCTAATAAGGGAAAAAAGAAAGGAGTCTTTCCTGGGCATAAAGCTAGAGCTGCAAACATATTTGTGTACTATTTAAGAGAAATTGACTAATTCATTTCAACAACTATTTATTGAAAATCCAATGTAAGTTGCACACCATTTTGAGATCTGAGGTCACCAGTTTCCTGACTTGAAGGAATTCACTGTGTATTGAAAAAGTGACAGCTTCCACACTGAGGCTCTGGAAACAGCCACTGAATTCTCCTCACACTTTTTGCATGCCACTTTCCTCTCCACTGTCCTGTGCATTGTACTGTTCCCCGGAAAGCTCCGGACTATCCCTGTTCCCTCCACCTCTTTAAAGACTAGAATTTATTATTTATTCAACACATATTTATTAATACAGGAACTAAACACAGGAAATAGAGAGCTGAACAAAATAAGCATGGCTTTCTCTCTTAAAGAACTTTCGTTCTAGCGGGTGGAGACCTGTAATGAACTAACAAATAAATTAATAATGCAATTCCAGGTAATGCTATGAAAAAAAGTTTTAAGATGTAGTAGAAAGTAACTGAAGTGACCTAATTAGACAACATAATCATAGAAGGTTCTTAGGATGATGACATTTGGGTCAAAACCTTGGCATTGAGAAGGAGCTGGCCATGTAGGGATCTGGGATGAGAACTTTCTAGGCAGAAAGAACTTGGAGTACAAAGGCCTGAGTCAAGAACCAAGCTTAATTATCTGAGGGACAGAAAGATGGCCAGTGAAACTTAAAATACCAGGATGTCATTCAGCAGAATGTAAAACAGTAGGAGAATAATTCTGAGAGGTAACAAGAGCAGATCATGTAGGAACTTCTAAGCAAGGATTATGGATTATGGGTGACCTGGAATGCTCCTGAATGCTTGTAAGTCGTGGAAGGGTGTGAAATGTTACAGGTTTTAAAAATATCATACTGGCTACTGTGTGAAGAACGGATTCTAGAGAGTTAAGAATAGAAATAGTGGCGCTTGTTAAAAGGTTATTCTGAGAATTTGAGGATATAGTGGTGTTTACTTCAAGTGGGATCATGATAGAGATGGAGAGAAGACCTGGTTGTCCAGTATACTGCATGAACCCTTCTCTTATTGCTTAGACACACTCTGTTTTCTAATCTCTTATCAACATTTTTCTTGTATAAGATAATTTCATGATTTAGCAACTACAATAAACACTTCTGATTGTTTATTATTTACTACTAATTGCACTAAGTGCTTTACAGACTTTGCATCTAACCTCCACATAACACTGTGAGATAAGCAGTATTTTTATCCCTATTATTCAAAAGAGGGTTCTGAAGCTCAGTTATGTTAAGTAACTTGAAGCTAAGAAGTAGTAGAGCTGAGATATGAACCCAACTCTGTCTTAATATTATAGGCTCTTAACTTCTATTTTATATTATCTTCTATTATTTTTTTCTGTTTTGCAAATTGTGTTAGACTTATCTAACTATATAAATGTCATCCTTTCTTGCTAGTCATACCAGACATATAGTTACAAGGTATAAATATTTATTAAATTTGACAATATTGCTACAACTGAGATGTGCATGGCAGATCTGGTAACTGAACTATCCTGGGTACTATGAAGCCCTAGTTATAACTGGGGACACCAGATATGAAATTGAGAAAGGACAGGACTTGTGAAATTTAGAAGAGAATTTTAGGACTGGCAAGGGCCGTGGAGTGCATTGAACCTCCAGAAACAGGCATTGAATTGGCTGAAGGGGAGATGATGAGGCATGAATCAAAATCCTCTAACAGCTGACAGAGGCCTGTGACTCGGCAGTGGAGCTGGTTCCATGAGAATGACACCTCTGTGTTTAGAAGACTAGTGTGCTTGGTTCCATGCTCTGTTTTTTTAACCGTCTTGAAATTCTTAATAATTTTCGATTAAGGGGTATCACATTTTCATTTCATGTTGAGCCCCACAAATTATGGTGCCTGTTCTGCTAGGCAGCTCAAAGTAATCCAAGAGAAATGCAATAAAGATGCATTAGGATCTGCCAAAATCACCTTAGAAGACTCTTAATACAAGCACCTAGAAATGACAGTTACAAATAAATAAAATCATAAATGCTCTTTCAAATAAGATTAAGTTTTCAAAAATCATCAAGTATTATTTATTGAGAAGAGGCAAAACATAATAAAACAAACCAGAACATTTAAGTCATTGAGAGGGACTCACCTTACCAGCTATCAGTATTTAAAGTACGTCTTCGATAATTAAGTTATTGGAATTATCACAAGAAGAGATAATAATAGATCTAAATAGAGCCCAACACTTGAAAACACTTCATATACCCCATCAGTGATTATGTAAATCTACAAGGAAAAGATGGATCACTCAGAAACTGTTATTGGGAATTTAATTATCCAGATTGGGGGAAAAAAAAACAAAACAAATATCTACCTCACACAACACAATCAAAAAAAGCTATCTTGGTGGAGTAAAATCCTATTGTTAAGTTACACTTTAATATGCTAAAGAAAGTATAGGAGGCTATTTTTAAGACATTGGGTCAGCTTTGGACATATCTATTTTAAAAATAAATAAAACAGGGCGCCTGGGTGGCTCAGTGGGTTAAGCCGCTGCCTTCGGCTCAGGTCATGATCTCAGGGTCCTGGGATGGAGTCCCGCATCGGGCTCTCTGCTCAGCAGGGAGCCTGCTTCCCCCTCTCTCTCTGCCTGCCTCTCCATCTACTTGTGATTTCTCTCTGTCAAATAAATAAATAAAATCTTCAAATAAATAAATAAATAAATAAATGAAACAAATATAAATTTTAAAAATTCCAGATTTGGTGGCATTAAAATTAAAAATTTCTCTTAGAAAATTATCTTAAACAAAATGAAATGACAAATTGTTGACTGAGAGTTCTCAGAATATCTGACAACAACAACAAAAGTACAGATTTACTTCAAATAATTTAGCAAACAAAACACTAAAGATTACAAATACACGTTCATAGGATAGGAACAAAATACTCTAAGAAATGTTGCTAACCTCATTAGTAATAAGGTATCAATACAGATAAATCACAAAAACTTGAATTTTTACTTAAAATTAATTTTCAGAACAATAGCACAGTATTAGGATAAGTCTTAAAAATTATATCTTTAAAATTGTACCACTGTGTAATGATTAAATGCCCATATTATATTATATGTGGTAAAGGCAAGTATATGCCTGTGAGGTCCTCATCAAATCCATTTTTAGTCATTGAACTTGCAGGCGCTAGCAACATGAAGGATACTAAGATTCTGCAAGGTACACAGTGATGGAAACACTCACTTCCGGCCTTTGAGGCACATACAATCTTGCATGAGAAACAGTGTGTGCATGCAAGTTACTAAAACATCTGAGAAGGCTTCTAAGGTCTGGAAACATGCAGATAAAATGCTTTATGATCCACAACTGATTGGTCTAAATCCCATCTTGCCCAGTTCACTTTTACTAAACTTGGAAAACGTCTAATTCCACCAATACTTTAAACATGTCATGCACTTAGTACTATGGTCAGTGTGGTCTGGGAGAGAGAGGACGTTGGGGAAGTAGAGTGGATGATACAAGGTGGACTGGGCAGAAGTAAGAATTGGTTAACTTTTTTTTTCTTTTTTTTTGGTCAGATAGAGAGTGCACATTTTATTGCCTACCTTTAAATTTTTTTTTTAAAGATTTTATTTATGTATTTGAGAGACAGAGATTACAAGTAGACAGAGAGGCAGGCAGGTGGGGAGGGAAGCAGACTCCCTGCTGAGCAGAGAGAGCAACGTGGGGCTCCATCCCAGGACCCTGAGATCATGACCTGAGCTGAAGGCAGAGGCTTAATCGAATGAGCCACCCAGGCACCCTAAATTGTATTTTTAAGTCATAAAGTAGAATACAGTAAAATTATCTCCTGCAGTGTGTGTTTTTGTTTTCTCCTAATTTGATTTATTTTCCAGTGCTCCAAAATTCATTGTTTACAGACCACACCCAGTGCCCCATGCAATACATGCCTTTCATAATACCCACCACCAGACTCACACAACCCCCCATGCCCCTCCCCTCCAAAACCCTCAGTTTGTTTCTCAGAGTCCACAGTCTCTCATGGTTTCTCTTCCCCTCCAATTTCCCCAACTCACTTCTCCACTCCATCTCCCAATATCCTACGTGTTATACCTTATGCTCCATAAGTAAGTGAAACCATATGATACTTGACTCTCTTTGCTTGACTTATTTCAAAACAGCATAATCTCTTCCAGCCCCATCCTTGTTGATACAAAAGTTGGGTATTCATCCTTTCTGATAGAGGCATAATACTCCATCATATATATTGATCATATCTTCTTTATCCATTCATTCGTTGAAGGGCATCTTGGTTCTTTGCATAGTTTGGCGACCGTGGTCATTGTTGCTATGTACATTGGGCTATAGATGGCCCTTCTTTTCACTACATCTGTATCTTTGGGGTAAATACCCAGTAGTGCAATTGCAGGGTTATAAGGTTACTGTTTTTCTTTTCTTTTCTTTTCAACACTTTTTTCCTTTTTATTATTATTATTTTTTGATGTTGTGTTATGTTATGTTGTGTTATTTTATGTTATGTTATGGCTTGTTATGTCAGTCACCATATAGTATGTAAGTTTTTGATGTAGTGTTCCAAGATTCTTTTTTTTTTTTTAATTTCTTTTCAGTGTAACAATATTCATTGTTTTTGCACCACACCCAGTGCTCCATGGAATCCGTGCCCTCTCTAATACCCACCACCTGGTTCCCCCAACCTCCCACCCACTGCCCCTTCACAACCCTCAGACTGTTTTTCAGAGTGCATAGTCTCTCATGGTTCACCTCCCCTTCCAATTTCCCTCAACTCCCTTCTCCTCTCCATCTCCCCTTGTCCTCCATGCTATTTGTTATGCTCCACAAATGAGTGAAACCATATGATAATTGACTCTCTCTGCTTGACTTATTTCACTCAGCATAACCTCTTCCAGTGCTGTCCATGTTGCTACAAAAGTTGGGTATTCATCCTTTCTTTTTTTTTTTTCAATTGACTTTTCCCTCCCCTTCACTTAGAGTATTCATCCTTTCTGATGGAGGCATAATACTCCATCGTGTGTATGAACAACATCTTCCTTATCCATTTGTCTGTTGAAAGAGCATCTTTGTTCTTCCCACAGTTTGGCGACCGTGGCCATTGCTGCTATAAACATTGGGGTACAGATGGCCCTTCTTTTCACTACATCTGTATCTTTGGGTTAAATACCCAGTAATGCAAACACAGAGTCATAGAGTAGCTCTATTTTTATTTTCTTAAGGAATCTTCACACTGTTTTCCAAAGAGGCTGCACCAACTTGCATTCCCACTAACAGTGTAAGAGGGTTTCCCTTTCTCCACATCCTCTCCAACACTTGTTGTTTACAGTCTTATTAATTATGCCCATTCTAACACGTGTAAGGTGGTATCTCAGTGTGATTTTGATTTGAATCTCCCTGATGGCTAATGATGATGAGTGTTAGCCATTTGTATGTCTTTTTTGGAGAAGTGTCTGTTCATGTCTTGTGCCATTTTTTGATGTGATTATCTGTTTTGTGTGTGTTGAGTTTGAGTTCTTTATAGATCTTGGATATCAGCCCTTTGTCTATAGCGTCATTTGCGAATATCTTCTCCCATTCTGTGGGTTGCCTCTTTGTTTTGTTGACTGTTTCCTTTGCTGTGCAGCTTTTGATTTGATGAGTCCCAAAAGTTCATTTTTGCCTTAGTTTCCTTTGTTTTTGGAGACATATCTTGAAAGAATTTGCTGTGGCCAATGTTGAAGAGGTTACTGTCAATGTTCTCCTCTAGGATTTTGATAGATTCCTGCTTCATGTTGATGTCTTTTATCCATTTTGAGTTTATCTTTTGTATGCCTTAACAGAATGGTCGGGTTTCATTCTTCTATACATAGCTGTCCAATTTTCCTAGCACCATTTATTGAAGAGACTGTCTTTTTTCCACTGTATATTTTTTCCTGATTTGCAAAAGACTATTTGACCAAGAGTTGAGGGTCCATATCTGGGCTCTCTACTCTGTTCCACTGGTCTATGTTTTTGTGCCAGTACCATGTTGTCTTGGTGATCACACCTTTGTAGTAAAGCTTGAAATCAGGCAACTTGATGCCCCCCGTTTTGTTTTTCTTTTTCAACATTCCCTTAGCAATTTGGAGTCTCTTCTGTTTCCATACAAATTTTTGGATTGTTTGTTACAGGACTTTGAAAAATACTGGTAGAATTTTGATCAGGATGGCATTGAAATTATAGATTGCTTTAGGCAGTATAGACATTTTAATGATGTTTATTCTTTATATCCATAAGATTGGAATAGTCTTTCATCTTTTTGTGCCTTCTTCAATTTCTTTCATGAGTGTTCTGTAGTTCCTCGAGGACAGATCCTTTACCTTTTGGTTAGGTTTATTCCCAGGTATCTTACGGTTCTTGGTGCTATAGTAAATGGAATCGATTCTCTAATTTCCCTTTCTATATTTTCATTGTTAGTGTATAAGAAAGAAACTGATTTCTGTACATTGATTTTTGTTTCCTGCCACATTACTGAATTGCTATATGAGTTCTAATAGTTTGGGGGTGGAGTCTTTTGGGTTTTCCATATAAAGTATCATGTCATCTGCGAAGAGAGAGTTTGACTTCTTCATTGCCAATTTGGATACTTTTTATTTCTTTTTGTTGTCTGATTGCTGTTGCTAGGACTTCTAGTACTATGTTGAACAACAGTGGTGAGAGTATTTGTGTTGTGTTTCTGATCTCAAAGGGAAGGCTGCCAGCTTTTCCCCATTGAGATGATATTGCTGTAGATTTTTCACAGATTTTATGAAGTTGAGGAATATTCCCTCTATCCCTATACTTTGAATTGTTTAATCAGGAACAGACACTGTATCTTGTCAAATGCTTTTTCTGCATCAATTGAGAGGACCATGTGGTTCTTCTCTCTTCTCTTATTGATTTGTTCTATCACATTGATTGATTTGTGAATGTTGAACCACCCTTGCATCCCATGGATAAATTCCACCTGGTTATGGTGGATAAACTTTTTAATGTACTGTTGGATCTTATTAGCTAGGATCTTATTGAGAACCTTGGCATCCATATTCATCAGGGATATTGATCTGAAATTCTCCTTTTTGGTGGGATCTTTGCCTGGTTTGGGGATCAGGGTAATGCTGGCTTCATAAAAAGAGTCTGGAAGTTTTCCTTCTATTTCTATTTTTTGAAACAGCTTCAGGAGAATAGGTATTATTTCTTCTTTGAAAGTTTTGTAGAATTCCCAGGGAATCTGTCAGGTCCTGGTCTCTTGTTTTTTTTTTTTTTTTTTTTTTTTTT
>NC_081558.1:162160264-162237715 GCF_022355385.1 Mustela nigripes | reverse complement strand
TTTTGATCACTGCTTCAATCTCATTACTAGATATTGGTCTATTCAAGTTGTCAGTCTCTTCCTGATTCAGTTTTGGAAGTTTATAGGTTTCCAGGAATGCATCCATTTCGTCTAGGTTGCTAATTTATTGGCATATAACTGCTGATAATCATTTCTGATGTTTGTTTTTATTTTCCACATGTTAGTTGTGATCTCTCCTTTTTCATTTATAATTTTATTAATTTGGGTCCTCTCTCTTTTCTTTTGGATTAGTTTGTCCAATGGTTTATTGATCTTATTGATTCTTTCAAAGAACCAGCTTCTAGTTTCTTTGAGGTCTATCTCTAGTTTCTATCTCATTGATCTGTGCTCTAATTTTGATTATTTCCCTTCTTGTGTATAAGGTTGGCTTAATCTGTTGCTGATTCTACAGTTCTTTAAGGTTTAAGCAGAGCTGCTGTATTCTGGATTTTTCAGAATTTTTTGAGGAAGGCTTGGATGCCTATGTATTTCCCCCATAGGACTGCCTTTGCCATATCCCATAGGTTTTGGACCAAAGTGTCTTCATTCTTATTGATTTCAACTAATTGTTTAAGTTCTTCTCTGATTTCTTGGTTGATCCAAACATTCTTCATCAGGGTAATCTTTAGCTTCCAAGTGTTTGAATTCCTTCCCAAGTTTTTCTTCTGCTTGAGTTTCAGTTTCAAATCACTGCAGTCTGAAAATATGCAGGGAATAATCTTAATCTTTTGGTATCAGTTGATTCCTAATTTGTGACCCAGTATGTGGTCTATTCTGGAGAAAATTCCATGTGCACTTGAGAAAAATGAGTATTCTGTTGTTTCAGGGTAGAATGTTCTGTATATATCTATCAGGTCCATCTGGTCCAATATGTCATTCAATGCTCTTGTTTCTTTTTTGACTTTCTGCTTGGATGATCTGTCTATTACTGAGAATGACATGTTAAGAACCCCTACTATTAATGTATTCATATCAATATGACTTTTTATCTTGATTAACTGTTGTCTTATGTAGTTGGCTGCTCCCGTATTGGGAGCATATTTACAATTGTTAGATCTTCTTGGTGGATAGACCTTTTAAGAATAACGTAGTGCCCTTCTTTATCTCTGACTTCAGTCTTTGGTTTAAAGTCTAATATATCTTTTATGAGAATCACTGCCGCAGCTTTCTTTTGAGGCCCATTGGCATGAAAGATGCTTCTCCATCCCTCATTTTCAGTCTGGATGTATCCTTGAGTTCCAAATAGGTCTCTTGTTAACAACATATGGACAGGTCCTGTCATTTTATCCAATCTGTAATCCTCTGCCATTTTATGGGGGTATTTGGGCCGTTCACATTGAGGGTGATTATTGAAGGATACTTTTTTATTGACATCATGTTGCCTGTGAAGTCCTCATTTCTATAGATTACCTCTGTAAATTTCTGTATGTCAGTCTTGGTATAAAAAAGTCTTTCTTCTTTTGTAGAACCCTCCCTTAATATTTCTTGTAACACTGGCTTGGTGGTCACATACTCTTTTAAACCTTGCCAGTCTTGGAAGTTCTTTATCTCTCCATCCATTTTGAATGCCAGCCTTGCTGGATAAAGTATTCTTGGCTGCATGATCTTTTCATTTAGTGCCTTGAATATGTCTTATCAGCCCTTTCTGGCTTGCCAGTTTTCTGTGGACAGGTCTAACCTCATTCTGATGGACCTTCCTCTGTACATAAGGATCTCTTCCTCCTAGCTGCTCTCAATAGCTTTTGTCTAAAATTATGATTCTTCAGTCTTAGAATCATGTGCCTCGAGGTCTTTCTAGATTCACTGATCTTGCGGTTTGTTCTTTCTACCTCTAGGACATGAATGTTGGTTCCATTCCCTAGATTAGGAAAAATTTCATCCAGAATATGTTCAGCTCTATCTTCTAGTCTTCTCTCTTTCTCCACCTCCTCAGGTTCCCAATAATTATGATGTTGGAACATTTCATCGTATAATTTATTTCCCTAATTCTGTTTTCATGGCTTCTAAGCTGTTTCTTACATGCCTCCTCCTGATCCTTTTTCTCTAACAGTTTGTCCTCTAGATTACTGATTCTATCTTCTGCCTTAGTTACCCTAGCTATTAGAGTATTTATATTAGATTGGATCTCATTGATAACATTTTTAACTTCTTCCTAGGTGGCTTTCACTTCTACCTTTAGAGATTGTATGTTGTCACTAATTGTTTTCTCCAACCTAGCCATTGCCTTGATAATTGTACCCCTGAATTCCCTTTCTGACATACTGTTTATGTCCATATCCAATAGTTCTGATGGAGAAGGTACAGTCTCTGAATTTTTCCTCTGTTGGGCATACCTCCTCCTAGTCATTTTGGTAAGAGGTGGTTGAGGAGATGTATATCTGAATATATCAACCATGATCCAGGCAAAATGCACCCTGGATTCCAAGCAATTTGAAGTAGCCACCAAAAAGAAAGAAAAAAAATGAGAGAGAGAGAGAGAGAGAGAGAGAAAGGGAAAACCTAGCCAGAATAGGCCCCAAAGGTAAGATTTATAAGGTAAACAAAAAAAAAACAGACAAACAAAAAGAACAAAAAAAATAAATGAAAAGGAAAAAAACAAAAAAACAACAGCCAAAATGAGCTCCAAGGATAGGATTTATATAATACCAGAACAAAAACCAATACACAGGGTGCCTGGGTGGCTCAGTGGGTTAAAGCCTCTGCCTTCAGCTCAGGTCATGATCTCAGGGTCCTGGGATCGAGCCCCGCATCAGGCTCTCTGCTCAGCAGTGAGCCTGCTTCCTCCCCTCTCTCTCTGCCTGCTTCTCTACCTACTTGTGATCTGTCTGTCAAATAAATTTTTAAAATCTTAAAAAAAAAATACACAGAAACACTGACAGAAGGAAAAGATGGGAGGGTGGTCATAAATCCTTGATGTGGGTGAGGAAGTTTATTTTGATACTTCCTGGGTGTGTCTTGATATCTTTGTTAAAGGAGTCAATTTTCCAGAGTTAAAGGGAGATTAAAACTGGTTTATATATAGAAGTAGTATTGATTAGGGAAAGAAGATTACCCTGAATCTTATATCTATATGTATATTAAAAAAAAATAGAAAAGAAAAAGAAAAACACAGGTATATGTGTGAAAAAAGTTCAAGTTAAAAGGTTGTTAGGGAATATGTTGTATTAAATCTCTAGTTGTAATGGTAAGTAGGTTAAAAATTTAAAAAGAATCAGAATAATGAGAACTAATTAAAAATAAAAGTTGTATCTATGAAATATAGAGGTTTGGGGGCAATATCGGGACCTTAATCTATTGTTTTCTCCTGATGTTGGGGTTTTACTCTTTCATCGGACCCTATGGTAGTTGTCCTCGTGTTCTTTTGGCTGGCTTTTTGTGGGAGGGGACTGCTGTGTTGTTTTTAAGGCAGTCTTGCTGATCATTCCTGTAGTCACACTGTGTTAAGAAACTATATTATTTCTTTTCTTTTTTTTTTTTTTTTAAGATTTCATTTATTTATTTGACAGAGACAGTGAGAGAGGAGTGACAGCGGGAGAAGAAGGCTTCCTGCTGAGTGGTGCAGGGCTCCAGGGCTTGAATCCAGGACCCTGGGATCTTGAGCTGAGCTAAAGGCAGATACTTAACAACTGAGCCACCCAGGCACCGCAAAACTGTATTATTTCTTACCTGAATATCTTTGATTCTAAGATAAAATGCACATTTAAAAATGCACTGGTACATCTATTGATCGTTTATGCAGCATGATCTCTAGACCTTTCATATCTCAAACGAAGCCTCCATGTATATATAACCTAAATCCTATGCATCACACTTAGAAGAAGATGCTGTTCACACTATGTAAAATGTGCTATTTAAAAATGGAGAAACATCATATCATGGAAAACAACTTTTATTTATGCTGGCTTTTATTCAATAATTTCACTCTCTGAGAGTTTTGTTGTCATTTGGAAAAAACAGAAAAATGATTATTTTGAGTATTTTTGACATTTGTTAGACATTTATTTATTTAGCAAATATTTATTGAATGTTACTTATGTGTTAGGTCCTATTCTAAGTGCTGTGGTTGGAAGAGCAAACTAGAGAGATTCTGCCTTCACTCCAGTGGGGCAAAGAGAAGGGGAAAAAAGTAATAGAACTTCAAATAGGGATGCTTGCTATGAAGAACAAGCAGGGAACAGAATAGTCAGGGACTGGGAAGAGCAGAGATGATAAGGAAAGTAAATTTGCAGGCCCAGATGACATGGCTAATTGAAAGAAATTTCTCTCTGACTTAGCATTTTTGTGATCAGCCAAGCTGCTTGCTTCGTTCCATTCTTACTCAGGTTAATTAGTTGGGAGAGATTCTTGACAGACATATGGTTGTGAATGTTTGCATTCACTTATTACTATTATTTTCAAGAGGAAAATGAGGATTTAACTTGTCAGATGAAGAAAGGTTAAGTGAAGTAAGTTTTCATCTTTTTCAGAGGCATGTTTTTGTCTTGCTCTAGGTTCAATACAAATTTGGAGAGCATTTCTGTGGCTAATACGGAAAGGAGGTTTAGATCTGCCCTTGGAACCCAGATTTCTCAGTCAAAAAATCTCAGAGTCCCTTTTCTCTGAGACACAATGTGTCATTTCATGAAGGTTACTATATTTCTCATCTACCTCCTGGAGGAAATTCTTGACATCAGCTTGAAGGTGCACTTATAAGAGACTCACTATAGAAACATTTATTTCTTTTCAGTGTATTTAATTCCCTACTCTGACACTGGCTAGTTAAGTGACCTTGAGCAAATTGCTTTCTCTCACAAAACTTCTGATTCTCCCTGACAAATTCCCTTCTCTTCATCACTCAAACAGGTCTTGAAATCTCATCTCCCACAGGAAGCAGTTCTAATAAATTAGAGAAGAAATGATTAATTCTGTGTATCACTTCCCTTGTGCTCTTCTTCTGTTCTATGTACCTACTAAATGTACTTATCTCCCCAGTTTATAGCTAATAAAAAAACACTTTGGCTTTAATTTCATTATGTATTTTAAGCCAGTTGTTTACGTTGCCAACCCACCTGCATATTTACCTATTTTGTGGGTTAGATTCTAAAGTGATGAAGTTATACTTGTAGGTGTCAGCCTCATTGAAAATGGACTTTATACTCTCTATTTTTTAATTCTATTCAACAAAATAAGAGGAGTTTTCACAGACCCATCTAAAAAAATATCAGATGGCACGTTGGGTGCCAGGGTTAAGGCCTAAAATAGAAATTTCTCTGAACGTAATGATTCAATATGGCTTTAATATCCGTGTCTCCAGTCTTAAGCCCAGCGTCCAGCACATGGTAAGTGTTCAATACTCTCTGGTCATGTGGCTGATGGTCATTTATCACTGCCTAAGTGACCTGCCCAAGATCTAAGGTTCCCAAAGAGTTCAGTCAAGATTTTGACAGACTGGTCTCTGGAGAGCTTGGGGAGTAAAGGGACAGGGATACTGGAAATCCAGCTTACCACCATCTCTGACACTAATTAGCTGAATGATCTTGGGAAATGCACCTCTTTTTTTTGACACTCAGTTATATACATATATATATATATTTGATGAGATAATATCTGCAGTAGCTTTTTAAAGATAAAATGTTATAGGAGTCTGTGATTCATTGATAATACCTGAAATAAAACTTTTCTTAGGGACTATAAATTAAAGTAGGCAATGCTGTGGTTAGAGGTAATGTCTGGGTGATTGTGGTCTTTTCAGATAGACTGGTGTTACAATGGGGATACTTGCAAGTCTATCAGGGAAGGGATTGTTTCCTGATCACCATGTCATTCTCAGCAGGGGACTAACACAAGACTTCCACCAGCTACAGGTTGGAGATAATAGAAGTGTGATGCCTAGTTGATAACTGGGTTTGGTTTGTTTTGTTTTGTTTTTGGCAAAGAATGTCAAGGAAGGCTACACATGTAGAAAAATACCAGGAAAAACTATTTCTTCTGGTACTGCTGCTGCAGCTTTGAATATAATCTGCCTCACACTCAAGAGCATTGTAAGAATTAATGAGTGCTAACTGCTTTTGTGAAAGAAAATTCCTGAGCCTGGTCTATGCCAGTGAAATGGGCTGACACTAAATAACCCAAAGGTCTTCTAAGCAGAGTGCCAGGAGTATTAACATATGCATTACAATTCATTAACATTAGGAGTGATTAAATTAACTATGACCTAAACATAACAATGGCTAAATCATCCTTACGAGGCAGAGCAGAAAATTGCACACAGCTTTTCGGTATGGGGCAGTGAATAAGATCATAGCACCTCGTGGTGCCAGTGAGGCAGAGGCAGCACTAAATGAAGGCTGTTGGATTTACAAGATACCCTGGCTCATTTCCAGGGATTGATTCCCCTGCAATTAAGCATCAAGAGGGCATTCATGTGCCCCATACCAACTCAAGGCTTGGCATTTATTTACCCCTTTTAAAGTCATATATAGGAAAAGAGAACACTATTGTCCAACGTGGACATATGGACAACATGGGGCTGAATAATAAACTGTATCTTTTTCTTTACATTGCAAATCTCCAGCTTTGAGGGTCTCCCTGCTGCTAACATAAGAGAGGGCAGGGAGATGGCAACAGAGAGGCTCCATCTGGAGTATCCTTCATGGGGATTATTACTGCGTGGCTTTATGGGATGGCACCGCGAATGATTACACTGAGCATTCATCAGAGGAAAGAAAACTTCTGTGAGAACCAAGACCTAGCACATTGTGGTCCCAAGAGCTCCTTCTTGTTCAATGGCGTATACTAATCTTTGTCAGGGAAAAATAATCTTTTCATTTTTTTGTTTGAATAATAAAGAACTCCTGAGATACTCTTAGAGTGTTAAAAGCTCACTATGTGGTCTTTTGTGCTTTCTGACCACTGTGTTGCTTCCATGGACTCCTGTGATTTTGAATTTACCCTCACCTTTCTCATGCTTGAGCGCTCTCTTCTCCTATCTCTCTGTTGTGAAACAAGAGCTTTGTACAGGCAAGTTTCTATGGAAGTTGCTGCTACTTTAGTGGGAAGCGGTAAGAATAATGCCGTATTTTTCTGAAGATTTCGAAAAACAAAACAACTGGTTGGTTTAATTTTTTCTGAGTTTTCTGCTTGATTAGGAGTACAAGTGGGCTGCTTATGATGAGGGAACAGAAGACTGGCTGAAGACAAGAGCATTGTAAGAATTAATGAGTGCTAACTGCTTTTGTGAAAGAAAATTCCTGAGCCTGGTCTATGCCAGTGAAATGGGCTGACACTAGTTATTTAGGACAAGCTGACACCCCGCAACCTCCCCTCACCCCCCACTTCTGGGTGGGACTTGTGTTACATTCTTCCAAGAATCTCCCAACTATCTTAATGTTAATACCTTGCTAGAGGGGAAAACAATCTTAACCTGATAATGGCAAGGCCTTTGGTATCCTGTAGGTCATCTTTAGCATATGAAAATTCTATTGAAACCTCCCTTTTCCTTACCTCCCCCACCCCCATGGTACATAACCTGCCTCCTCTCACAACCCCAGGGCAGTGGCTCTTTCTGCCCATGGTGCTGTCCCCATGCTTTAATAAACCACCATTTTACACCAAAGATGTCTCAAGAATTCTTTCTTGGTCATTGGCTCCAGACTTCACCTCACCAAAATCACTTATATTCTAAAACTTCATCACTTAGAATCTGGGAACTCCCTATTTCCTTTAGAAATTAAAACAAAACAAAACATGTGGTTGGTTGGTTGGTTGGTTGGTTGGTTTTCCTGCTTTCTGAAAAGCTTCTACTTGATAAGAAATAAGCACAAATGGTGAAACTATTTCTCAAAGCCTGGCTATATTTGCAGTTTGAAGGCCACAGTTCCAGATGATGTCCACATTCCTGGATTTCAACTTTGCATGTGCTGTAATGGGAATTTGGCCTATAGGACATAGTTACATTAACTTATAAATTACAGTCCTCTGCTCTCATGCTGATGAACAACAAATTCTTAAAGGTACAGACTTTGAGCAGTTGAGTCATGAACATCAAGATGGTTCTCAGAATAACCTTCTATAATATGAGAGTCTGTAAATACTGCTCTTTTACCATGTGACTTTTATAATATTTCTATTGCTGTTTTTGTTTTGTTGTAGGTGGTTTATGTGAGTTTTAGTTTTTAGCAATGTTAGCGTCTGTGATCAAAGGAGCAGGACTGATACAAAGTGAAGGTTAAGCAAAGCTTTATTTTGCACCAGTATCAAGAATCAAACCTACCGGCCGGGCTGTCTCTTATGGAGAGAGTGATGACCCCCAGCCTCACAGACTAGCTGTTATAAAGCAAAGGTCATGTGGTTGAGCCTGGCCACATACAGGTGGTCAATAAAATTGTAACACGCAGAGAAAGTTGCATAGTCATGTTAGGTCACATGCAGGTGGCCAATTGAATTACAATTTACCCTATAGAAGTTGTTAGAACTAGTCTATCACTCTGGTCAGAATTGGTGCCCTAGTTTGGCACCCAAAAGGCGGGGTTTACATTTTTTGGTGGTTAGGGAGATAGTATGTGTGATTTTTACTGATTGGATGTCTCCACCTGGCCCGACTCATCCTTATATTCTGAGTTCTGTTATCAGGAACTAGCCGACTACATTTTACTGGTTTCCCAGACTTGCTTCTAAGTAAGTTCCTCTGAGGGGGCAGGGTCAGTTTAAGTGCACAAACAACAAAATGGCTGTCCAACTGAGATGGAGTCACTCTGGCTAAGTAGACCCTTACAAGCAATACTGATAATCTTCTGGGGATTTTGTATAGAAAAAATCTTTAGGGAAAATGATGGATCAAGTCCTCCTATTTCAAAACATAAGTGATAAGTAAGATTTCCTTGTGTGGAAAATAAATTGAAATTTTTCAGCAGATATTCATTTTACTTACACATTTCTTCCCTTCTCTATCCAGATTCCATCCATCTAGGTCTGGCTTTATGGATATGTGACCAGTGTCATCTGATTAAAAAATAAAGAAAGCAATTTATGTTATACAAACATTATTTAAAACCTCACAAAGCAGTTAAGAAAACTGCAAAATGGGACAGAAAGTAGGAAGCTTTTAAAGGAAACAAAATAAGGAAGAAGGATGTAAGTAGGAGCCCAGAGTCTTTTGGGGATTGTGTGGGTAGATGTACTACCATTCTGGTCAAAAGAGCATTTATAGGGACACAGAAGCTACCAAAGTTTCAGTTTACTGATGTGGCACCCTACTCAGAAACAGTTCCATCTTGGGTCTAAAAATTTATTTCCGTAAGTCACACAGGGTTCCAGACTAAGTAGGGCTTATGGTTGGGGTGTGATGTTTAGAAGTTTCTGTCTTGAAATTTTTAATAAGGTTATCTTTGAATTTATGTTTTATAAACAAAGTCCAGTAGGGCTAAGAAGCACATGCAGGGGGCTTGTAGGCTGATGTATACACAGGGTATGTACTAAGAGAAGTCTCTTTCACATCACTTCCTCTTGCCTGGGTGTTGCTTGAGTAAGAAGAATGTGTTTCCTTCTGTGATTTTTAAATTTCTCCTATTCTGTATTCTAGCCAGAACGAATCCATTCCTAGTCTGTTTTATTGCAACTGGAAAGGAAAATACTGATACTGGCACTACTAGGGAAGAAAGGAAGTTTTGGAAGCAGCTTAAACTGAAGTGCAGTTCAGGGTGTGTGTGTGTGTGTGTGTGTGTGTGTGTGTGTAGTTGATGTTGCAGTTATAGTTGTCACCCACCCAACATCTTCCCAGATATCCCAGGAGGTGGAGATCCTGGTGATTGATCCTGAACAATTATATAACATTTGGGTAATAAAAGTGTTGTCCTCATTTCTGCTTTCTCGAACTTATTAAGGTAGTAGCCCTGATTGGATAAGGTAAAGACTGGCCTTTCTTCAGATTGTTTTGGTGGAAATGAGTATATCTGAGTATGAAGGTGCTAAGCATTTTAGGATGTAAAAAGGATGGCACAGCCTACCTTTCTCTATCTCATTCATTTCATACTATTTTGCCCAGTCACTTCCAGGCATTGCACAACAGCAATTCCTTAGATGGTGATTGAATTCTAAACTCAGCACATGCTTGATGGTGATTGAGTTCTAAGACTCAGCACATGCAGGAAAGGTCTACAGATTTAAGGATACCAAATTTCTAATTTGATTTCTGTGTGTGGCTGAATGATCTTCAGCAAAGGGCTAGTGGAGCCCATTTTTATCATTTAATAAAATCTTTTGATAATTAATGATTATAAATAATGATTATAAATGATGATTACAATGATTATAGATGATTAATGATTATAAAATGTATTCAGAGATCTAAATACCCATAGTTTTCTTTTGTATCTTCCAAGAGAGCACAAATTTCTCTTTATAGTCAACTTCAAAGATTTTCTTCCCTAGTTTTTATGCAATGAGACGAGGTCTCCGTCTTTCTTCCACTACCACTGTTATACAACAGAGAGAAGACACAGAGATTAAAACTGGAACCAGCGGACTAAATAAGATGTATAGTGTACAAAACAAACACATTTGCTTACTGTGCTTAGTGTTGTCTGTGGACAAAGAACTAGACTTCTACTTCCCATTTGCTGTGAGTGATCAAGGAAGAGGAGGCACTCCTTATCCACCCTGGTTGGTGCCACACACTGTGCTTCTTTGCCTCTGATTGTTAATGAACCAAGCAATTCCTTAAAGGAGGTAACCAAAGAATTAATTAAAGGATAAGCTCTGAATCATAAAAACAGGTTTCTTTTTCCTTCTCATGAGATCTTAGGCAAAGACAGTTCTTAATGGATCTAGTTACTTGATATAAAAAGATACTAATAAAATCCAAAAGACATAGGAAAAATCAAACATTTTTATGTACCATTAAAAACCTTCCCTATGGAACAATCCATTGTTTTATGAATCACTGAAATGTCTAAAAAAAAGTAAGTCTCTCTCTTTCTCTCTTCTTCTCTCCCTCTCTCCATATTTATGTCTATATCTACTCATAGCCACAGCTACTGTGAACTATGCCTACTGAGAGTGCATGCAGCCACTTAGGGTGCCATGTATTAGAGTGTGGGGTACAATGATTTCTGCGTATTCTGTTCTGATCTCTTTTACCATTTATTTTGTGTCCTGGTTAATAGTTGTGGACCCCTGTAAGTAATACATGCCAGTAATGGTAATGTATTTCTGAAAAGAAACAGAGGGAAAGTACCTTGCTAGCTTGAGGCTTGAAGCAAATTCAAGGAGAAGGTCAAGAAAACACAGGGTAGAGAGAGTGGGAAGGTAGAGACTGACATTATGAGTGACATCATAACAACCCCTGAGGCAGAGGAGGATTGCCTCCTCAAATTACAAATTACATAAACTGGAGCTGGAAGGAACTAAGATGTGAGGTCAGTTAAGCCTTTAAGGAGTAAGAGAGCCACAGTCACTGTCATTCTAAAATTCAAAAATTCAAACCATTAAGAATTTTGCAATAAGAAAATGGGTCTTATGTTCATCTCACTCAGTATGTTTCTGTATTAGTTTGCTTGGGCTACCATAAGAAAATACCATAGACCGAGTGGCTTAACAATAGAAATTTGTTTTGGAGGCTAGAAGTTTGACGTCAGGATTCAGGGTTCTAAAAAGAGCTGTCTTCCTGATTCGCTGACAGCCTCCTTCCTACTATGTCCTTACATCATAGAGAGTGAGCTCTTTGGTGTCTCTTACTAGGGCACTTTTCCTATCAGGGCCCCACACTTATGATTTTATTTAACTATAATCACTTTTTACTCCAAATGCATAGGGAGTTAAAGTTTCTGGATATGAATTTTGGAGACGCGGGACACAATTCAGTCCACAGTAGTTCCCTTTCTAGAAATTTTTCCTACGCTCTCCAATAATGTCTTTATATGCAGCTAATTTGGCAGAATCTTTAGTAATAGATAATAATAGATAACTGGCCCATCAAGAACACAGTAAGAAGAAACAAAACCCAAACTGACCCTCCTTATCTATATGGCCAGAATGTCCAATTGAATCTTTTTCACATTTATTCTGAAAGGACTTCTCACCCACTTCTATCCTTCTATCCTTTAACGTCCCCCATGTTTATATTGGACCCACCTAGATAATTGAGAAAAATCTCCCAATATAAAGTCGCCTGATTAGAAAACTTAATTTCATCTGCAACCATAACACCCCCTTACAATGTAAGATAACATGTAAATGAGTACCAAGGACAAAAATGCAGACAGCTTTAGGGGACCATTCTTTTTCTTTTTTTTTTTTTTTTTTTTTTTCTGCCTATCACAGTACTAATATAATTATTTTAGAAGACATAATTTCTTGTACCTGTAATATAATAAGGTAAAGAATACATAAATCAAATCATTAGGTTTGGAACCTGGATTTGACCTAAATGCTACTATGCTCCAGGGAATTTTAATTTCTGGCTTCCTAAAAATGAGCCTTCTAAAATTGGATAATAGTCAAATTAGATTATGGATACAAATTAAAGTGAATTTCATCAACAGCACACCATTCAATTGTACTAAATTTTCTTTGGCATTCAATCAACTGACACTTGCAAATTTTCAAACAGTTTAATAAAAGGAACATATACACTTTGGGATAGGGAATACACTGAATTTAAAATTAAAATTCAGTGTATTCCAGTTTCAAATTGAAAAATTTTAGGAAATGAGTGCAAAAAAAACACCTCTATTTAATAATAGGTGTGGAAATATAAGGTTGTTTCTATTACTATAATTGTAAAGTGTGAGTTTTACAAATAATTAATATTCATTTCAGATACATTTTGTACATAGAATATTAAAAAATACTATGATTTTACTTTCATGATCTCAGGAAATGCTTAAATATAAGTTACTTGAAATAATAGTACACTCTTTTAGAAATAATATATAAATATATATCTTCATTTTAATTAAGATACTAAGTGCTTACTGTATGCAAAATTTGGAAGGATATAAAATTTTATAGGATATAGACTCTTGGAATTTAAATATCTGGAGAAGAGGATGAGGAAGAAATGATATAAAATATTACCTTTATATCACCTTATGGTTTATTTTAATGCAAATAATATAAAATAGAATATTTTTCCCATTTTTTATCTTTAAAATTGAAAATTCTATTGTGAATCAATACAGTTCAGTTGATTGCAGTAGATTGTAACAGGGATAATGTAACAAGTATGGAAAAAACTCTGTTTTTGTTTCAGTTATTTTAGTTGAATGAATATAGCTGATTTGCCCCTTTTACTTCTATATTTATATGTTCACAATGATCAAAAGTCAGAATATTAAATTAAAGCACCAAGAGAGTCACTACATATTTGCTCTATACACACACACACACACACACACAGATACATACAACTTGTTATTTTGATGGATAATGTCTTGAGAGAACCTAGAGAATAAATCCATGTTGTGCAAATATTTCATATTTTCTCCCTGCATACAAATATTAAATAAATACTTGCTAAATGAATGAGTAAATAGTTCTCCTCAATGAATGTATTCAATATATGAAAGTCTTTAAAGTTGCAAAGAAGAGACAGTCTCAGATAACATCCAATTTTGTAATTTACTGAAAAAATAAGTGGGAGTTTAAAATTCAAAAATAATTTTATCTTTTCACTATATGACCACTGTGGGTCCTAGTGAATATACTAGTGGTCCTAGTGAATATAGCAAAGGTTCTATGGAGTACCTGGCCATTATTCAGAACCATGTTATGTCCTGACTTTCTTATCTAAGCTTTTTCTTTTTCTTCTTGAATATTTATCCTGGAATACGTTAAGACACAACACTAGTTCAGGGACTCCCATAGCCGCATCACACAGTTGCAATAGTCATCAACTGTTGCCTCTCTTTCCCCATTTCTGTTTTCATGCTCCAGACCCGTACTGCACTGGGTGATTTTGAAGCAAATCCCAGCTATCATGGCATTTCATCTGATCGTATTTGCAGGTGTGTCACATTTTTAAGTTGAAGAGGTGGATGTAACTTTTTGAGAGTGCCTGGCTAAATAAATGTTTTTATTGTTTTCTATTGGGTAGCCTTTTATTGTTGATTTGTAGGATGGCATTATATATTCTCCGTTTGAGTCCTTTGCTTTTATGTGTTTGTGTGTGCTGAAACAATATCCTTTGCCATTTCTGAACCAGTTGAATTTTGAGTTTATGGTGTATTTTGATAAATAGAATTTCTCATTTTTGTTATAGTCTATCTTACCAATATTTGTCTTTTATGTAGTCAGTAATTTTTCTGTCCAGTGGAAAAAAGTGTGGCCTACATCACAGTAACGGATATGTTACTTATGTTACCTTATGTTGCTATGGTCTGAATGTTTTTGTTCTTCCAAATTCATGTGTTGAAATCCTGATGCCCAGTATGATGGTGTTAGAAGCTGGGCTTTTGGAGGTACATAGGTCTGGAGAGTGGAGCACTCATGAATGGGAATAGCGCTCTTATGAAAGCTCACAGAGCTCCCTAGCCCCTCCCACCATGCGAGAACAGGGTAAGAAGTGCAACCTGGAGGAGGGTCATTACCAAAATCTAACCAGACTGGAACCCTGATCTTGGTCTTCCAAGCTCCAGAACAACAGAGGGAAATTTCTGTTGTTTATAATCCACCCAATGTGTGATATTCTGTTTTAGCAGCCTCCATGGACAAAGATATGTGTTGTCTTCTAGAAACTTTATTTTTTAACTTTCACAGTTGTCTTCAATCTAACTAGGATTTATATTTGTGTAATATGAGAGGTAGGGGGGATATGGTTCACCTTTTTTTATATAGGCATTGGAACGTCCATCTGTTAAAAAGAATATCCTTCTTCACAAGGTAGTGACAACTTTGGCATTTATTAGGAGACTGTGCATCTATAGAGCTCAATGCTCAAGTATTTTAATTAATGCAGCTTTATATCTAATAGTATAAGTCTTCTAGAAGTTTTCTTTTACTTTGTTTTGACTTGGTCCTCTGCATTTATACATGTATTTTAGAATATACTTGTTAAATTCCACCAGAAATTAAAAAGCAAAAAGTTTACCAATCTTTTTATTAGAATTGCACGGAAACTATGTGAGTTTAAAAAACCAGTTTTTTTTTTTGTGCTAGTGAGTCTTCTCATCCAAAAAACATAGTATACCCCTCCATTTATTTAATTTATTTCAATAATGTCTCGTAGTTTTCTAGCAGAGGTTTCCTCTGAAGAAATAGAGCATAATTTATTAGTTTACTCCTACTGTTTTTGATTTTTTTTGTTTAATTTGTAAAAGGTGTGATTTTTAAAAAATTTTCATTTTCTATTTACTGCTCATAGATAAAAATACAATTGATACTTGGGCTTTAACTTTATACCTTATGACTTTCCTTTTCTTTTCTTTTCTTTTCTTTTCTTCCTTCCTTCCCTCCTTCCTTTCTTCCTCCTAACCTCTCTCTCTCTCTTTCTTTCTGCTTTTTATTTAAATTCCAGTTAGTTGACATATAACATAATACTAATTTCAGAAGTAGAATTTTGTGATTCATCACTTACATATAACCCTCAGCGCTTATCACACGTGCTTAATACTCAAAACGCATCGAGCCCATCCCCCCACCCCACAAACCTCAGCTTGTTCTCTGTAGTTAAGAGCCTGTTTGGAGGTGCTTGGGTGGCTTGGTCGGTTGAGCATCTGCCTTCAGTTCAGGTCATGATCTCAGGGTTCTGGGATGGAGCCCCATGTCAGGCTTCTTCCCCCAGGCTGTCTGCTTCTCCCTCTCCCTCTGCCTACTGCTCTGCCTACTTGTGCTCTCTCTCTCTGTGGAAGAAATAAATAAAATCTTTAAAAAAAAAAAAAAGAGCCTGTTTTATGGTTTGCCTGTACACAATCTGTTTATTAATTCTGATATTCATCTGTAGACTTTTTAAAAATTTTCTAATTCACATATAATGATAGTTTTATTTTTTCTTCCAAAACAATATATTTTTAAAATTTATTTTCCTTTTCCTACAAGGCTCAGTAAAGATTGAATAAAAGTGATGACACTAGCATCTTAGTCTTGTTCTCTGTCACATTAATAAAGCTCTAAATATCACTACTAACTTCAATGTGTATTGGAAGGTCTTTGTAGATGTTACTTACCAGGTTAAAAATTATTCAATTCCTAGTTTTATCATGAAAGGATTATTGACATGGTCAATGACAACTTTTCTTCTTTCTCTTAGTGTGGTGAGTTGTATTGGTTTTCCCCTGTTAAACCAACTTAGCATTCATGAAATAAGCTCAACTTGGTCAGTGTGTAGTCATCACATGTATGAAAGATTGTGATTTCCTAATATTTTGTTTAGAATCTTTGCATATAGGTCTTACATCTGTGTTTATTGAACAGATGGTGTGGTAATGCTTTTTTTCCTTACACTGTAATGACATTTTCAACTTTTTTTTTATTAAAGATTTTTATTTATTTATTTGACAGACAGATCACAAGTAGTCAGAGAGGCAGGCAAAGAGAGAGAGAGAGGAGGAGGAAACAGGCTCCCCACTTAGCAGAGAGCCAGATGTGGGGCTTGATTCCAGGACCCTGAGACCATGACCTGAGCCAAAGGAAGAGGCCTTAAACCACTGAGCCACCCAAGCGCCCCGACATTTTCAACTTTTGATACAAAGTTTCCTCCCATAATGAATTAGAAGTATTTTCTCTCTGTTTGAGGTCATTTTGTGTAATTTTTTTTTCTTTAATAAGTCTTTGGAAGAACATCTAGGAAGTTGTCTAAATTTAAAATTTTCTTTGTGGAAAGGTCTATAGCTAAAGTCAAATTACTAGATATGAGATTATTTAGATTTTTTATTTCTATTACATTCAGTTTTGCTAGGGTTTTCCATTTCATCTCTATTTTCAAGTTTACTGGCACAAAATTTCTTCATAATATCGAATTATTTTAATAAGTTTAGGATCTCTAACTTGATGTTTCATTTTTCATTACTGATATTAGGAATTTACTTCTTCTTTTTTTATTTTTCCTTAAATCTGAACAGCAATGTATCATTAGTGTTGTCAAATGACCCAGATTCGGTGGTGTTGATTTTTTTTCATGTATGTGTTTTCTATTTAATATAAACATTTTCTTCTTTTTATTATCTGTATTTTACTCTCTTTGGGTTTAATTTTTTTGTTCTTCTGTTAATTCCTTGAGAAGACATTTTAGGTCATTATGTTTCAGATTTTTTCCTTTTCTAATCTATGCATTTGATACTATAGATTTCCTTTCAAGCATATCTTTTGCTGTATCCCACAGGTTTTCACATATTTTATTTTCAGCATCACTAAGTTCAAATTAATTTCTGATTTCCTTTGTGATATCTTAGTTTAGTCATAATATATTTTAGAATACAATTGCTTAATTACTAATAGGGTATGTTAGGTTTTTCTCTATTTAAACTGATTTACAGCATCATTCCTGTCTGTTCAAAGAAAATGCTTTGAGACAATTTTAAAGCTTTGAAAAATTTTAGGCCTTACTTTCACTCAGCATACTATCATTTTGGTAAGTACTGCATGTACACTTGAAGAAAATGTTTATTCCATCATATTTGGATTTAGTATTCTTTATATGACAATTGGGTTAACTTCATTAATCTTGTTTAGGTCTTCTGTACCTTTTCTAATGTTTTTGTTTCTGTATACCAGTAGCTATGAAGAGAGGTTTGTTTTAAGTCTCTCATATATGGCATGGGTTTTCTATGTTTCCTTTCCATTTTTGCTTCCTGTACTTTGAAACTCTAAAATAGGAACATGAATTGTACATTGTGATATCTTTCTTGTGGGTTGACCTTTTTATTACCATGAGATGTATCTTTTTATTTCTTGTAATTCTTCTGGATTTAAAGTCTACTTTGTCTGGTATTAATATAGCTTCACCAGTTTTATTTTGCTTAGTGTTTGTATAATATGCCTTTCTCTGTACTTCTAATTTCAACTTCCCTTATATTTATATTTAAAATGTGTTCTTACATTTATTTTTAAAGCATGTTCTTATATTTAAAGAGTGTCTCTTTATTGTTGGATTTTTTAAATGAAATTATAGATATGTTTAGGTTTACATGTACCATATTGTGAGGTGTTTTCTGTGGGTCCCATCTTTTTTATATTCCTTTTTATTCTTCATTTTGCCTGCTTTCAAAATAAATTTTTATTATGTGACTTGCCCCTAGGGAAAAGTTAAAGGGAAAGTTTACTTAAACATTTTTACTCTGCTCTTCAGGGTAAAATATATAAAATACATACTTGAATTTGTATAATTATAAAGTTTAATCTAAAATAAATTACATATATTTAAATGACTATAAAAAGTATAATATAAAATGATATTTTTTCTGTTTTCATTGAAATTTTCAAATGTTAATTTCTATATGTTGCTTTACCCTTTTGTTGAATACATTGTATACTTCCTTATAGAATTTCCTTCAGTTAAGAATATTATTGATTGCTCCCTGTATTGTCATTTAATATGTTCTGCTATCCCCTGTGTTTCTTTTCAATTAGCAATTGAATCTAGAGGCTTGATCTGCTCCAGGCTTGATTTTTGTTTTACCTAGTACAGTTCATAGATGGTATTGTGTATTTCCAATAGATGGTACTTAATGTGTAATTATTTCTCTTTTAGTGATGTGTGATCATTGGAATAATTTTAGATATGGAAATATGTAGAAAACAAAATCAATGGGAAATTTACTTCAAATAATGAGAATTTCAAAATATAATAAGTTATAAAATCCAACATATAAAAATTAATAGCCTTGGAGTGCCTGGATAGCTCAGTGTGTGAGCATCTGCCTTCAGCTCAGGTCATGATCTCAGAGTCCTGGTATTGAGCCCTGTGGCAGGCTCCTTGCAGAGGAGCCTGCTTCTTCCTCTGCCTGCTGCTCCTCCTGCTTATGCTCTCTCTCTCACTATCTCTTTCTGTGTCAAATAAATAAATAAAATCTTTAAAAAATCAATACCCTTTTTATATATAAATATCAATAGGATGATATAAGGAAAAATGATTCTACTGCTATAGCAATAAATAAATAGACAGAAAAATAAATACATATAAAATACCTAAATGAAACTTAATGAAACATAAGTTTTGATGTGAAGGAACAGGATGAAGTACTATGTTCTTAAGGAATCTCAACATCATAAAGATATTAGTATCTTTCAACAAAATTAAAAGGCAACCTACAGAATGGGAGAATATATTTGCAAATGACATACCTGATAAAGGGCTAGTATCTCAAATATATAAAGAACTTATCAAACTCAAGATCCAAAAAAATAAATAATCCAGTTAAGAAATGGACAGAGGGGGTACCTAGGTGGCTCAGTTGGTTAAGCAACTGCCTTTGGCTCAGGTCATGATCCTGGAGTTCCCGGATCAAGTCCCACATCAGGATTCCTGCTCGGCGGGGAGTCTGCTTCTCCCTCTTACCCCTCCTCTCTCATTCTCTCTCTCTCTCTTAAATATATGAATAAAATCTTAAAAAAAAAAAAAAAAAGAAATGGGCAGAGGACATGAATAGACATTTTTCCAAAGAAGACTTCCTGATGGCCAATAGACACATGCTCAATATCACTCATCATCAGGAAAATACAAATCAAAACTACAATGAGACATCACCTTACATTTTCCAGAATGGCTGAAATTAACAACTCAGGAAACAACAGATGTGGGTGAAGATGCAGAGAAAGGGGAACCCTCTTACACTGTGGGAATGCAAACTGGTGCAGCCCCTCTGGAGACCAGTATGGATGTTTCTCAAAATTTAAAAATAGAACTACCTTATGATCCATCAATTGCACTACTAGGTATTTACCTAAATAATACAAAAATATGAATTTGAAGGGATACATACACTTTGAAGTTTACAGCAGCATTATCCACCAACAGCCAAATTATGGAAAGAGACCAAATGTCCATCAGCTGATGAATGGTTAAGGAAGAGGAACAATGGACTATTACTCAGCCAAAAAAAAGACTGAAATCTTGTAATTTGCAACAACATGGATAAAGCTAGTGAGTATTATGCTAAGCAAAATAAGTCAGTCAGAGAAAGACAAATACCATTTGAATTCACTCATATGTGGAATTTAAGAAACAAAACAAATTATCTATCATAAGGGAAAAAGAGAGGCAAGCCAAGAAACAGGCTCTTAATTATAGAGAACAAACTAATCGTTATTCGAGGAGAGGTGGGTAGGGTGAATAAGTGAAATAGGTGATGGGGATTAGGGATTGCTCTTGTGAGAAATGGAAATGTTGAATCACTATGTTACACACTGGAAATTAATATTACACTGGATGTTAACTAACTGGAACTTAAATAAAAACTTAAAAATAAAAGTAATTAATTAAAAATTAAATTAAAATTAAAAAATTAAAAATAAAATAAAGTTAAATAAAAAGATATCAATATCTTTTTGATAAACTATAAAATTAATTTTAACCACCAATTTCCCCCTTCTCTTTTGCTTCCTTGAACTTAGTATATTGGTTGTAAAGTTTTTTGGTAAAACAAACTAGCATTAATAGTAAAAAAAATAATAATAAAATAAAAAATAAAGTGGCAGGTGGGGGTGGAGGATGAGGTATGGTTTGTCTCTGCAGATATTAGAACATATTGTAAAATGCTTGTAATCAAAATAGTGTTGTATTAGCTCAGAACAGTTAAATTAATAGAGCAGAAAAAAATCCCACTTGAATATGGACCTTTAATACTTGATAAAGATGGCATCTCAAATTATGGGGAAAAGATGGAGGTTTTAATAAGTGGTGTTGTGTCAATAGGAGAGCTTTATTGGAAAACAACAAAAATGAAACCTAATCTTAAATCACCTGAATTTGTGTGTGTTTAGTAATTAGCTCTGAGCTATCATCTAACACGTTCTATTAGATGAATTGTCACATCCAGCTCTCCTCAATGTGGCCAGTCTATCTTTTGTCCAATCTCACTGAGTTTGTTTAGCTCTGGTGCTGATCCCTACCTTAATCCGTTGGGGCAGATATATGTATTTACATCCAATTATGAACTTACATGCCACTGTGAAATATGTACTACAAAAAGATTTTTAAATTTACTTTTCTTAAAAAGTATCTGTTTATTGTAGCCAGAAGAGCTGTAAGATCTCTTAGAACCAAAGCACAGTTTAATGAAATTATATATTATTAATGTATATTATGTGTAATGCACATATCCAAAGGGAATGGTATAACTGATTAGTTAAAAAATAAGTAGTCCTTGTTTCAGACTTTCCATTTCAAATCTCATTGATCCCTCAAATGTTTTGCAACTGACTTTCCTTTGCATAGTTCATTTGGCTTGGAATCTGATGAAAGAATTCTGACTTCTTGATAAGCTCTTGGAATAGGCCTCTGTTACTATGGGAAGGTATCCAAAATTTATGGATCAGTAATCTAATCCAGACTGGCAACTCCCATGGAATGAACTGAAGTTCCTTTTTGCTGTATTTACTCTATCTCATGGAACACCTGGTCATAAGCTCTATTCACCACCTCAGGCTGCTCTTCAAAATCACCTTTACAGACCATGCTCCTCCCTTTCATATAGCAACCAATTCTCCATGTCTGTACTGATAAGTTGAATGACACGAACCATTATGTAAATGCCATGTCTGACAGTTTTTGTAGTTCAGGGTCTTCCTCCTGTACAACAGATTCCATGCTTTTTAAGTAGACAGGAGTCAATATGGAACACTATTTTATGCACAGAAAATGGTGAGTCCCATATCTTATATGATAATGTATATAGGAAATAGTCTTTTCTGGGAACAAACAATGTCATAAAGTGCAAAAGAGGTATATAACTTTAGGAAGAAATGCAGAATGTTTTTCAATCATTTTAGGAACTGTATTAAGAAATAAGGGATATGATAATACCAGATAAAAACTTTAAACTTTTGAGGTTCTAGAAAGATTTTCAAGGTTAGTGAAAAAGTCACAATGATAATTAGATTTTAGCCTTAACTCTTCTAGTTTTGTGCCTTTGAAGCAATAACTTTAATTTGATTTCTCTGTTTATATCACTGAAAGATTGGTGCAGGTAACTGTTAAGAGCCTTTCAGAATCTGACTTTGATTAATCTAAACCTTGATACCAGACATACACATAAGACTAGATTTTCAAGTGATTTAACCTAACACGCTTTGATTTGAGTTATATAGAAATGATTCTGTTCTTAAAAAAAAAATCTGCCTACCCTACACTGGATCTGAAAATATATTTGATCTCTTTTTGATCATGAAAGCTATTAGGAGAAATTATTTTTTAAGGCTTGTCAACCTATGAATCCAGACTTTTAAGAATAAAAGTTCTCTAAAAATATAAGAAAGGGACACAAATGAAGAAGAGCACTTTAAAAAGAGGAGAAAGAAAACTTTTCCTATTTTGAAATCAATCTTCAATCAGTTTATTTATTTATTTATTTATTTATTTATTTATTTTTAATAATAGCAGTCAACCTCCAGGTGAATTTTCAGTATGCTTTTCTCTTTGATTCTCATGGGTATTGCTAAACAAGAAGTCCAGAAGAAAAAAATCCACCTGATTAAAAAAATTGTCTATGGTAGAAGAGATGGGAGCAATGTAATGCTTTTTATGTTTTTTCTTTTCAGAGATAATTGTATTAAACAAAGGTCATAAGAAATTTAGGTTAACACCAGATATATGTGCTATAGTGAAGGGAATATATATATATATATATATATATGTGTGTGTGTGTGTGTGTGTGTGTGTGTGTGTTAATATATGCAAATACATCTTATAGAAATACAATATGAATGGAAGAAAAATGAACAATGTGCTGTGATGTAATATTCGTATACCCATCTATCCTGGCATGCCTTCATATATATCAACAAAGTCCTAAACAACGCTGTAGAATATTGAACATGTATATATATGTGCAGTGTAAAAAAATTCAAAGGAGGCATAACTTCAAGAAAATAGTAGGTATGTTCCTCCCACAATTCTAAAAAACTTACTGATAAAGAAAGAAGCAGAGGTTATAATTATACAACATAAAAATTTCAAATTTTGGGGGTCCAGGGAAAATTCTCAGGGTAGGAGAGAACATTTGTAGGGGCTTATTCTAGAAAGAGCTGTTGCCTTTGACCTCATGAAATCAGTACTGGTCTCATAACAGATGCGAACTAAAAGTGGGGAAAACAAATAAATAAATAAATAAATACACCAGCCAACTCCAACTGCAGGGGGATCATTTTTGCAGGCAGAAAGTAATTATCCAGATGGAAGTTAGCCAGGACACCAGAGAGAGAGTGAATATTCCTATCCCATCTCAGAATTCTGTGGGATTTTTAATGAACACAAATGGTCATGACCTTGAGTTTTATGCTCCATCCACAAGAAGAACTTAACAGCAGTGCTGGGGTGTTCTCTCCCTCAACCCCTGCTGTGGGGCACTGATTCAGAATCAAGGATTAAGAAGTCTGTGAATGCCATGAGGATAATGAGGACCCCTGCAAAAATTATTTGGTTCAATTAAATGACTAATTTTACAGGATAGTAACAGCGCTGTTTGGCTGCTAGTAGAAAACTGCAAAACTGCCCAGTGAATTTCTATAGAGGAATTTAGTATTTTATGACAAAGTGACATCTATAAGCTCTTAATACTGCTTCTGCTGCCACTTGTAACAGTTCTCCCATTCTCCCCAATACCAGTTTTACTTTTGTTTATTAGTCAAACCCTCCCAGTATTGGTCTAATTTTGCACACATGTATTTGAATTGTGATGAATGGATGATAGATTAGCCAGATTGCGAATCATAATTGAGCAGAGGTCCATGTAATGTAAATCACACGGGCCAGCATCCACTTTTTTGCCAAGGCAGCAGCCTTGGAAGTTGCCAGATAAAATGATACCCCTCAGGTTGAATACTGAGCATCATTGATAACATGATAGACTCTTCCAGAACTTCTCAACATGAACCAAATTCTGACTCTCTGGCTTCAGCCCACAAACTACCAAAAACAGCCTCTAGGACACTGCTATAATGAAATTGTAAGACACAAATGAGAAAGTAACTCACTTTTTGATCACTTCCTATGTGCCAGTTCTTATACTAGGAATTTTATGAATATATTGGTATTGGTTCTATTGATGTCATTTAACAGATAAGCTGGAGGGAAGGGTGTTATTTCTATGCAGGCTCCAAGCAACCAACATCTCCCCAAGCTCCTTTGTAATTAAAAATATAAAACTTATCTACAGGCACATATGCACATATATACTCATGTACTTAAGCACAAACTCAGGCTAGAAATTCATGCTGTTTAAATAGATCTGGGAAAAAGAAACATTGTGGTATGATTATTCCATCTCTTTGTATCACGTCTGTTGTAGAACTATTATAAATTGTAGCATAGTTGCCTAAATCCAGAGAACAATATTGTATTGTACCAGACACTTATTTCCCTCTTTTCTCTTGATAAGTCCCCTCACACTTCATCTGTTGTACTCGGGGGCAGCTCTTATAAATATTCACCATATTTGCTTGCTTCTATCAGAATTCAGCTAATAGGAGTAACTGACATGCCACTGAAGGACAAGAGAAATAAAAATCCAGGCAGGGTATGTCTCCTTTCTCTCTCCCTCAGACAGCGGACAGTGGCCTTGTTCTCTCTCCTGGCTTCAGATTCTGTCAGAGTTGTTCCTTTTTCTGGCCCCAACTCTAGTCAGGAAATCCCAACTTTGGTTAATGATCTGATAACACTATCTCCTTTCTTCAGTCTTTTGGTCTAAAGGTAATAACACTGGCTTGCCTTATTGCTTTCTTGATGGTATTATCCGCAGCGTAAAAGATAGTTTTGATGAAGTCTAATTTACTTTTTTTTTGGCCACTTGTACTTTTAACTAAGAAAAACTGTTGACTAATTCAAGGGCAAAATGATATACTACTCCTATTCTTTTTCTAAGATTTTTGTAGTTTTAGCTCTTACCTTTAGATCTATGGATTCTTTTGAGTAAACTTTATCTTTACACATGGATATCTAGTTGTCCTAGGACCTTTTGTTGAAAAGATTATTCTTATCCCATTTAACTGACTTAATACACTTGATTATTGTAACTTTGTAGTAAGTATTGAAAAGAGACATACTGGCTCCTCCAAATTTGTAATTTGTTTAAAGTTTGTTTTGCATGTTCTGGGTCTTTTAAATTTCCATGTAAATTTCAGATCAGTATATAAATTTCTGCCAAAAGGCCAGGAATAATTTTGAGAGGGAACCACACTGAATATGCAGATCATCTTAATATCTTACTGTGTCTTCACTTCATGGTAATGGGATGTCTTCCCATTTTTTGGCTTTTCATTAATTTATTTCAAAGATATTTGCTTTCATTAATAGCTTTTACTTCTTTAATTTTTTAAAAAAATTTAATTCCAGTATAATGAACACACAGTATTATATTAGTTTTAGGTGTGCAATATAATGATTCAACAATCCTGTACATTACTTAGTGCTCATCAGGATAAGTGTACTTTTAATCCCCTTCACCTATTTCACCCATCCCTCCACCAACTTCCCCTCCAGTAACCATCAGTTTGTTCATTTATAATTTTAAGTCTTACACATCTTTTGTGGTATTTATTCCTAAGTATTTTATTCTTTTTGATGCTATTGTCATCTACATTGTTATTTTTTTTTTTTAAGATTTTATTTATGTATTTGACAGAGAGAAGGAGAGGAAGAGAAAGCCCAAGCAAGGGGAGTGGCAGGAAGAGCAAGAGGGAGAAGCAGATTCCCCGATGAGCAGAGAGCTCTATGTGGTGCTCTATCCTAGAACCCTGGGATCATGACTTGAGCCAAAGGCAGACACTTAAGCAACTGTGACACACAGGTGCCCCGCATTTATATTGTTTTTAAATTTAATTTTTTTTAAGATTGTATTTATTTATTTGAGAGAGGGACAGTGAGAGAGAGCATGAGCAAGGAGAAGGTCAGAGGGAAAAGCAGACTCCCAGATGCGGGACTCCATCCTGGAACTCAAGGATCATGACCTGAGCCGAAGGCAGTCGTCCAACCAACTGAGCCACCCAGGCGTCCTTTAAATTTAATTTTTAAGTTGTTTACTGTTACTTTGTAGAAACATAATTGATTTTCATATTGATCTCATATCATCCAAACTTAATGAACTCTTTCACTACTTATAATAGTTTTTATTTGTGGATTGCTTAAGATTTCTATGTACAAGGTCCTATCATCTGTAGATGACAGTGCTTTATGCCTTCCTTTCCAATATGGATGCCTTTTATTTCTTTTTCTTGCCTAATCATCCCAGGTAGAACCCATAAATATGCTGTTGAATAAAAGTGATGAGAACAAACATCACTGTCTTGGTACTGATTTTAAGTTGTAAATATTCAGTCTTTCAGGATTAAGTATGATGTTAGCTGTGGGTATTTTGTAGATGCACTTTAACAGGTTGAGATAATTCTTTTCTATTTTTAGTTTGTTGAGGTCTTTCTTTCTTTCTTTTCTTTTCTTTTCAATCATGAAAGGATGTTGGATTTTTTCAGTGGTATTTCTGTGCCTGTTAAGATAATCATGTGTTTTTTGTCCTTTAGTTTATTACTATGATATATTACATTGAATGAATTTTCGATGTTAAAACAATGTTACATTCCTGGGTTAAATTCTACTTGGCTAGGCATATAATTCTTTTCATATTTTGTGGATTCAATTTCCTAGTATTTTGTTAAGAATTTTTTAATCTATATTTATAAGGGATATTAGAGAATAGTTTTCATTTTTTGTTTTGTCTTTGTCTTGTTTTGCTATCAGGGTATCATTGGCTTCTTAGGATGAATTGAGGTGTTTTTTTTTCTTTTCCATAATTTTATAAGATTTTGTGAAGGATGAGTATTAATTCTTTTTAAAATTTTTTTTAAGGATTTCTTTTTTTTATTTATTTGACAGAAAGAGAGCACAAGTAAGGAGAGGGGCAGGCAGAGAGAGAGGAGGAAGCAGGCTCCCTGCTGAGCAGAGAGCCCCCCTAATGTGGGCTTTGATCCCAGGACCCTGAGACCATGGCCTGAGCAGAAGGCAGAGGCTTAACCCACTAAGCCACCCAGGAACTCTGTATTAACTCTTTAAATGTTGATATAATCTACCTGTGAAACCGTCTTATGTGGAATATTTGTGCAAAATTTTTGAATTACTTTGTTTTTGGATATTCAGATTATCTATTGCTTCATCAATCATGCCATTAATTTGTGTCCTTCTAGGATTTGTTCATTTCATCTAGGTTTTCTAATTTTTTGGCATACAGTTATTCATAATATTCCCTCAGAATCATTTTTTAAAAATTTCCATAAGGTGAATAGTAATACATCCATTTTCTCTCTCTCTCTCTCTCTCTATATATATATATATATATATATTTCAATGCTTTGTTAACAGTTGAAAATAAACCCCCAAAATGGAAGTGATGACATCTTAGACAACCAAGAGTCTAGAGAAATAGGTTTGCATTTCATCTCTTTTTTCCCCCTTTAATTAAATACATCTTAGCAAAAGTAGATTTCAAAGATCTAGATTTTATAAATTTATATTTTGTAGATTTTTGTAGATTTAGTAGGAAAACATTAGCATGGAAATATCCCATTGGCTCACCTCTATATAGAAGCTTATGAATAAAGTATTTCTCATAAATTAGCTAAAATTATTATGAATAGACAAGTCCTAACAGGAAATGTACCTGGTACTACTTTCCATCTGAAAATACTAGAAATAAGCGAAAAGAACAGATTTTTCATAATTGACATATTTAGCCAAAGTATGCTGTTTTTAATTTTTCATTATTTTAAAGATAAAAACATAAAAGTTTTGATTTGAGGGCACCTGGATGGCTCAGTGGGTTAAGCATATGCCTTTGGCTCAGGTCATGATCTCAGGGTCCTGAGATTGAGTTCTGCATCAGGCTCCCTGCTCAATGGGAAGTCTGCTTCTCCCTCTTCCTCTGCCACTCCCCCTGCTTGTGCTTTCTCTGTCTTTCTGTGTCAAATAAATAAATAAAACCTTTTTTAAAAAAGTTTTGATTTGGAACTATCATAATCCTCATTATGTAAAACATATTAAAATAAGCATATTATTCCAACATATTCTGAATTATGGGTTCCTTTCCTAAAACTACTTTTTAGATGTTTTCTTCACACCTGATTTTTTGCATGATAAATTAAAAGTTAGGTATAGTATCGTCTTATCATAACTTGCTACCTAAATCTTTGATTCATGAGCTTCTACATATGGGCGAGCCAGTGGGATATTTTCATGTTCTCTTGAATATTGCCAAAAATGCCATTAGGTTGATATCTAAATTAAGCCTCCTCACAATGGGCTATTCTCTAAAGGGGAAAAGGAGTCCAATTTGTCATGAAGGAATCTTCCAGTCTTGACCCCATCTTCCCAGTAGTTGTTAAGCACAGAAGATCATTTATTTAGCTGATACAAATATTTTATGAAATACATGTTAGAACAACATTTGCAAGTAGCTATTGACTTCCCCATTCTCATTAGGAAAATTTATATTTAAATAAGATCCAGGCTGATGGAAAACTTAAGTGAAGTCCATTGGTTGTTTGTATTCTTCCATTTCTGCCACATCCCACCCATGCTTAACTACTCTTACTGAGTACATACTCTGCCAGATGCCATGGACATACAGAAATTGTTAAGACTTTGTTCTCTAGGAGCTAACCTTACACAACTAAGTAAATACAGTGCCACATGGAATGAGTACCAAGTCAAGAGAGGCATATTGTGCTGTGGGAGAACAGAAAGAAAAGAGGTCAGTCTGAATGACAGGAACGGAAAATGATGTGCAGATGTGAAGCCCTTGGAATTGAGCTTTGAATGATGGCGTGGCATTTCCTTGCTTCAAAACAATCCCAAGTTAATGAAATCTTATGAAAATTATATTGATATATAATATACTCAGGAAAAGTCTTTAAGTGTGCTATGAATGAGCTATGGAATAGGCAGAAATAAGTAACAAATTATGAGTTTAAAGAAATAGGGAAGGGCTTATTTGTGAAGTATTTCTCATACTGTGTTAAGATGTTTTGATGACATACTATACAAAAATATGAATACTGAGAGAGTTTTAAGATAGAAATAAATTATATTTAAGTCCTTAAGGTACTTTCAAAAGGGCAATAAAATAAAAAAATAAATAAAAGTTTGTATAAGATAGAAATAATTTATATTTAAGTCCTTAAGGTACTTTCAAAAGGGCAATAAAATAAAAAAATAAATAAAAGTTTGTATTGACTTCTTGGGAAAGATAAATTTTCCTTTACTCCATCTTTAGGTCTTCATAAAAGTTATAGGTATCCCCATATTTTTAGGAAAGTGAAAAATGTCTTAGTCTGCATAGGAGTAAATTCTCTCCTTTTATTGTCCTGTTTCATATAATCTGTTATGGTTCTCTGCCTTTGAATTGAGACCTTGTCCCATGAAGATGGTATAATAAGACAGGTTGATGTGATCTAATAGAAGAAGCTTAGACCTTTTGTTCTGAGGCTTAGGGGGTAAAAAACAGACTCTCTTTCCTTGTCCTCTTTGTTTTTGGACTCATTAGAAGAGTTCGTATTTCACTCCTTCAGACAGGAGTTTCTCAAATAATTATTGTTTATATGTAGGCCAGATAATTCTTCACTGTGGGAGACTGTCCTGTGCATTATAAGAAGTTTAGCATTATCTATGACTTCTAGCCACTGGGTGCCAAAGCATGCCCCAGTTGTGATAACCAAAAATGTCTCCAGACATTGCCAAATATCTCCTAGGAAAGTAAAATTGTTCCCAGCTGATAACCACTCTTTTAGAGACAAAGGGGGACAAGGAGGCTTTCAGTCTATGGGTATCAGGATAATACTGGCCTGATAGAATGAATTTGGAAGTTTCCCTCCATTTCTATTTTTTGGAATAGTTTGAGAAGAATAGATATTTAATCTTCTTTGATATGTTTAGTAGAATTTACCAGTTAAACCATGTGGTACTGGAGTTTTGTATGTTGGTAGTTTTTTGATTACTGACTCAATTTACATGATTTTTATAAACAGAAAATCATAAACACTCAACCAAAAACTGTTAGATCAAAAAAAAAAAACAAATTTAGTAAAAATATGGAATTAACATAGAAAAATCAGGAATGTTTTAATGCATTAACAATGAACTTTCTGAAAAAAAAAAAAGAAATGGATCCAATTTATAATAGCATCAAAAATAATAAAATACTTAAGAATAAATTTAACTGAGGAGGTAAGGGATCTATACTCTGAAAACAGTAAGATACTGATGAAAGAAATTGAAGAAGACACAAATAAATGGAAAGGTGTCCCATGTTCATGGATTGGTAGAATTAATATTGTTAAAGTATCAACGTTACCAAAAGCCATCTATAAACTCAATGTAGTTGCTATCAACGTTTCAATAGTGTTTTTCCATAGAAGTAGACAAAGCACTCCTACAATTTATATAGAACCACTAGAAGTTCTGAATAGCCAAAGAAGTCTCAAGAAAGAACAAAGCAGGAGGCATCACACTTCCTGACTTAAGCTATACTATAAAGTTATAGTCATCAAAACAGTATGGTACTAACATAAAAATAGACGAATAGACTAAAGGAACAAAATTGAGAGCTCAGAAATAAACCCAAGCATATGTGGTCTACTCATATTTGACAAGAGAAATGATACTCAAAGAAGAAAAGACAGTGTTTCAATAAATGGTACTGGGATAATTTAATATTTGAAATTGGATCCTTATTTTATACAATGGACAAAAACTAACTCAAAATGGATTAAAGATTTTATTGTAAGACCTGAAACTCCTAGGAGAAAAATAGGAGTAAAACTTCTTGGCATGGGTCTCAGTACTTTTTTTTGTTTGTTTGTTTTTAAGATATGACACCTACAGAACAAACAACAAAATAAAAAAGAAACAAGTAGGACTCCATCAGACTAAAAAGTTTCTGCAAAGGAAAAGCCAATCAACAGCGTGAAAAGAAAGTCTATGGATTGGGAAAAATATTTATGAATCATATATCTGATATATATATATATATATATATACATATATATATATATAAAGATATCGCAAAAAAAAATAAAGAACTCATGCAATCAAAAGGAAAAAAAAAAAAAAAACAAAAACCAAAAAACTAAAAACCAAAAAACACCTAATTTAAAAATGGGCAAAATACCAATAATATTTTTCAAAGAACTAGAATAAATTATCCACAAATTTATATGGAATCATAAAAAGACCCTGAATAGCCAAAGCAATCTTGAAAAAGAAGAACAAAACTGGAGGTATTACAATCCCAGATATCAAGATACACTACAAAGCTGTATTAATCAAAGCAGTATCGACTGGGTCAAAAAAAGACATCTATAGACCAGTGGAATAGAACAGAGAGCCAAGAAATAAACTCATACTTTTATGGCCAATTAATCCCTGACAAAGGAGTCAAGAATATACAATGGGAAAAAGACTGTTCAACAAATGATGTTGGGAAAAATGCAGAAGACAGCTGCATGAAAAATGAAACAGGACTACTTTCCTACACAATACACGAAAATAAACTCAAACCATATTAAAAACCTAAATGTGAGGTGTGTCTGGGTGGCTCAGTGGGTTAAGCCTCTGCCTTCGGCTCAGGTCATGGTCTCCGGGTTCTGGGATGGAGCCCCTCATCGCTCTCTCTGCCCAGTGGGAAGCCTGCTCCCCTCCCCCTTTCTCTGCCTACTTGTGATCTCTCTCTCTGTCAAATAAATAAATAAAATTTAAAAAACCAAACCAAACCAAACCAAACAAACCTAAATGTGAGACTTGAAACTATAAAATTCCTAGAGGAAAAACAGGGAACAATCTCTTTGACGTCAGCTGTTAGAATCATTTTTCTAGATAAGTATCCTTGGGCAAGGGAAACAAAAGCAAAATAAAACTACCAGGACTACACCAAAATAAAAAATCTTTTACACAACAAAGGAAATCATCAACAAAGCAAAAAGACAACCTACTGAATGGGAGGAGATATTTATAAATGATATATTCAAGAAGGGTCCAAAAAATATAAAAAACTGATAAAACTCAGTACCTAAAGAATGAATAATTTAATTTAAAAATGGGCAGAGGAGGGGCGCCTGGGTGGCTCAGTGGGTTAAAGCCTCTGCCTTTGGCACAGGTCATGCATAATCCCAGGGTCCTGGGATGGAGCCCCACGTCAGGCTCTCTGCTCTGCAGGGAGGCTGCTTCCTCCCCTCTTTCTCTCTGCCTGCCTCTCTGCCTACTCGTGATTTCTCTCTCTCTCTGTCAAATAAATAAAATCTTTAAAAAAAAAGACACTTAAAAAAAATGGGCAGAGGACATGAATACACATTTTTCCAATGAAAACATACAGATGACCAAGAGACACATGAAAAGATACTCAATGTCACTAATCATTGGGAAAATGCAAATCAAAACCACAATGAAATATCCCCTCACACCTGTCAGAATGGCTAGAATCAGGCACAAGATATAACAAGTGTTGGCAAGAATGTGGAGAAAAAGAACCTCATATATTGTTGGTGGGAATGCAAATGGTGCAGCTACTGTGGAAAACAATATGAAAATTACTCAAAAAATTAAAAATAAAACTATCATATGATCCCGTAATCCCACTACTAGGTATTACCCAGAGAAAACAAAAGCACTAATTCAAAAAGATACATGCAATATATGCAACCTTATGTTTTTAGAGTTTTTATTTACAATAGCTAAGATATGGAAGCAACCTGTGTCCACTGAAAGGTGAATGGATAAAAAGATGTGATATATAGTTATATATATATAACTATATATATAGTTACACACACACACACTCAGCTGTAAAAAAGAATGAAACTTTGCCATTTGCAACAACATGAAAGAAATCTAGAAGATATAATTCTAAGTGAAATAAGTCTGTCAGAAAAAGACAAATACCATATAATTTCACACATGTGGAAATTAAGAAACAAAACAAATGAACACAGAAGAGAGAAACAATCAAAAAGAACCGCAGACTCTTAAATATAGAAAACAAACTCAAAGGCGCTTGGGTGGTTCAGTCAGTTAAGTGGTTGACTCTTGCTTTGGCTCAGGTCATCATCTCAGTGTCATGGAATGAAGCCCACATCAGGCTCTGCACTCAGCATGGAGACTGCTTGAGACTCTCTCTGTCCTCCTCTCCCTCTCTCTTTCCCCACCCCCCACTCATGTTTCCTTTCTCTCTAAAATAAATAAAATCTTTAAAAAATAAAAAAGGACAACAAATTCATATTTGGTAGAGGGGAGGGATGTGGATGGGGAGATGGATGAAGTAGGTGGAGATTAAGAGCATACTTATAGTGATGAGCACTGGGTAATATATGGAATTGTTGAATCATATTGCACACCTGAAACTAATATAACACTGTATGTATAATTCACTGTATGAATAAAAATTAAAAAATCATGAAAATTAAAAATAATTTTAATATGGTCAAAGGACCTGAATAGACATTTCCTCAAAGAAGATGTATGGAGGGCCAACAGGTATATGAAAAGATGCTAAGGATCACTAGTTATTAGGAAAATGCAATTGAAATCACAATATCTATCACATCACATCTGTTAGAATGGCCATCACCATCATCCAAAGGAAAGAGATAACAAATGCTGGTATGATGTGGAGAAAGGAAACACTTGTGCACCATTGGTGAAACTGTAACTTGGTACAGCCAGTGTGGAAAATGCTATGGAGGATACTCAAAAAATTAGAAATGGGACTAATTTTTAATGAGAAAATTAATTAATTAATTAATTAAGAGTTTGTTTTTTATATTTCTAATTTTAAAAATTAGAAATGACACTACCATATATTCAAGCAATTCCACTTCTGGAAATATATCCAAAGGAAGTGAAATCTAGCTTGAAAAGATATCTGCAGCCTTATGTTCATAGCAACATTATTTATAATAGCCAAGACATTGAAAGAACGTGAATGAATGAATAAAGAAGTTGTGATGTATGTTGTGTGTGTGTGTGTGTATGTGTGTGTGTGTGTATACATGGTAGGATATATAAATATATAAATAGGATTTCCTATTTTATGGTTTCCTCATATTATATGGCCTCATATATATATACATGAATATGAGTCAGCCATAAAATATAGGAAATCCTATCATTTGCAACAACATGGATTGACCTTAAATACATTATGCTATGTCAAATAAGTCAGACAGAAAAAGACAAATATTTTATGATTTCACTTACACGTAGAATCCTAAAAACACATACATACATACATACATACATATATACTAAAAAATCTCATAGAGAAAAAGACTGGACTTGTTACCACAGGTGGAGGGTGGGTGGAGGGGAGAGCTGGAAGAAGGTGGACAAAGGCAGAAACTTCCAACTATAAAATTAGTAAGTTCCAGGGAGGCAAGGTACACATGATGACTGTAGCTGACACTGCTGTAAGATATATGGGAAAGGTGTTAGAAGAGTTAATTTAAAGAGTTCTCATCACATAAAGAAAAAAGGGTTTTTTCCTATTCTTCTTTTTATTATACTTATATGAGAACATAGATGTTAGCCGAACCTGTTGTAATCATTTCCCAATTGATGTAAATCAAACCATCATGCTACCTGCCTTAAACTTACACAGTGAGGCATGTCAATTATTTCTCAAACTGGGGAAAAAAAAAATCATAGTAGACCTGTGAAAAAATTGGCCAGATCCTCATCCACAATAACATTACATAGTTACCTTAGTGCCGGCAGATTCGACCATGTCTTTTAAAAAGAGCTCACAAAGCAAGGCCAGATGACTTAAAGAGGAGAATTTTTCTATATGACTATTAGGATGTGAGAGATGGTAACACTTTAAGGAGACATTGATTTGCACAAAAGTTCAAGTGCTAGAATGAGATGTGAGCAGTGGAAACGTGACAATTTTGATGTTCTCTAGTCTTATACACATATATGTCCCTTGAAAGCAGGTCTTGTAGACACTTTTTGCAATGCAAAGACTATTATGTGTTTTAAATCTACTGCAGATGGGAAGGTTAATTTAAAAAGAAAAAAAATTCCAAAATATAAAAAGTCGAGAATGAAGAAGGAAAAATAATCAACAACTGGCAGATTAGGCATAATTATAATTAATGATGATGATGTTATTATATTCGGAAAGCAGTGATACAGGGAAGCCACACTGGAAAAGAGAGCAATCATGAAGAGTTTGAAATATTGGCTTATCTGTAGGAGTCATATAGTTGTCTATTCTCTGAGCTGATGTAGATGATCCATGCTCATGCATTTGATAATTTAGAAATAATATCTGTTGTTCTATACCAGTGAAAACAAATGTGCCTTTAGAAAATCAATGGGCTAAAAATTAAATCAGTGTAATTTTTTAAAAAGAGCCTTTAACTTAAAATTATCAACAAAACTTTCTTTCTATATCCATTAGCAAGGAATAGAAATAGTCTGATGATGACCAAGTTGGAGGAGACCATTTTGCACAAACTGATATTTCCAATGAAGAGAGTCACACCCAGAGGGCTTACTCATCCATGATCACAGGAGCTAGTTAGTGAAGGAGTTAGGGCTAAATCCCAAGAGTCTTGTTCCACAGATCAGAAATCATTAAAAATGACTTTTAAAGTAGCAACTTTTAAGAATTATCAGGTAAAATGAAGGGAATGCTTTTTCACCTCCCATTGGAGAAAAACACTAACTATTGTTTTCCTTTTGAGGCAGCAGTGGTTCTCTTAATTTGTTATCTAAGTATTGCTCCTCTCTTTGGACTTGCTAGAACTGCCTGTACAGATAGAGGAGGGAGTATATCCTGGATAAGATGTTTAGGAATCATGCCCACTACTGGAATTGTGCAATTTATTTTCAAAGGTCTAGAAAATTCCAGCATATCATGAGGTAGGGATCTTAGGCACAAGGCAATATCTATGATAAAACCACAAGATGCCAAGATAGATAACTCTAGAGAGTTTAACTCACAATTTCAGGATTACTGTATTTTCTATTAAATAAGCTTAGACACGCAATGCATTAGGAGAGTACTTGGCATATAGAAAGTACCATAGAAGTGTGTGGCATTGTTGTCATGGCATTTATGATCATCACCTTCATCTTGCTCTCTAATATTCTCCTTGGTGCCCTGAGCCTGACATGGCTCCAGAAGATTGGAGGACTTCTAGCATGTAAGCTGTGTATCTCTAATGCTAAATACTTTGTCTTCCATACAGAAGGTAATCAGAGGTTGCTTATTGAATAAATTCTGTTGAATACTCTCATAAGAGGACAGCTTAACCTATCTCTTTCTGTGTAAGATAAACCCAAATATGACAACTGTGAACTTAGATAAATTGCTATAGAATCCTAAAGTAAAGGAAAATTAGATAAGTGAAAGTAAGATAAGTGAAGAAGAAACATTTTTACCTGGAGAAAGATCAGAAAAATGGAAAAGGATGGAATTTCTTGTGAGGTATAAATTCATGTCTCTTATCCATGTATGTGGTAGGTTGAATAGTGGATCCCCAGGATGTTAATGCCCTAATCCCCAGAACCTGTGAATATGTCATCTTACACGGTGAGAGGAACTTTGTAGATGGGACAAAGTTAAGAATTTTGAGATGGGAAGCTAATTTTGGATTACCCAGGTTGACCAATGTAATCATCGGGGTCCTTATAAGAAGGAGGCAGGAGGGTCAGAATTAGAGAGGGAAGGTGTAAACATGGAAACAGAAGTCAGAGAGGTGACCGGACGCTACTCTGTTGGCTTTGAAGATGGAGGAAGGGCCCACGAGGCCAGGAATGTAGCCATACCCTGGGAGCTAAACAAGACAGTGGAATGGATTTTGCTCTAGGGCCTCCAGAAGGATATATATCTCCCAACACCCTGATTTTATCCCAGTGAAACTGATTTTAAACATCTGACTTCCAGGACTGTAATGTAATAAATTTGTGTTCTTTTAAGGTTTGGGGTAATTTTTTGAAAGCAGTGTTTTAAAAAAAAATGAAACAATGCAGCATCTCTATATGAATGCACTGTAGACTGTAATATGAAGTTACTAAGATTTGTAGCTGTATAGTTGCAGCTTTTCCATCTGTTAGCTGCATCCAGAAACATCTCATTCTAAGAAAGTACCTTTCTTCTTTCCTTCTTCAGCTTTTTTTTTTTTTTAAAGATTTATTTATTTTAGAGAGAGAGAGCACTTGGGAGCAGGGGGAGGGGCAGTGGGAGAGCCAGAGAATCTTAAGCAGACACCCCGATGAATCAGAAGTCACACAGGAGGCTTGTCCCATGACCTTGAGATCATGACCTGAGCCAAAATTAATAGTCAGATGCTTCAGCTACTGAGCCACCCAGGCGTCCTGTCCTTCTTCAGCTGTTTTAAACATACATTTGTACATGAAACCCAGTTCTTCTCTAACCTTATCAGCCTTTGAACACTTCTGTAGTCCTGGCAATTGTAATTCAGGATTCACTGGTCCTTGTCTCCCCTTCCCAAGTTTCTATGTCTAAGCCATTCTCGGGAGTCTCCAGAGGTTGCTTTACATTTGCTTCCAAAACAGTCCACTTCTGCCGAGGGTTACGGTGCACTTGGGATACCATCGTACTCCAAAGGGTGTTTCCAGCAGACACATTTGGTATATTCTGTGCTCTGCCCTAAGTGACACTGGCCACTCCTGGATGCAACCACAAAAACACTGAACCTTTTAGTGTCACAGTGTGTGGGTTAATTTTTAAGGAAAAAAAAAAAAAAAAATAGCTCTCTTCTTAGTACTACTCTTTGGTAAATGAGTCCCAAGGCAGTGTTCCCAATATCTGATAGAGTTTCTTTGTTTGTTTGTCTTTAAGATTTCATTTATTTATTAGACAGAGAGATAGAAGGCACAGGTAGGCAGAGTGGCAGACACAGGGAGAGGGAGAAGCCAGCTCCCCACTGAGCAGAGAGCCTGATATAGGACTGGATCCGAGGATGCTGGGATCATGACCTGAGCCAAAGACAGACGCTTAAACAACTGAGCCACCCAGGTGCCCCTCTGATAGAGTTTTTTGTTTTGTTTTGTTTTTAAGATTTTATTTATTTATTTGACAGACAGATCGCAAGCAGGCAGAAAGGCAGGCAGAAACAGAGAGGGAAGCAAGCTCCCGCTGAGCAGAGAGCCCATTGTGGGGTTTGATCCCAGGACCCTGAGATCACGACCTGAGCCGAAGGCAGAGGCTTTAACCCACTGAGCCACCCAGGAGCCCCAAAGGAGTTTCACACCCCTGGTTCCACTGGGGCTCAAACCCAGGACCTTTTGTGTGTAAAGCAGATGTGATAACCACTACAGTATGGAACCTCCCCTAGAGTTTTTAATGAAACAGTTGTTTCATGTTTTATTTAGGTCCCCTCTACCCCCGGTTATCTATGGGGTTCAAAAATGAATTGAAGTTGAGGATGTCTGGGAGATAATATGAATGAAGATTCCATGCTACAGTAAAAATTGCACCTTTCCCTTTAGAACCATGGCGTTTGTAGCGCATCTAACTCCTGTGGCTTTGACCCTTCTTCCTCTGAGGAGCTTTCTTCCCCAGAAGCTAGCTCACTCATTTTCCAAATGCATTTGTATTCAGTCTTTTTGCTCCACCTAGGAACTCATGGTGAGCTTTGAATGTAGCTGGAAGTCTCTCAGACCTCCTGAAAATCAACTTTTAGGGGCTGTTCTCCATCCGTTCACCTGTTATGACCTAATGTCATTTGGATTCAGCATGGACTCATCCGTACCTCCATTTTTGTGCTTGCTGAGGCCTTATATATTTTTAATAACCTGGGAGTGACTGTTTACTATATTTTCTCACGGTGTAAAGGCAGGACTAAAATGCCGGCATACCTGAAAAGATTGCCATATAAATAGTTACGTGTCTGAAAATATAATCTATTTTAAGTCCTCTGATCTGGGTTTTGTTGTCACAATATAAAGAATCCAATCCACCTGTGTATACAGGAGTTGTCATCACCTGCAGGATTTCTAAGAAATGCTTATCCACCCAAAATAGAAGTGGATTTGAGGTTTGCCGTGATTGGGCTGAGCCTGAGTAAATAGCCAGAAATGTCAACTGTGGCCAGGCATGGTTGGTAAATAAGGAATGTTCTCAGTGCTTTCAGTTCTTCAGAGCTGAATGAGCTTAACTTGAAATAACAATTTGAACTTTGAACTAATTTGAACTAATTACTATGTAAACGGATAATTTCAACTTCACATTATTGCTTGGGCCTGTTGTGAAAATTTAGGAATGAACAATGGTTACTCCACACTTCACTTAGAGAAATTGCTATCTTCTCAACAAGAACGTTATGCTCTGGTAACAGCTCTGTCTCTGCATTGCTTATCTATTAGCAGATAACAATTTACTTAAATATTACCAGCTTAAAACAACAAAAATATTTTCCAGAAGCAGCTTAGCTGGATGGTGCCAACTCAGAATGTCTCTTGAAGTGGTCAAACTATTGTTCAGGGCACAGTTCATCCTAAGTCTTGACTGGGTGGTGGAAGTTCTTTCTCCAAACTCTCACATGGCTGTTGGCAGAAAGCTTTATTTTCTTGCCATTGAGCCTTTCTTTGGGGCGATCATGACTTGGAAGCTGGCTTCCAGCAGACTGAATGATCATGGGGGGAGTTGGGGAAGAGAGAACAGACTTTTCTTACCTACATTTTTGAGTCACATACCTTCACTTCTATGTATTATATTCATTCAAAGCAAATTGCTAAGTCAAGTCCACACAACAGGAGGAATGTAAGGGCATGAATCCCAGGACGGGGGATCACTAGGGGCCCATTATGGGGGGAGTGGCTGCCACAGTCACCAACTTGCTTACTGAATGTGAGCAAAACATTGTGCCTCCTGGAGCTTTTGTTTTTTCTTCTTACAAGTTCCAGGATTCTAATAGATAACCTCTAGATCTATTTGGGCTCTCAGAGATGCTAATTTGTTAGAAAATGATTACAGACCAAGGAACCTGGGCTGAAACATACTCAGCGAATGGAAAAAATTAGCTTTAGGGCCTTTACTCCATTCCCCAAAGTGCTGAATTTCGTTTTTGTTCTTGTTTCTTTGCCACCTGAAACATCTTCCAAAGATGCCTTCTAATGGTCAATAGTAATTGGAATTAAGCATCATAGATTACTTTACATATCATTATTCAAGGATCATTTTTTTCAAATTTCCTCATCTTACTATGAATTTTTTCAAATTTCCTCACCTTACTATGAAGGATCCAGAATTGTTTCATATGCTATCACAAGGCACGAGGCTAATTATTGGCGCTTATCTTTATACTATATTGTATTCAGTAAGACTATTTTTGCTAAGAAAATAAGTAAATAGCATTATTGAGAATTACTATGTTGCCTGTGGCTCTTCTAAGTGTTCTTTTAATCCTCCCAACAACCCTTCGGGAGTTGAAACCATAGTGATTTGCTTCTGTCTCACATACATGTCATAGGCACAGCCAGATTTAACGCCAGAGTGTCTGGTCCCAAGACTCAGGCTTTCAGCACCCACCCTGTGTACAGAGAAGCTACAGAATTTGCACATGATCATAAAGCAAATGAAGGGGAGGGCCAAGGTGGGAATGTAGCTTACTTACCCTGTCACCCACCCAGGGAATTCACACCCCTGACAGAAGTAGCTGTGGTTCTGGAATGATTCCACTTTTCTTTAAGTGTATTCAGACCCCAAGACCCCAGCAAAATAAAGGTAAAAATGGGTGACCACATCAGATTTTAGGATTTTGAGTACATCAGACATTCTTAAATGTTAGGAAGTTGAAGTGAACCCCAGTTTCTTAATTACATGTAAAGCTTAATAATTTTACATTCTGAAAGCACAGAGTTTCCCTGTTGCTATAGTGTCTGTTAGATATGATGATTTCATCTTTTGTCCAGCATGTTAAGTAGGAACAGGGCTTCAGTGTGGGATAAAATGCTGATGGTAGCCAGGTTCGGGTTGACAAACAATAGTCTCAGTAAACACCGATTATTTCTCTTGTTTTGTTTTCAGAGTGAATCACATGCTAGAGAATCCCCAGAATAGTTTACATCGAGGTACACAGGATAACTAAAACTTCTCTAAAGGCTTTTTTCCTCCTGTATTTGTTCTGTTTTGCAAATCTACTCAACAGAGAAAATTCTGAGCATATTTTCTGGCTGCTTCAGTGAAAACAACATAGAGCACATAGCCATGTGCTGATGCTTTGAAGAAATCATCATATAGACTAGAATGTTGACTCTCAATTTTCCTTATTTTTAATATGTTTAATACGAATTAAAACTGAGAGTACCACAATTTAGTATTAAGTATGGTTGGTCAGATAAAATACAGGACACCCAGTTACAGTTACATTTGAGATAAAGAGCAAATATTTAGTTTAACATATTTGGTATATATTTATACTAAAAAATATCCACTCCTCATCTGAAATTCAAATGTAATTGAGCGTCTGTATTTTTACTTGCTGTATCTGATAAACTTAATTTGGGGGCTTGAGAAAAGTTGAGAATGTTTTCCTCACTACTGTTTTAGGGAGTGATGATTTCATTTCCTTGGACTCTACTTAGAAATGTAACTAAGTAACAGCTGAGCCTTCATATCTTATGAAAAACAGTGGCTACTTTGAGTTAAGATAGCCTATGTTCCAACTTAGTTCTGCTATTCACTATCTGTACAACCAAGAGCAAAGCGCTTAAAATGTCTGTGTCTCTTTTTTTTCTCTGGAATCATGGGGATGATAATACATACTTCAGAGCTTTCTTCTCAGGATCAAATATGTCAAAATTCCTGAGGTTCTCTTATATAGTAGCCATGAAATATATTTTAATTATAGTGTCCATCTTTATTGTTCTGTAAAAATGTCTGACCTGAATTTCTTTAAGTCTGCCTGCTTATGGGTACAAACAGTATTACAATAATAATAATAGTTTGAATTTCATCAATTTCTTCCCTAATTATAGAGCAGAACCAATCTTCTCTCTTGATGTTTGTCCATTTATTTTTGGAAGTCCCAAGGGGTTTCTCACATATTCCTATAAATTATTTTACTCATCCATCTGCAACCCACTTGTTTCAGATTTTATATTTTTTAGAGCAGTTTTAGGTTTACAAAAAAGTTGAGAGGAAGATATAGAGATTAGCCACATTTCCCCCACCCCCACACCTGTGTCATTTTCCCAATTGTCAACACCACTCACCAGACAAACCTATATGGAAGCAACATAATCATCCAAAGTCCATAGTTTACCTTAGGGTTCACTGTTGGTGTCATACAGTGTCATTTCTTCTTAGCACTGAATAATATTCCATTGTCTAGAGGAATCATTAATTTACTTGTCCATTCACCTACTGAAGGACGTCTTGGTTGCTTCCAATCTGTGTTTTATCTGTTGTCCACGAGGCATTTAAACAGTGTTTATCATTGCTGACACCGCAGCTTCTGACATCCTGGAGGCTATTGATCTTTTTATTCAGGGTATTCATTCCATGTGATTCCAAAGCCTTGGGTACAAAAGTATACTACATTTGCCCTAGTACTCAGAACCAAGCCAAACCATGTTCTGAGGACTAGTGGAGACAATTCTCCTCTGTCCCTTGGGATTTAGAGTATCCAATGTGCAAATGCTTTGTTTTCCATATTTCAGTTTTCTTTGTAAAATAGATCTTTGTGGAAGCCAGACGTACTCTTAGAAGCCTGTCCTACGTTTTCTCCTTGCCTCTCTTCCTCCCTCCCTTCTTTCCTTCCTTCCTTCCTTCCTCCCTTTCTTCTTCCCCCCTTCCTCCTTTCTTCTTTTTCTCCTGTAACAACAGAGTTTAGGTCCTATTGAAGTTGCCCTGAAGTCAAGAAGATTAATGTAGAGTAAAGAACCACATGGCAAACTGCTTTCCCCATCCAGAATACCCTACTCCTTTGCCCGTAACCATTTTACTCATTCAGTATTCAGTTGGGAGACTTTAAGGTACTACTCAATGTAAATGTAGGATGGGAGATACTAAGAAGAAGCTTATTTAAAAACTCAGAATCTTACAGTATTTGTCAAAGAGAAACAGAAAAAAAAAAAAAAGAATGGGTTAAAGCTTTGGAAAATGACCTAGGGGAATATTGTACAATAGCAACACTTGCACGTGTGCTTTTGATTTTTTCGGGGGGGGGGGGATGAATATTAGAATCTGTGTTTACGCTCTGTTTTGGGTAGACCCTTTGGGTATAAAGTAACAGGACTTACTGAAGTGATTTGCTGAGAAAATGCCAGAACTAGGAATCACAACAATGATTTCAGGCCAAAATCCAAAGTATATTAATGGCAAAACAAAAACAAAAAACAAAAAACCTATGTCCCAGCAAAACAGAAGATTCAGGATATCTGAATGGACCTATTTCCTGCCACTGTTACTTTGCACATGTTAGTCTCATTTTGTAGACAGCACTTTCTCACTTATTCTAAAATTACCTTATTCTTTTGATGAACCATCTTCCTTCTGTCCAAATGTCCTTTCCCCTCCTCACACAAAGACAACCTTTTTACAACCTATGCACTCTGCAAACGTTTCTTCAATTGCATATGCCACTTGCCATTTTAATGATTTCTTTGCATATTTTTCTCATCTCCTTAAAGGCAGGGGCCATCTGCTATCCATTTCTATTTTCCCAGTGTCCCTTTAGCACAGAGCCTAGTGCATAGTATTCCCCAGTAAAAGTTTAGTGAATTGAACAAAGAAAGATCAGTTGCTATAACGTGAGAACTGTGTGTGTAGGTTATTTCATTCTCTCATATATTATTCTCAACGCTTAAACATGATTAAAGCTTTAAGGAATTATAAAAAAGGAAAGAGAGATGTGAACTATTTGATATGCTAGGAATTGAAAGATATTAATCATCTGGTACCTAGGTACTCATTCCAACATTAATATATGTCTTTTATTTCTTATCATGCTTAGAGTCCAGATGGATTTTTATTAGTTCTTCAAACAGTGCAGCAGGCTTACTTGTATTTAAATCACTATAATTGGTTTAATCTTAAAATAAAACAAATGAAATTGCTAAATGGGCCTGCATATTTAGTTATGACATTTTAATGTCTAATAAATTTAAATGAGATAAAAGAGCAATTTACCTCCCTATGATCTGATGTGTAACTTTCTGAAAGCAGCGGCTGATGCTCTAGACTTTGCCTAGCCTTTTGGGCTTGAGCACGTGTACTTGATCTAGATAAGGTTTCGTTTATAGAAAACTTTAATGGATTTCATACCAAAAGCAAATACAGGTTTTGTTTCTAAATTAGAACCCAGTTTGTCATTAATTCCTGTTGGTCTGAAATTTTCTATATTTTTGATGAGGATTCAGTCCAGTTTTCTGAGAAAGAACTTTATTGAAAAAACCTGGAAGAATGAGATAATATTAATAATGAACATTTGTTAAGCATCTACACACCAAACGCTGTGCTAGCTGCTTCACATTTAATCCTCACAGCACTCTGAGATAGGCGTGATGGCTCTCTTCACTTTCTTTGGCTAGCAGCTGTGAAAGGAGTTTGCATCCAGACTCTGGTCTCTTAAAAGCTATTCTAATTATCTGTGGAATGGGCACACATCATTGTTAAAAGACCAAAGTTTGCTGATCCAATAAGTTAAGGTTACCTTGCATGAAGAAGCCATGATTAATTAGATAAAAATACTGTTTTTGAACCTGAGCAAATCCATTTCCATCAGGAGCACAGTACACGTGACTGTGCATGCCATGACCACAAGGGGGCGTATGCTAAAGGCAGAGGAGCCTGCCCATGCCGTTTTCCAGGGGAAAGTTAACCTTGGACATGTGATTGAGAGTGATGCCTAGGCTTGGAGTTTAACCTTGCTACATATTTTCCAGTGTGTTATGAAGGTCTTCCGATAGTTCTCTGCTCTTTATTCCTAATTGCATCACTGTTAGGCACATTCCACAAAAATAACATGGTTTTTGAAAGGCCGTTTCCAGGGTGGGTACTAAAAAACACCATAATCATCTAACACAACACAATTCAGTTACTTTTAAATGAGATTCTTTCTTTTTTAGAGCTTTTTCCTAGAGTCTGCTGGCAAGTTCTGTAGAGCTAGAAGAAGACGGACAGATCAAGAGTCTTAGCTCACAGCAAAGGGGAATTTGATCACCAACATAAAATTGAATAAAGAATGCAATCTGGAACCAACTGGCTGAAAATATAGTTTTCATCTACTTAAGATAATTATGCTAAATGCACTCATTTAATTTAATAACTACATTATTATAACTATGGATTAAAAACATATGCCACAATAAAAGTTTGGAAGAAAGCATTATAGAAACATAGGAAATTGACTCATCATTTAATAAACTTCTAACAAGGAGAAGAATCCATTTAGGCACTGAAAAAATTCCAAGGATTTAATGTAATCTCTCCAGTTTTTTGTTTTTTGTTTTCTTCTTTCATCTGAAGAACTTATGCAGATCATTCCATAGGAGCCGACTAAGCTTTCATCTCTCCATGCATAGTTTTATAAACTGGGTAGGGAAAAGCAACTAAAAAATGATTATTATGAAAATGTAGATGTCTATGTATGTGTGTATGTATATTCAGTGTTCTATCTGCAGAGTTTTAATATCTGTAATAGCCCTTGAATGTAGTGCTCTGCACTCCTATGTGAACATAATTTATTCATTCAGTGGATATTTACTAAAAGCTGAATGTATATCAGGCTTTATTTCAGGCACTTGTGATCGATTAATTTAAAAAATAGCCCCAGATTCCCTCATTGTGAAGCATACAGTCTAGTCTCCATAAAGAAGAGAGGCAGCAAACAACATGGTGAATAAGTAAACACGGTGTCTTAATAATACAGCTGACCCTCAAACAACATGGTTTTGAACTGCGTGGGTGCACTCATGCTTCTGTTTTTTGTTTTTGTTTTTTTTAATAAATACTGTGTAATACTGTAAATTTCTCTTCCTCATGACTTTTTTTTTTTAAAGGATTTAGTTACTTATTTTAGAGAGGAGGGAGGGGCAGTGGAGGAGGGAGAGAGAGAATCCTCAAGCAGACTCTACACTGAGTGCCAGCCCGACCCAGGGCTCCATCCCAGGATCCTGAGATCATGATCTGAGCCAAAATATGTGTTAACTGAATATTTCTGTTATCAGTAGAATTTCTGGTCAACAGTAGGATATTAGTAGTTGAGTTTTGGGGGAGTTAAAAATTATTTTTGACTGCATGGTGTGTCAGTGCCAATAACCCCCATGTTGTTCAAGGTTCAACCTATGTAAATATTATCGAAAAATGTACATCAGGTTAATGAGGATTAGGACTGCTGGGGAAGACTGCAGGGAGGCCAGAGTGGTAACATTTGAACCAGGACTTGAAGGAACAGAGCATCTGCCTTGTAGTTCCCCGCAATAGAGGGCCAGATGCTCCAGATGAGGGAACAGCCAAGTCAAAGGATACCATAGGCGGAACAAGAAGGAATTTGACATAATCTGATTCAAGTTTTTGTTGCACATAGACTGTGTGTTTTGGGATGGCTGGAGTTTCTAGGTTTCCTAGAAGAGAGGATAGTAGTTCCTATCAGAGAAATAACTGGATTCTGTATTTATTTTGAAAGTTGAGCCAACTGGATATCCCGAGAGATTGGATACAGGGTGGAAGGAGAAGAGGAATCAGGGATTCCTCCAAGGTTTGGCCTGAGCAAAGGATGAGGCTCTCTTTAACTGCCATAGGGAAGACGGTGGGAGTCAGAGTGAGAGTGGGGATGAGAACTTCAATTATAGGAGGATGAGTCTGGGATGTTTATTCAGCATCTGAGTGTCAGTTGGATCATCCTTGTCTCTTCCCATTAGGGATTCCCAGTCAGAAAAATAACCCTTAGCACAAGACCATCCTGCCCCTTTCCCCTCCATGACAGACCTTTCTGATCAAAAAGTCCTCCATTCATTCTAGCTTGATGGTGCTCAGGTTCTTTCTTAACAGAGATGAAGATAATCAATATTACCTGACTGAACTTTGAGTGTAAGATTGACCGAAATGGTTTTCTTGCTACGTTACACCTAAGGACAGCCAGATTCTTTAATCAAATTCTTGTCTCTTTATGATAGCCTAAAGGTTTCTTTTAAATAGATACGTTATCAGTATCTACCTGGAGTGAGGCTTGGCCCCAAACCCAGGTTATTCCATTGGAACTTAGCATTTCCCCATAGAATAACTGTGGCTTTCTGCATTTTGCTAGGACAGGAAGGAGAAATGGAGCATACTAGAACTCTGTCTCAGACCTGCCTGATAGCAGATTTTTGTTGAACTTCTTTGTAGCTGTCACCTTTTTCTCTTTGTCAATTTAATATTATTTTTCATTTGTAGGGTAAAAGAAAGTAGAACAGGCATCTGGACTTGTCAGCGATGAAGGCGTGTCTGATGTGAGAGATGATTACCCTCCTGATTTCCTAATAAGAAAACACTTTGATTGTTGGCAGGAGGAGGACAGAGGTCTATTCTCTTTTGCCAATTAAATCTCTGCATCTTGCGGGTTCTTCCCATTTCTCCCACAGAGCAAACATATTCTCTCTGCCATCTACCAGAACGTAACAAAAGATACGTGGGAGTTCACAGTAAACTTCTTGCTTGGTACCTAGACATCAGCGAGTAGGGTATTTAGAAAGAAATAATTGAAGTAAAGTCTAAAGGACAAGCTGTAAAAATACATCACTTCCTTGTTTCAAAGGGAGTTTATTAAAGTGTGTCCAGACTTTTGTTCGGTTAAAGAAAAATGTTTTACCTTTCTTTGAGGGCGGCAATAATCCATTTGGTAATGAGTGACAAGAAATGTATGTACAATTCATGCTGGTTTGTAGATTGTCTTTGTTTGTCTTGCCTGAGGCACATAAACACAGATGTCAGGAGAGAACCAACCGCTTTGTCCATTAATCTGAGGAGGGAAAGCTGCTGATACAGCAGCTGGGATGTCTAGATCATCTGTCCACATGCTAGTTCTTTCCTGGTTTATAGAGTAGAGTATTTTTTTGTTTTGGTTTGGTTTGGTTTGCTTCTGTCTGAATATAAATCAATAGTAAGAGAACTTTAGAGCTATTTAGAATTCTAACCACTTGTGTAAAGACAAACCCCCTTTGATTATGTAATATTTCCATGAATTTGCTCATTTACTAAAATCACGACTGTCTCCCTTCGCATTATTCTGAATTTGTGTGTCTGAAAGAAGGAGCAATGTACCTAGAAACAGATTTCCAAAGAAGTCAGTCATTCCTTTAAAACATTTAATCATTTTACAGGTACCAAATGCCTATGAGATTCTTTACTGGTAAAAGAGTATGTTAATGGGCTTAGCAAATTAAAGCCTAGAAAACCCAGCGCACCTCCTCCGCCAGTGGCTGCCACATCAGCCTTAGTGTTTCCTTCAGGGGTTGCATGTGCAGTAGAAAGTAAAAATGCGGGGTGCCTGGGTGGCTCAGTGGGTTAAGCCTCTGCCTTCAGCTCAGGTCATGATCTTAGGGTTCTGGTGATGAGGGAGCAGGAGGCTGGCTGAGGACAAAGCAAAAGCTAGCACCTTGCACTCCCCTCGGTAATATGTGTAACATACCTCAGGCACCCCTGACCTCCATAAATGAGAAACAAATAGTTAACTTGCGGAGATCACAATCCTGCAAGACAGGAATCTCCCAACCATCTTGATGTTAATGGCTTGCTAAAAGACAATGTTGGTCTCCCAGCACTCCTTCGGCCCTCTTTAGCATATGAAAACTCCCTTGGAACCTCCCTTCCCTCACCTTCCCCCAACCGCAGGGTATGTACCCTGCCCTCCCTCACAGCCCTGGGCAGCACATCTTCCCGCCCATGGGTACTTTCCTTGTGCTTTAATAAACCACCATTTTGCACCAAAGAGGTCTTGGTCATCGGCTCCGGACCTCCGCCCACCGAACCTCACCTAGGTTTTAGAACTTCATCACTGGGATCAAGCCCCGAATCAGGCTCTCTGCTCAGCAGGAAACCTGCTTCCCTCCACCCCCTGCCTGCCTCTCTGCCTACTTGTGATCTCTCTCTATGTCATATAAATAAATAAAATAAAATAAAATAAAATAAAATAAAATAAAATAAAGAAAGTAAAAATGCCCCCTGCCAGCCGGGAGAGTTAATGCCTGTATGATTCTGTGCTTGGCAGCATGATTCGGGGCTGGGGGGGGGGGTGGAATGATAAGGTGATGGGGATGAAAACCGTTCTTCAGCTTAATGGTGAAGTATAAAATAGCACATTTCAGTTGCCTAACCTACTCTAGTTTGATGCCCGTTTCCTACACATATTGTGGAGAGAAGCTGACCAAAAATAAGACAGAAAAGAGAAGTGTGAATTCAGTTCCATTACATTTGAATTATAAGGTCACGAATTTCTCTATAGGCATGTCGCAAGACGGAGCATATGTTTCTTCAGACAAGTGGTATCTCCTTCTAAATAACCTTGCCCTGTTCTTGCTCTTTATTATTGTTTTGTCATTATATTTTGTTTTGTTTTAATTTACAATTACTTTGACATCCTGCAGCATATTTCCTTGGATAACCTCAGTGATGGGGCATTTCATCTTCTGAGGGGGGGCTTCTGGAAGCTATTCAGTCATTTAAGGACATTTGGTGGATCTGACTTAAAACAAAACAAAACAAAACCCACTAAACTGGATAATACTGATTTAGTTAAATTAACTCAGTGATTCTCAAAGTGGTATCCCCAGGCAAGCATCATCAGAATCACCTGGGGGGGGGGGGGCTTAGGTGGGTCTCACCCTCAGAAGCTGTGATTCCTTAAATAATGCAGTCTGATGATTTGCATTTCTTACAACTTTCCAGGTGATGCTGATGCTGCTGGTCTACTTAACCACATTTGAGAAGCACTGAAATAACATATGATCTTAAAATAATTACCTGGGTTTTATTTTTAAACTGGTCTTAAAAGCGGTTCCAGAGTTCTCCAAAGTTCAGTGTTAGTTCAAAAAAAGGCATCAGTTCCCTGTGCAAAGCTCCATAAATGCCTTCCTCCTGGGGATGACAGTGAGCTGTGTCTGTGAGACACTAAGTTCTGTCAGTACAGGAATCATTTCTACTCTGAAAGTGTTTTGGGTCCCATGCCTCAAATGGTGCACGGGACAGAATAGACACTGTGAATTTATGTTGAATACTAAAGTCGAAAATCTATGTCACAGAAGTTCATTCCTGATCTGCCCCTTTCTTGCCTCGCCCTTCATCTCTCCCTTACCCTGCCTTGAACCACCAGCAATACTGATTTTACTTCATTTCCTAAAATACCGTGTTCTTTGTCACTGCCACAGAACCAAAGGACAGTCTTAGGTTTACTCTTTGTTGCCAAATGCTATGACCTTTGGGGAAATAAATTAGAATTGGTTGGGCCTGATCTAGTCATTTGCTCTTAGGCCCCAAAGACAGTTGTTTAGTGTTTTGTCTGTGTAGTAAAGATGAATTGTTGGTTAGCAGAAATGGTAACTATTTTAGGCATGACAATAGAGTGTTTGAAGAATATCTAAAGTGGCTACAGTGGGAATAGTAACCGAAAGGCCAGTCACTGCTCTTTTTATTTAATCAAAGTTGGGGAAAGGGGTTGGAGCACAAAGGATTTCTCTGACATTTTCCTAGCCCTCAAAGAGCTTGGCATTCCATCCAAAAATCTGTATTATTTTGAAACCACTTGAATCGAATCCCTTTTTACTCGTTTTGGTTAGAAAGGAGAGAATACAGGTGTTTGATTGTGAAATTCTGAAATGTCAGCAAACAGTGGGAATCTTTCAATGTAAGGAGACTATACCTTGGTTTGTATTAGTAAGAAAGTGTGAGTTACAGTGTTTTCCAACTGGAATAAAAGAAGAGTAAAATATCATATTCAGTATGGTTCCAAATCGATGTATTTGAGAAAGGTTATGGTCTGAATGATTATTTCCCTTCATAATCCGTATGCTGTAATCCTGATTTCCAAAGGTGATGGTATCAGCAAATAGGGCCATTGGGAGATGCTTAAGTCATGAGTGGAGCTTTCATGAATAGGATTACTGCTTTATAAGGGGGGCTCCAGAGTGACCCCTAACCCCTTCCACCATGTGAGGAAACAGCGAGAAGGCACCAGCTATGAACCAGGAAGAGGGCTTTCACCCAAATAGCCTCCAATACTGTAAAAAATAAATTTTGTTGTTGACAAACTACCCAATCTGTGGTATTTTGTGATAGCAGCCCCAATGGAGTAAAACAGGGAGCAAGATATAGCCATGAGTGTGAACACAGAATCAAGAGGACCTAGAAATCTGCTTTTGTGGACATTTTGTGGACTGAAAACTGCAGTCAGTTGACCTTTTCACCCATCTATTGGGACTCTTGTGTGGGGAATAGGTGCAGGTGATAGGTATAGAAAAAAGAAAAAAGCACCATAAAAATCCATTTGTTAGTAGTATTCATCAAAAGCCAGGCTCTGTTCTAGATATTTTACCTTGCCTAGTGGCTGAGAATGTGGGCTCAGGGATTAGATGCATCACATTCAAATTCTAGCTCTATCACTGAGGAACTCTGTGATCGTGGACACTGATGTAACTTATAAGTATGTACAATGAGGATACTAATAATGCTGACATCACGGAGATGTTTTGAGGATCTGACCAGATAATCAATGTTAACTTCTTAGCACAGAGTAATTGTTCAGTGTACACAAACTGCTACTAACAGACTGTTGCTAATCTTACTCTCTTCCAGCAAGCAGAATGGATATTGACTTCCCGGAATGTCTTACCTTTTTTGAAAGTAGTTGTTTTTATTCCTGAGATTATCAGTTGCTTCTCCTCTTTCTAGTCAGGTGTATTATACAGACATATTTAACAACAGTAGCTGATTTATTCACCAGAAGACCCATTGCAATCACAGGCTATTTCTTAAAGGCCTGGTTTACTTGAGTCAACTCTGTAAGATGACAGCTTGTACTTAGTTCACATTCCCGCAGTTCAGCTCACTGATTTAAAATTGATTCCATCCATCCGTGTGCATTCATGGATGATGGGTCTGAATTTAGACCAAGAAGCAACAGATTTTTAACATGTAAAAATAAAATACTGACATGCTAGGTGTTAGACAGAATGCTTCACAAAGAAAATCCACCCCTGGTAGCTCAAAAATCATTAAAAAAAAAAAAAAAAGGCATCCTATGGCCCAGAATTTATTCTCACTCTAAAATGCATCATGAAATGTTATCCTAAGTTTTATTAAAAAATATCAGTGAGTTCAAAGTGTTTGATGAATTCAAAGAAACAAGTTCTCACTATATGGGTAGACAGAAGAAAATGGGATAGTTGAGTTTCTCTCTCTCTCCCTCTCTCTACCCCACTCTTGATTAGTTCCTACCTATGAACGCCTAAAGGTAGTTTCTGTAATTTTGTTTAAAATGTGGTACCCATTTGCTTTTGTTCCTAGTCAAGTACCTTTCTAGAAGCAAGAATGGTATACTTAGCCCCACAACCCTGACCAGCTCATTCCTATATATCCATTGCCCAGTTTCAAGAAAGTGTTGTTGCATGAGCTCTACCGTTTCAACCCCTGAGGGAAGCAGGGGGGAAGCCCCCCCCCCCCTCTCAGTGAGCAGCAGGGATAGCCCCAGGCTTCTGGATCTGCCCTTCCCTGACTCCACCACCATCTTTGGCCTATAGGGGGTGCCATATCTTTTGGAACGAGTTACTCTGCATTAAAACTTTTAATCTCCACAAAGCACTGGGAAGGATAGGATGTTTCTTGGTTTCCAGTGACCTTATTATTTTACTTTTTGCTCTCCTTCATAGAAATACCTGTTTTGTGTCCCATTATTTTGGGTTCCTTCGTTTCTCCCAGCCAAACCAAATATTTCACTCCACAGATCAGGTCCTAAGCAAATGAGTATTGTGTGTATTTGATGAAGGGGAGAGGCAAGCACAAGAGCATGGAACTTCTGGTGACAAACACTGTATGAGCAGATTAAATACTTCAAAGGAGCAGGGCAGAAAGCAGAGACTACTGAGTCAGCCCTTTCTATGATACTCTCATGCTTGCCAGTCCTTTGTACTGCAGATGCTTAGGACTAGTGGGGCCACCCCTTCTTTTAGCCCAATGGCACCATTTCAGAAACAGAAAACTGGCTATTGTTTTAGATACTAAGTATGTGGCAGCTTTAAAAAATATAAGTTAATAAAATTAAATGTAATTGGAGTTTTTCTGTAGTTGGTAGTGGGAAGCAGAAATGGCACTACTCCGTAAGTCCTGAGTTCACTCAGTTTCTACAAATTCCCGAAGTTTTTCTTTTCTATGTTTAATTGCTTATATCTTCCTTTGCAACAACTTTTAGTTCTCCTTTACACTTGTATGTTGCCTATAAATTCCCCACTTCCATGCTTCCTACTTGACTCAGTTGGTAAGTCCTTTCTGGACCATATGTTATTCTGTGCTAAAACAATCTCAGATTAGAGGGTCAGGTAAATAACATTTCTTGCTTTACAACAATACATTCTAAACATCTAATGTTGTGAACAGATGGACTTACTGTGTAAGAGGCACATAATTAAGACAAAACAGAGAGGTATGGGAATTTTCTACTGTAATACTCTGAGACTTGCAAAAAGATAATCTAACTCATACTTTATGACATGCACAATCAAATATTATACTGAGTGACCTTTTGTTCTAAGTGGAAGGAGTTTGCTTACCTGATTGATTACTAATGTTTTTGCACAACAAATGTAAACTTTATTTCTTCACATCTCACTTTGTTCACTTCTACTCTGGGCCCACTGATAGCCCTCCTGATACCACAGGCTCTTTAGTTGTCACTCCTCCAAAATAGGTTCTGGATGGAAGTCTATAGTAGTCAGGCACTTTTGAACATTACTTTAGCACATGCCTCTAGATAAAGTTTTCTTGGCTTTACCCATGTGTTCCATCTCTCAGACTACTTCTCTGTAACATTATGAACCTGAAAGCTCTTTAAGAAACTTTCACTGATCATCTAAGCTTTGAGGGGATTAGATGAAGCAGAAACTCTAAGTCTTTCTTAGAGGAGAGAGTATAGTCAGCGCATGAGGAGCAGGTGGGTGATACACTGAGAATGAGCAATGAGTAAGAGAGATAAATATGAGAGCAGAATTTATATGAAAGGAACCTCAGTCTTCAATGACATCACTGGTCTGCTACACCAATCTAGAATCATCTACCAGGTGATATATTAAAACTGATCTCACCTATGTAGGGAATAAAGAGAAAAGTCCACATTAATATTAACCTTTTCTCTTTACTCTCTATCTATACAAAACCTACTCTTTTTTAAAGAAGATTTTTATTTATTTATTTGCTGATTTACTTATTTATTTATTTGAGAGAAAGAGTGTGAGAGAGAGCATGAGCAGATGGGAAGGGATGGGGGAGGGGGCCAGAAGGAGAAGCAGACTCCCTGTGGAGCAGAGAGCCAGAATCCGGGCTTGATCCTGGCACGTGGAGATCATGACCGGAGCTGAAGGCAGACGCTTAACTTACTGAGCCACACAGGTATCCCTACAAAACTTACTTCAGGACCTAGATGAAGTTCCACTTCCTCTGGATTCATTTTTCAACCATTCCAGACTAACTTGATAATTTTCTTTATATGAATGGAGGTATACTGCTCGGGCATTTAATCCCATATTTATATGACCTAATTGCATCTTCAGTGGAATGGCATAATCCTTAAGGAACAGAGCTTGCAACCTAACTCACCTTGTTTTATATTTATTAGAGTTTTTATCTCTGTGCAAGCTATCCATTAGGACCTCAATACACACAGTTTTAATAGCAAACAATTACTGAGCCCATATTCTGTGCCAGGTCATCTTGCTAAATGCTTTGTAACAGCTAATCCTCATTAATCCACCTGCACTGAAGCAGTTAATCCTCATGACCGTATTGCAGAAAGTGCTGTTATATTCCACAGTGCTCTTCTAGGCTAGGCTGGGTGCTCTTTAAACGCTGTCATGGCATTCTGTACTTTTCTTTCACAGCACTCATAGCTTCAATTAAAAAACAAAGAAGCTAAGTATGCATTTGGTTGTTTATTGTCCATTCTCCCCAAGTAAAGTCCATGAAGACAGAAATAATTTCCTTCCTATATCCCAGGCCATGGAACAGGCCTATGTCCTTGTGTATAGAAGTCTTAAATATTTGGTGAATTAACCAAAAAACACATTTAAAAAAAATAATAGGTGACATAGGTTATAGAACATCTGGCTCAAGTTCATACCAGGGGGGCTGGAGTCCAGATTCACGCCAGGTTATCACTCTCTAGGGCCCCTACCCATAATACCTGTACCATGTTATTTTCTGCTGACTTGAGTTCTTTCAACTCTATTTGAGACTCTGAGTTTACCATCCTATTTGTTTGGAAAACAACACACATTTTTAACAGCCAGTGAGATTTCAGGCTCCTGATGGGAACTAAGAGCGATGATGGTACTGATGATATTCTATGATTTACAGAGCATCCCATTTTTTCTGGGGATCTTTCCAATCAATCTTCAAATTATCATGGCAAGTTAGGTTTTATTTGTGACTCATGGAGGAAGTCAGTGCTCAAAGAGGTCAGGACATAAAGCTAGGATTGTATAGCTGACAAACCATGGAGATATACTATCCACGCAGTTCTACTGAAAGCAAAATCCAGGGTCTTCCCACTCTGCCAGGCTGCAGCTATCATTCATCAAACACCCAGTACGTGCCAGGACTCTTTTAGATATTTCTTTAGTCATCAAAATAATCCCTTAAGGGAATTACAGTTGACCCTAGAACAATGCAGAGGTTAGGGCACCAATCCCCCACAACCTCAGTTGAAAAATTCATGTATAACATTTTTTTATGTATAACTTTTGACTCTCTGAAAATTTAACTACTAATAGCTTACTGTTGACCATAAGCCTTACTAATAACATAAGCAGTTAACTAACACATATTTTTATGCTATATGTATGCAGTTATATATATGTTTTATATTCTTACAATTAAGCAAGCTAGAGAAAATAAAATGTTATTAAGAGAACCACAAGGAAAAGAAAATATGTTTACCATGCTGTATGTATATTTACTGAAAAAAAAAATCCACATAGAAGTAGATCCATGAAGAAGTAGATCCCTGTCATCGAAGGGTTTACTGTATTATCAGAGTGAGCAAGGTAACAGTGGTTACATGTGAATGAATTTAAAAGCAAGTCAAGAAGTAGGTTTAGAGTCTGGCAGAACTTCCTGAAAACATGTCAAACTTTCAGGGGAGTGTTTGAACCTATCTATTACATAGAAATTTGGGGGTTATAATTAATCCATACATTGGAACTAGCAAGAGAACAGTGAATTTGAATAAGAAGTAGAATGACTTAGGTGTATGCCCAAATCGTATTTTTCAGCCATAGATAGACTAGTTGCAGGTGTCTCTAAAGGGCCAGACAGTCATGGCAATGTATAGAAACGTCAAGTCTGAAGCAGTTGCATCTATCCAGAATTTGGTCATTACTAAGAACATTTGACCCTTTAAAAGAAACGGCTGATATAGGAGAAATTGAATCCTTGTCTCTGGTGCCTTAGAATCAAAGAGTTGAAATAGAAAATCAAAGATTAGCTGCTTTCTTTTAAGCTACAGCATCCAACCCAGCATTATTGGCCCCAGCAATGGTCTCACTTTCCAGCCTCTTCCCACCAGACATCTGCTCTTAGAGATTTAATTACATCTGTCACTTCCGTAATCACGTGTATGTGTGTTTTCCAGAAGGATGAGTTGTAAACTTTCAGTTTAGGGCTGGATACTATGATGTGCAGCTGCTGTAATGCTAACAGGAGCATTTCATCTATCCCTTCTAACTACTCTGCTAGTGATAGGCTGATGGCCACTGCCAGCTATGCTTCTCTTCCTAAATGCTCCATCATGAAACGGAGGAAGGCAATACAAAATTAGCAGATGCTGAGATGAAGAATTAACTCCTCCAAGAGGAAATTTTGATGGCTGCACTGTAGGAAGCAGAGAGAAGGAAAAGAAAAGCAAAACTGATTATTTCCAACAGAATGTTTACTTCTCCTTGCTTATTTCTATTTTATGCTTTAAGGCTTAATTCTTGTTAAAGAATATTTTTGAATAAGTCAGAGAAGCAAGACATGCAATGAGAAATGTTGGGAAGGACTGAGCATGCATCTTTAGCCTGAAAACAAACCGAAAAGCCAAAAACTGAATAAAAAACCACCTTGCCCTTATAAATATAACACAATTTTCAAATCAAGCTAATTATTTTAATGTCTAATTTTCAGGGTCTTTTTTTTTCCCCCTGGGGGGGGGGGAAGAGTTTACTGGATAATCTCCCAGATCCCTCACATTAAATAACTCTATGCTGACCTACTTCAGCATTTTTAATCAACCCACATAGATGTATACATCCTAAAATACCATACTCAAATTTTATTCAACATACAAAACAATTTCCCAGTTGTTCTAAATCCCATGGTTCAGGAAACAGTATCATCACGGTATCATCAATAATATCACTCTGTGAAATGATGAACCACAGAGGCCCTGCTACCTTCTGTTATTCTAAGGGAGAGTAGTGTATGTCAGCAGAGCTTCAAGGTTGTTCTCCAGAAAGAGGACAAAGATTAGTTGTTTCCCAGTTTCTATTTATTTTTAATATTTTCATCCCAAGTTAGGTTATTAACCACCAGGTGACATACTCAACTGGGGGATTCTGAGAGATATTCCAAATCTTAAAGTAGTTTGAAGTCAGCCAAAGGTAAATAACACAAGAAATATCATAGAACAACCTTAGAAGTGAAAAAAACGAGACATTTTTATCCCTGCCCTTCCCTCCAACATGCCATCCCCTGCATGGTAAACAAGATGACTTTTATTGACTGGAGCACAGAGTTACACACAGATATACACAGCACACACTTACAAGACTTAATAAGAGGAAATACCAGATGCCTCCTAGAACAGGTCCCCTTGTCACAGGAATTTAGAGCATCCTGTCTTTCTCCTCCATATCACTCCTACCAAATTACAAATGAATAATTCATTTTGTAATTATTTATTTCTGTCAGACTCCCCCCATCATGTTCACACCTGGATGTATAATATCTAGCATCATGGTTTGTATTTCACAGATGTTTCAAATATTGGTGGAAAAATTAAATAAAGGAGTGAATGAATGAGTCCCTTTATTTATGGACCAAATTGATCATATGTAGTGTTTTTTCATGAGCTATTCTTGAAGCGTGATTAAACACACTGAAGAAAGATATTGCTTGAATAGCTTAATAAAATGATCAGTTTCACTCTGGAGGTAAAAAAAAAAATTGACTTTATGGTGCAGGGCTTATAATTCTTAGTCATAGCTGGATATATCATTAAACCCAGTCACTACCGCTCTCTCTCCTCCTCCCTCCCGCCGTCTCCCCTTCTCTTCTCCCCTCCTCCCTCCTCCTACACCTACACATTTGGGTCTGTGTAGTATAACCATGGCCACTGTTTTTAGTGATTCCTTCTCAAGTCCCAAACCTCAGTCTGAAAGAAATAGAAACGCCGTTCTGAATTAACAGCTGGTGGCCTGGTGAAAGTGATTTCAAGGGAGGAGATTCTCCAAGTCTGGCTTTTACTATCCTAAATAGCTCAATGGGGCATTAATTATCTTATTTCAAAGAGACTTGCATTTGAATCTGAATAACTAGATAAACAACCACTAAGTGATCTCATTCGGAAGGAAAGACCAATTCCCTTGAAAATGACCAAAAAAAAATTAAAATATGGAGAATCACTTTTTAAGTATGACTTTGGCAGGAATAGGGAACTCTGAATTACTACAGCTCACTACATCACTGTGTACCTCTCTTTGTTTTTTATTTTTTTAAATTTTTTTCCCACTCTCTTTGTTTTTTAGATGAAAGCTTAGAATATGCAAGCTTTTGAAGGGTCAGATTTTGTTTGACTGAACTTCCTTTAGGGCCATATAAATACTTTCATGGACTGTAGTTTTCTCTGTGGCTGACTTAATGCTGTTGAGGGAAAACCACTACTTTATGTAAGGGATAACATAAAAAACATGCTGCTTAGTAAAAGTCACATATTTGGAAAATATTTTAAAAGGTTGTTTTGTGTATGTTCTTAAGTACCATGTAGGAAATGTAGGAAAAATTTTCTTAGAATTTAAAATCTTGCTTATTATCTTTCTTTAAGAATGTAAAATACGTTCTCACTGAAAAATGAAGTTTAATAATATGCATCTCATGGTGGTGTTGTGAAGAGTAATTAAGACTGTGTATAAGAGCTTATCCCAGAATCTGAGCTACGGCAGGTGCTCAGAATATGACAGTTGAATTTACATTTAAATATACTGCATTTATGCCCTGTATACAATGTGGAAAAATGGTAAAAATGGAGGGATCCAAGAATTTCCTTAGTGGAATATTGAAGCTACTTATAAATGAACTAATAAATCAAGTGTAGTATCCTAGAATTCAGTCGGTAGTTAATATAGGATCAAATGTCATCATTATGTACTGGCTTTTGGTGGCAGAGTGTATGGTAAAATAAAACCAGTGTGCTATGAAAACACAATGTTGAAATATTTTAATAAAAAAACTACTTTTAAAAGATCTTTAATATAATAATACTTCTATAATAGCATGGAAATTATTATATAAAAGTTCTTTTTCAGTGATAACAATAATAACAATAAACTGAAATAATAGGAAACAAATATCAATCAGGAACTAGAACTGTGGGAGACACACTAAAAATTCAAAACCTATTTTAATTGCAGCACAATATAATAAAAAGAGGCCAACTCTTCCCAGATTGAATGATCAATTAAAGATACTTCCAAAAAAAAATGTCAATAAACTATTTTTTTGGAACCTGATAAATTTTTGAAAAAGTAATCAGAAAAAAAATATGTGAAAATAGCTATTTAGAAATAGCTAAGAAAATGTGGGATGGAAGAGCACTCAAGAGGGAATTAATTTCACTGGAAAATGAATGTGTATTGTAGTTAAAATCTTAACTAGAGAAAGTGGAATTTTAAGTCAGTGTGAGTATGTATTTTCTACTGTCCTTTAATGGGAGTTGTCTATTTACACTTACTATTAGTACATTTTACATTAGATATTTTCTACTGTGAGATTTATTTTTAAGTTTAAAATAGTTATGGGGGACACCTGGGTGGTTCAGAGGGTTAAAGCCTTTGCCTTCAGCTCAGGTCATGATCTCAGGGTCCTGGGATCAAGCCCCACATTGGATTCTCTGCTTGGTGGGGAGCCTGCTTCCTCCTCTCTCTTCTGGCCTCTCTGTCTACTTGTGATCTCTGTCTGTCAAATAAATAAATAAAATCAGTTATGTGGTGAAATTTGTTAAATTCATATTACCAATTTCAGCGCTAACCACCCATCTATTTGTACTGTCTTTTTGGAGCTCACTTTCTTTTTCACACTTATTTGGTAATATATATCCATATGTTTTCTAGCTGTCAGTTTCTTTTGATCACATAATTTAACCTCTTGAAACTTCAGTTTTCTTACATATTAAATGCAGGTAATAATAGTAACAACATGGCAGAATTACTGTTAAGATTAACCAACAATCAATAAACCCTGGGCAATTATATCAGCATCACTGATAGGAGGAAGAGTTTAACGAATATCCTTTCTCCTTTGAATTTGTTTTGAACCTTTATTAAAATTGGATCAGGTTGCATTTCTGGACTTTACATTCTATTCCAATCTATGTGTCTAAACTTTTATTAATACCACACAGTAGCTTCATGGCCAACTTTGATATCAAGTAGGTTGAAATTCCATTTTTGTCCTTTTCAAAGGTGTTTTGGCTATTCCAGTTTATCTTTCCATATAAACTTCACAATCCGGCCACCATCCCTCCAGGATAAAAGATTTTTCACTTTCTCTCTTCCCCAATCACAGTGGTTTTCCCCATGCCCTGGGATGACAGGGTATGCTGTTCTTTGGGGAAAATGAACCTGGGCAGTGCTTCGGGCCTCCCCTCTAGCTGTAGTCTTGCCCCTCAGCCAGCCAGCATCACCGCGGGACCTTTCTCGCATCTTCCACTACAATCCCAGACTTTCTGGTGACTACCTAGTGAAGGTCTGTGCAGTGGAGTCTGACAGGTGTAAACCCTCCTGGTGTCTGAGGCTTCTAGGAGTAGGATGCTCTTAATAGCCTGCTCTTAGCCTTTGGGAAATCAATAAAGGTTTTAGCTGCGTTCCTCTTGCTCACTTTTATAATGGTCTTGCCTTCCCGTCATGCTTTGCCTCACCTGAGCCAGTGCTTGTACAGGCTGTCTCTCCTTCAAGGTACCTGTCTTGACATAAACTTGAGGGTATCCGGTTACTTTAGGCATCAATTCTTCTGAAGAGTTATGATTTTGTATATTATCCAGCTTTCTCATGCTGTAAGGTTGGGAATAATGCTCTTGCCAGATTTCGACATCTTAACCTGAGTGGGAAGCCCCTCCTGATGTTCTGTCTTAGGTAGGCTATCAGCCTTTTTGATGCATCCAGTTTTCTTCTTACTTTGTTGTATTTTTATCTGTCTTTTTTTCTCAATGTGGCTTACTGCGTTAACTTTTAGTGTCCCCACCTCATGGAATTCTAATGAGCTAGTAAAAAATGTTGCAAATTGGGCATTAGGTCATTTTCACCAGCATGTTCTTTAATTCTTTTGAATACTCTTTTCTTTTCTTTGTTCTCAAATTTTTTATGGTCCTTGCTTGACCTTGGATGAAGTGAGATTTCATTAGCTCTGCATTTGTACATTATAGGATATACCACTCGACCCTGGATCAAATTTCTGTTCTGCTGTGTCACAACCAGGTGTCCTGTCAGTGCAAGGTGGTGTTGTGCACAGCAGCCCATTCAATCCCCAGTGTCTAGCACACTTCTGCTGTAATGAAACAGCCTCTCCTTCTATTCACTCTCTGGTATGATGAACTATGAAAAGTCCACTTGTAGCATATATTTGTATGTTAAATAATATAATTTTTATTATGCTGATTCCTAGAACTCTTATTTATACACTAGTCTTCTAGTCGTCCCCAGGGAGCATTAATTTTATCTTGAACTAGCTTTATTCCATTTAGTTATCTTATTTTCTATAGTTCACTTTCTCCTTCTCTCTGAAAAAAGAAAGATAAAATATTAAGATTATCTTTAGATGAGGTAGAAGGATGAACATATTACTTTGTTCCCCTCAGACAGCAATTTCTGGAGAGGACATATACCCTGAATTTTTTTTTTTTTTAAGATTTTTATTATTTATTTGACAGAGAGAAATCACAAGTCGATGGAGAGGCAGGCAGAGAGAGAGAGGAAGGGAAGCAGGCCCCCTGCTGAGCAGAGAGCCCGACGCGGGACTCGATCCCAGGACCCTGAGATCATGACCTGAGCCGAAGGCAGAGGCTTAACCACTGAGCCACCCAGGCGTCCCCTATACCCTGAATTTTTGAATCTTGCTACCCCATCTTTCAGGAGGAATACCTTATATACATCATGAATTAAAGGATGCATTTTTTTTTCTACAATTCAACTTGAATCACTTATTGGTAAGTGAAAATTCTCCTCTTCCTCCCTCTCCCCTTTCCTTCCTTCCTTTAAGTCTCCCTTGCTTCCCTTCCCCCTTCCTCCACCTCTGACTTTCTCCCTCCCTTCCTCCTTCTCTTCCCTCCTGCCCTTCCTTCCTCCTTCCCTTTCTTCTCTCTATTCCTTTCTTTCATTCATTCTATTTTTTTTTTTTTTTGGTGGTGGGGGGCAGCTAGGAGCCAGACTATTTTAAACCATAAGTATGATGTGTTACTGAAAACACAGAGTCGAAACTGTAAGTTGGATTGAAATCAGATGTTATATTTGGCAAAGGCCTATGACCTTAGAATCTTCAACATCTGAATCTTGAAGTGTTACCGAATGTAAGGTTTCCAGTGGGAATAAGAATAAGGTATGTTCTAGGAAAATTTATAATCTTCATTATAATTTTTAAAACCATAGTTATTAATGCAATTGCAGATGAAACTGTTCTCTTGATTTCTTTTTCTGATGGCTTGTTGTTAGTATAGAAAAATACAGCTGATTGTCCTATATTGATTTTTGTATCCTGCAACTTTACTGAACTTGGTTTTTAGTTCTAACAGTTTTGGGGTGGCTTCTTTAGCGTTTTCTGTATATAATACCATTTCATCTGCAAATAAAGATAGTTTTACTTTTTCCTTTCTGATTTGGATGTCTCTTATTTCTTTTTCTTGTCTAATTGCTGAGGGCTAAGTAAATGGGTCTGTCCCCCAGGAAGACATGTGGCTACTGGTTGTAGCCAAACAGTGACAGAGTGCGGGAACCGCATGCATCTGCCTATGATAACAGGGTAGAGGAAGAATGAAAAAACCGTGTCTGCCAGTACCTCTATCCGGGTGAATCCCAGCAGGTCTTTAAGATTAGCAAACAGATCTCTCTCACAAATAGTCTAGGCACTTTTCAAACTTCTGCTTTTGCTCTGGGCCTCAGAGCAAGTGAGACTGTGTGCAAGCCCTTTAACTGTGGTATCTCAGTTCTGGACAACGCTTTGGTCTCCTGGATGGAAGCCTACTGTCTTTCAAAGCCAGACATTTTGGAGGCTCCTCTCTCTGGAGCTCCTCTCTCAGGTCCCAAGTGCTGAGGTGACTCCTGTGAGGCACAAACCTCTTGCTCCTGAGGAAGAAGGTCCTATTTTGTGAGATATCTCTCAATAGTAGTTGCCTGCAGCAAGGGAGGGGTTTTTGGTGAGACCCTGCTTCTGTCTCTCCTGTTCCTCTTGATGTGATCCTTTTATCCTTTGTTGTGGAGGAAATGTGCATCTAGTTTTGAGGTCGTTTTCAGAGGGAATTGTTCCATATGTAGCTATAAATTTAGTGTTCTTGTGGGAGGAGGGGAGTTCAGAGTTTTCCTATGCCACTTTGGATCTCCTTTGCCATCTTGGACCTCCCCAGTCCTCAATGGAGTTTTAATGTTATATTTTACAGCAAGTGAAAACTGTCTTTCCTTTCTGTTGCTTTAATAAGAAATGGTTTCTAGTTAAAATTTATTCTTTATTGGCACTTTGCTCTGAGTGCTCTCCCAATGGTAGTTATCTGTATTGTTTTTCAGAGTTAACTTTACCCAGCATGATTTTTTCTCCCAGTACATCAGCAAACATCTATTCATAGTAGATGATCTTACTTTCTGCAGTTTGCATCAGATCTGACAAGAGGGACTTTCCTCTGTCTTTGGGTAGGGAAAAAAAAAACAAACCTATTTCAGTGTATAAATTGATAAACTGATAAAAAGTATCATGATATATATATAAGAAAATCCCTGTTAACTGATAATGTCAAGGATTATATTCTTTTGCAGAAGTTGAATGTATGCTCAAGTTCACACCGATCATAATAGTGGCATTTTTTGAGAGACTGAGCTCCATTTAGTTAAACCATGATAGAGTCTACTTTCTGTTCAATCTCTCTACATAACTCCCATTTTATTTGAAATTGCCTGTGTGTATCATTAAAGAAACACATTTATATTTATCCCCTAAAAATAACAGTTCCAGAAGGAAAATAACTATCTTGGGTCTGCAATATTTCCCTCATTTAAAGAAGTGATTCTTTTGCAATGACTGCTATAAACTATTCTGACTACTGAAGCTTAAAAAACATGTTAACACTGATAAGAGTTTATAAATGGAATGGAGATTCATAATTTCAACGGAATTCTCCCTGTCCTCACCCATAAGAGACCCGCTTAGCTACTGCATCTAAGCTATAAGAATTTCTTCATTATATTGAACCTTGCTTGCATAACTTGAGCATATGTGAAACAAGGATTCTAATAGACACTTCTCAAATATAACACCCAGAACTATTATTAGCACAACCACGAAACTGAAAGAAACATATGGTTCAAAAATTAGTTATAAAGGCAATTACATTTTTACCATCAACATTTAGAGACCAGCCTTTTCTATTAATGCTGTAGTAGAAGTTACACACATATTTTAATAGCTTAGAGTTTAAATATAATCTCACCTTAAATTCTCTATGAAATAATAATATCAAAATCATGAAACATTAAAAACTGTCATAAACAAAAGTATTCTATGTCATTGTTCACAATGTGCCTACATTCAGTATAACTGAAAATAGTATGTATAAGGAAATTAATGTGTTAACATGTTTTCTTCTTTAAATAATCATAATTGTGCCATTTAATTTAATTACTTAAACCTGTTGCTAGAAAGTATGGTGTGACCAAATACACACACACACACACACACACACACACACACACACACATATGTCTCAATATTTGTAGAATACTGAGTTGGGAAATGTAGCTTCTATTCTAACTTTTGCCACATAAGCATAGATGGAGTAAGGGAGTACAACTTTCCCAAGACCCTGAGCTCATTGAAAATGAGAGATTTGGACCACATGTTTTCTTTAAAGATTTTTGTTTATTTATTTGACAGAGAGAGTGAGAGAACACAGGCAGGCAGAGCAGCAGAGGGAGAGGGAGAAGCAGACTCCCCACAGAGCAGGGAGATTGATCCCAGGATGCTCGGCTCCATCCCAGGACCCTAGGATCATGACCTGAGCCAAAGGCAGTCGCTTAACCAACTGAGCCACCCAGGCACCCCTGGACCACACATTTTCTAAACCCAGTTTTTGCATTAACAGTTTGAATTTAAACCACTGTCAAATTTTTACTCCATAGCAATTGAAATGAAAAGGACCTTTCTTCATACCAGGCATTGCTACTTGACTTCGATTTGGTTATGATTCAACATTATTAAGAAGTAATATGTCCCCGGCTGAAACTTTAGATAAAATGTGACTTTTCTTAGAAAATAATTAGATTAAAATTGAATCAGGTTAGCTTTTGCTTGGTGAAGACTGAGTACAGTGAGTGGGGTTATTACAGTAATATTATGCTTGGTAATAAATGGCCAAACTGTTGGACTGTAAGGCCATAAGTGGACATTAGCATGGACCTAGTCATGAGAGTGCCAGTAGACTAGTCTCTAAGAGTTGACTTTGGAAAATGAAAGAGATGAAGGTGGTTTGGTTGGTACCTTGCCAATATACTTTGTTTTGTTTTGTTTTCTTTCTACTTCCTCACCTTCAAATTTAAATCAAGGAATGGGCAATAGAGAGAACCGGCAAAAGAAAAGCTCGTGCTGAATAATTGTCCCTTGATGTTATTGTGATTGATCAGATTTTCTATGGAAGTATGTTTAATTCTGGGTAATCTCATAGCACATTATGATTAACTTTCTTTTCTGTAGCTCTTATTTTTTTAATCAACACTCACACATGTGTGGAATTAGACATTCAAAGAGAGAAAAGATGAGGTCCTCACTTTGACAGGTTACACTTTAGATGAGAAGATAATTGATAAACTAATTTGCAATCAGGAATCTCACATAAAGTAGGTAAGGCAAATCACCAACACATACATAATGCCCATTTACCCGACTTTTTAATCACAATGTTCTAAATTTATGTGCATGATCAGTTCACACTTGTTTTAATTTGGTGTCCACACAGTAATAGATTTGTCAGAAGTAGCTATTACTGGTTTACCAGAAAAATAAGCCATCATAAATTTAGTTTGGATGGAATGCTCCCAGTAAATATATACTTTCCTGGAACTTTTATTATAGAAACTAGTGGTGTTTATTCTTTGGCTCAACAACTATTGATTGAGTAGGGAACACATATAATATACTCAATATTTTACTAAGAACTGGGTATTGAGCACAGTTTTTCTCCATAAGCATGGATATATGCTGCCACTCTACTTTCCAGCCTGCTGGTTTTGAAGGTTAGGTGAGATCTATAGTCTCAGTACTTGAACTCAGTCTCTTGAGTGAAGCTAGGGTCTTACTCACTAACTCCCTTGTAACTTCAGGGTGCCTGGCAAATAATGTATGCCCATGGCATGGATGAAATAATTGCTATCAGGATCTATCAAGTATCTGAGTCAGAGCTCTTCAGAAATCTCAGATTGTTAGGATAAGATAGTAAAAAACAAGGAGACTAAATGGGATTTTGTGTGAGCTCTGAAGGAAAGACTTAGCCTTTTGAAGACATGGAGGCCTCCAGGGAGGTAATACTGCTTAAACAAGGGAAGCAGCACTAATGCGTGGACAATAAGATAACTGGAATGCCATGTAGGAAAAGGGTCCAGATAGTGTCAAACATGTCAGAGTTTCAAGTTTGTGGGATGTTTTGTTGTCCTTCACTTCTTTCTTAAACACTTATTAAGCAAAGAATTCACCACAGAGAGGATTTGTAATGCTGGCTTCATTCAGATAAACTATGGCTCAGTTAAACTATAACTTTTATTAAAGGAGCTTCATCAATGTATTTCAGCATTCAGTGACTATTTCTGAAACTACTCTATAGGATGAATTGTCCAAATTATAGAGAGATTAAAAAACTGTATATGGCTTTCTGATTCTTGGAAAATCTTCAGAATTACTCTTGCAAAAATGAAATGTTGAATTTGATGTATATAACATGCTGACATTTCTGGCTTGGCTTATTTGTTAAACTCCATAAATCATCAGAATTAGGTACTTAAAATCTGATGACGAGTTTAGACAACAACTGTATTTGTTCTGAGCTTTAAATCACTATGTTTGAAATTGATTATATCTAAATATCCCACACCCAACCTCATACTTGTTTTGTTACTTGGAGTTCACCATCACTTTACTTTAATTTTAATTAAGGAGTAATTCCTTTTACTTTTAAGCACTAATTTTTAAAATTAGGTAAATTACTTATGAGATAAAAATTACATATATGTATCATACATGTATGCATGTATATTTATACTAGAAAAACTCTTTCTGTCCCTTTTGCTGACCTCTAAGTTTCCACTTCACAGTGCCCTCCCACTGCCAGCAAACACTGTTATTATAATTTTATATACTTCCAAATATTTTTATAAATACACAACTAAGTAGCAATACATATTAGCTTTCATCCTCTTTTTACCCAAAAGGATAGTATACACATCATCCTGCACTGCACTTTGCACTTTTTTCACTCCAAACATATATTTTCTTTTTAATTTTTAACTTTTTATAAACATATATTTTTATCCCCAGGGGTACAGGTCTGTGAATCACCAGGTTTACACACTTCCCAGCACTCACCAAAGCACATACCCTCCCCAATGCAATATGTCGTTTGCAAATATCTTCTCCCATTCTGTCAGTTGTCTTTTGATTTTGTTAACTGTTTCCTTTGCCGTGCAAAAGCTTTTGATCTTGATGAAATCCCAATAGTTCATTTTTGCCCTTGCTTCCCTTGCCTTTGGCGTTGTTCCTAGGAAGATGTTGCTGCGGCTGAGGTCGAAGAGGTTGCTGCCTGTGTTCTCCTCAAGGATTTTGATGGATTCCTTTCACACATTGAGGTCCTTCATCCATTTTGAGTCTATTTTCGTGTGTGGTGTAAGGAAATGGTCCAATTTCATTTTTCTGCATGTGGCTGTCCAATTTTCCCAGCACCATTTATTGAAGAGGCTGTCTTTTTTCCATTGGACATTCTTTCCTGCTTTGTCGAAGATTAGTTGACTGTAGAGTTGAGGGTCTATTTCTGGGCTCTTTATTCTGTTCCATTGATCTATGTGTCTGTTTTTGTGCCAGTACCATGCTGTCTTGATGATGACAGCTTTGTAATAGAGCTTGAAGTCCGGAATTGTGATGCCACCAACTTTGGCTTTCTTTTTCAATATCCCTTTGGCTATTCGAGGTCTTTTCTGGTTCCATATAAATTTTAGAATTATTTGTTCCATTTCTTTGAAAAAGATGGATACAAAAGACTCCACTCCAAAACTGCTAGAACTTATACAGGAATTCAGTAAAGTGTCAGGATATAAAATCAATGCACAGAAATCAGTTGCATTTCTCTACACCAACAGCAAGACAGAAGAAAGAGAAATTAAGGAGTCAGTCCCATTTACAATTGCACCCAAAACCATAAGATACCTAGGAATAAACCTAACCAAAGAGGCACAGAATCTATACTCAGAAAACTATAAAGTACTCATGAAAGAAATTGAGGAAGACACAAAGAAATGGAAAAATGTTCCATGCTCCTGGATTGGAAGAATAAATATTGTGAAAATGTCTATGCTACCTAAAGCAATTCCAAATATATGTTTGCAATTCCAAACATATATTTTGAAGATATTTTAAAACTATTACCTAAGGGTTTACTTGGCTCTCATCCATTTTTTAACTTAAAAAAAAAAAAAAAAAGGTTAGAAGTTGCTGTGGCTGATATCGAAGAGATTACTGCCTATGTTCTCCTCTAAGATTCTGATGGATTCCTGTCTCACATTGAGGTCTTTTATCCATTTTGAGTTTATCTTTGTGTACGGTGTAAGAGAATGGTCAAGTTTCATTCTTTTACATATAACTGCCCAGTTTTCCCAGCACCATTTATTGAAGAGACTGTCTTTTGTCCACTGTATATTTTTTCCTGTTTTGTCGAATATTATTTGCCCATAGAGTTGAGGGTCCATATCTGGGCTCTCTACTCTGTTCCACTGGTCTATGTGTCCGTTTTTATGCCCACGCTTGCCTTGGTGATCACAGCTTTGTAGTAAAGCTTAAAATCAGGTAACATGATGCCCCCAGTTTTATTTTAGTTTTTCAACATTTCCTTAGCGATTCGGGGTCTCTTCTGATTCCATACAAATTTTTGGATTATTTGCTCCAGCTCTTTGAAGAATACTGGTGGAATTTTGATTGGAATGGCATTAAAAGTATAGATTGCTCTAGACAGTATAGAAATTTTAACAATGTTTATTCTTCCGATCCAAGAGCATGGAATGGTCTTCCATCTTTTTGTGTCTTCTTCAATTTCTTTCATGAGTGTTCTGTAGTTCCTCGAGTACAGATTCTTCACCTCTTTGGTTAGGTTTATTCCCAGGTATCTTATGGTTCTTGGTGCTATAGTAAATGGAACTGATTCTCTAATTTCCCTTTTTGTATTTTCATTGTTAGTGTATAAGAAAGCACTGATTTCTGTACATTGACTTTGTATCCTGCCACGTTGCTGAATTGCTGTATGAGTTCTAGTAGTTTGGGGGTGGAATCTTTTGGGTTTTCCATATAAAGAATCATGTCATCTGCGAACTATAGAGAACTCCTCAAACTCAACACACACAAAACAGATAATCATATCAAAAAATGGGCAGATGATATGAACAGACACTTCTCCAATGAAGACATACAAATGGATATCAGACACATGAAACAATGTTCATCATCACTAGCCATCAGGGAGATTCAAATTAAAACCACATTGAGATATCACCTTACGCCAGTTAGAATGGCCAAAATTAGCAAGACAGGAAACAACATGTGTTGGAGGGGATGTGGAAAAAGGGGAACCCTCTTACACTGTTGCTGGGAATGCAAGTTGGTGTAGCCTCTTTGGAGAACACTGTGGAGATTCCTCAAGAAATTAAAAATAGAACTTCCCTATGACCCTGCAATTGCACTACTGGATATTTACCCCAAAGATACAGATGTAGTGAAAAGAAGGGCCATCTGTACCCCAATGCTTATAGCAGCAATGGCTATGGTTGCCAAACTGTGCAAAGAACCAAGATGTCCTTCAACGGACAAATGGATAAGGAAGATGTGGTCCATATACACTATGGAGTATTATGCCTCCATCAGAAAGGATGAATACCCAAATTTTGTAGCAACATGGACGGGACTGGAGGAGATTATGCTGAGTGAAATAAGTCAAGCAGAGAGAGTCAATTATCATATGGTTTCACTTATTTGTGGAGCATAACAAATAGCATGGTGGACATGGGGAGTTAGGAGAAGGGAGTTGAAGGAAATTGGAAGGGGAGGTGAACCATGAGAGACTATGGACTCTGAAAAACAATCTGAGGGGTTCTAAGTGGTGGTGGGGTAGGAGGTTGGGGGAACCAGGTGGTGGGTATTAGAGAGGGCACGGATTGCATAGAGCACTGGGTGTGGTACAAAAATCAATGAATACTGTTATGCTGAAAATAAATGAAAAATAAATTTTAAAAAAAGGTTCTTTGTTGTATTTCTTATTTCAAAATATTTTTGGAGGTAGAAGAGATGAATGACTGCAGGTACAAGCACTAAAGATCCCAAACCAAGTCATAACCGTCCTGGGGTGGCCATTATCTTACTGTGGCCTAAGAAGGACTTATTACGGTTTGATTATCATTTCCAATCCTCAAGATTCCCTGCCAGGGTGTTCCAGGGTGACATTGAAATCAGTGATGCATTAACCTCTTGAATTCTAAGCCATCTTTTAATTCTAAGTCAAAAAATAATTTTACATGCAATATCCAGAGTTCATAGTCCTCTCCTCATTCCACTGATTTGAAAAGAAAGTGTATCTATATCCTAAAGATCTCTTCTGTCCTATTCTTCAAACCAGTGTTACCTTGAAAACTTACTACATCAATACTTCACATTTTTATCTTTGATACTGAAACTAACAACTTGTCTTACTAGCACAGTGAAGCAGATATAATTTAGGTTCTTCTTAATAGGATGATGTTCTTGTGAACGTTAGTTGTTAGGAACTCTAGGTAGTGAGGTATATGCAAATACTAACTGGAGATTATGCAGACAGAGAGGACTGATCTTTCCACTCCCTGCAGACTGTAGTGCTTTCCCATGTTCATGTGTTTTCTGCTGATCTTCTGTGTCACTTTTTTTTTTTTTTGTCAGTAAAGAGGCTTGTCATCTCCATAACTCTGGTTTCCTGGCTCTCACCACTCTAGCAGTTCACGGCTGTATTTCATTTTCTGACTTCTGGGAATTTATTTTTCTTCCAGTCTCTTTATCCAGTGCTTCCTGGTTTTGGCTAGGCAGGGCTTGGTGCTAACAGTTAGCTTGGCCACAGTGAGTTATTAGTGTTGTTTGACAAAAATGTCCAGTTCTCCTCATTCAAAGCATTTGGTAACTTGCATCTGGGGGACCTCTTTGGGGTTATGTGAGGTCAAGTAACTAATTCTGGTCAATAAGTTGTAGACAGAAGTATGTGTGTCACTTACTGGCTGAATATTGCATAAATGAATCTTCTTTTTCTCCTCTGTCACAAGGGTTGGGAATGTTCAAGTTAGTGGCTTTTCTGAGAAACTTAGGTCTAGAGTAACTATAATAAGCAGATCTCTCTTTATCAACACCAAAGAAATATATGGTATGAGCCTAAAATAAATATTTTTGTTTGCTTATTTGTTTTTTAAGATTTTATTTACTTATATGAGAGAGAGAACAGATACAGGGGAAGGGGCAGAAGGGTAGACTCCCCACTGAGCCTGGAATATGACACAGGGCTTTATCCCAGGACCCTGAGATCATGACCTGAGCTGAAGGCAGATGTTTAACCCTCTAACTGAGCCACCTAGGTGTCCCTGTTTGTTTTTAAACTACTGAGACTCAGAGATGTTTGTTACCATGGAATAATCCAATCTATAGCCTATTCTATACAGTCTCCAAGGATATTTCTTTTTTCTTATTGGTAAATGAACAACACATCATTTCTGTGGATTTCATGTGGTCTTGGGGAATGGTTGGGAGAGACTACTCTTCTAGCACTGGCATGTTAGTGTATTTTCCCTTTACTTCCAACTTCATTGCTCTTCTGGAGGCTAAAGACACCATTGATTTGAATAATCTGACAAACATCTGACTATAGATCACTGACAAAGCAGGGCAATACCCATGGGGGACAGAAAAAAAATGATGCAACCAGAGAGTGACCCTGGAAAAGAGGTAGTGTTGGAGCAGTGAGCTGGGTGAAGGCATTAGGAGGAAAGCCTATCAGTAGACCTCCTAATATAAAACATGTAACATGGGGTAAGAGGTTATTCAAGACAACAGCTAGTATCAGACAGAATACCGACTGAAATGACAGGTGCTTTTTGATGAACAAAGATTACAGCCCAGAGACCCAGGAGGCCTTGGGTAGTGGGAAAACCAGAGCTTAGTTACAGATCTGGCTTTTAGGTCTAAGCTTGCCATACCTAGAGGACTGGTAAACTAAGTAGAATTCTAAACATAGGAATGCTTACTGTGCTAGTAATCGAGACAGGAGCCTGGACTAGGAAGTCCAAAGTACAAGTTAAGACATGTGTAAGTCAAGGGTTAACCAGAGGAACAAGTCAGAGTCTCAGTTATGGGGTCTGTAGCTCAAGGTCTGGATCTGACCAATAGCATTAGTAAAAATACCAACTGATAGTATCAAGTTTCTTAGATTTCTCCTCTTTATGTTCAGAATTGGTTCTTGATTTTGAGGTGGACTTGGTCTTACAAATGAAGGTCAAGTGACCCCCACCTTAGGGAAGGAGGCCATCTTGAGGAAGGAGAACCTAGAACAATCTTACTAGTTAAATAACTACTCTTTTCTTCCATGTCTGTTTTTCTCTCTGTTTTTGTCCTCACTTTCATTGTATGAATAATAAGGATTGCTGGAAATGGCTAGCAAAGTAATGAAAGAATAGATCAATAATTAGACCAGAAACTCATTTATTTATCTTGATATGTAGGCTTCTTTCCAATCTGTGTGCTTCTTTTCAGCACACATTTCTGAGTGACTTACAGCACAGCACTGTTCCCAGATATGACCATGGTTGCCTCTCATTTAAATTTAGTATAACACCCCAACCCCAGCCTTTTCCATGGCTTCAGCTGCCCCAGATTTTGCCTGGGCTCATGAACCTTTACTTCAGTGCTACTCCAATGTGGTCAACTGGTTTTACCCAACTTTTAAAATTGGGTTCAGACAGTTTACTTATCAATAAATGTAACTATATTGGCTTAGAAGGACAGAGCCCAACACTTCCTGGAATCCAAAGAAGTCTCATAGTTATGATCTTCCAACCGAAAAGACAGAAGCATATAACACAAGTAATTTGGGAACATGGGAATAGGGAAATATAAATTAATTATATTATAAATTATATAAATTATATTAATTAATTATAAATTAATTAATAAATAATAATAAATATAAATTAATTTTGAAGAGTAGGAAGAAGAAAAAGAGAAAAAAAACTTTTATTTTGTCAAACAGCAATTTTATAAGATAAACATATTTATAAGTAATATATTATGTTTTAAAATAATTCTTAAATGGTAATCGGGGCTCTATGCAATAAAAACGGTTTTGCCTCTGAGTTGCTTTTTACCTGGACAAAAATTATATAATCTTTCTATTCTCGGTAAAATAAAAGGAGGAGTTAGACTAGTCTAACCCCAAGGTCACTTTTAATATATAATTTTAATTATTTTTTTTGGAGATCGTTCAGGTCACAGTCTCTGATTTAAGAACTGATGAAAAAATGCAACTCTCCCTTAAGATTAATCATTCAGAAAAAAAAATCTGCAGTTAATTGTGAGAACTTCTATGTTTTAAAAACAATTATGACAAATACCATTTATTAAGTTTATTTTGTACCAGGTACTTCCCAAGATCTTACTTATTTCATCTGGTTTAATGTTCCCTGTTAGTTTTCTAGGCTGCCATAACAAAATACCACAGACCAGGTGGCTTCAACAACAGAAATTTGCTTTCTTACAATTCTGGAGACTAGAAGTCTGAGACTAAGCTACCAACAAGATTGGTTCCTTCTGATTGCCCAAAGGGAAAGCTCTGTTCCAGGTATCCCTATGTGGCTTGCAGATGGCCATTACTCCCTATGTCTCTCTGTACCTATCTGTGTTCAAATTTCTTTTTCTTATAAGGATACCAGTCATATTGGGTTGGGCCCATCCTAATGATCTCATTTTAACATAATTATCTCCGTAAGACCCTATCCCCAAATATGGTCACATTCTGAGGTACTAAGGGTTAGGATTTCAACATATGAATTATGAAGGTACATAATTCAGCCTTTGGCAAACCATATGAAATATATGTAGTATTTTCATTATTTGATAAATAAAGAAACTGAAAAATGAGGTTATTTGTCTTAGATCTCAAATAGATTTGGACTAAAGTCCATTTCACTCATAATTTCCTATACTTAATTATTAGCCATTCTTGTTTTCAGATAATTACAATTATAAGGAATTGAAAGCTGCACTGTCTATGACTTTAGTCACAGAAGCAAGTTATTTTAAGAGTTAAAACAGTCTTCAGTGGAGTTCAAGTACATGTTAATTATCAGAGGAAAAGGAAAAAAGAACACAATACATGTTAAGTTTAAGAGATGGATATTTGGCCTTAAACTATGTAATTACTTATAAAATATGTTTAACATTCTTTTCTGATGATAAAAATAATGCATATCTATTGTAACATTTGGATAATATGGAAGTATATAAAGAAGAAAAGTTATAATCACACACAACCCCATCTTTGGAGCTAAATATTAAGTAAACATTTTAAGTAAATATGTACTGATATACTATATATAGTTTCAAACCTTGCTTTTTTCACTAAAAATAGCATATAATTAACCTTTCATTTGCAATTCATTATCCTTTGGCAACATGACATTTTTCTATGGCTTCACACATTAAAATAATTTCAGACCTATAGAAAAGTCATAAAGAATACTACAAAGCATTCTGGTTATATCCAGATTTCCCAGTTAATATTTAACCATATTTGTCTTATTTTTGCTTTCCTGTGTGTGTGTGTGCATGTTGTTTTCTGACAAGAATATTGAATTGCATAAACATAGTACAATTATAAAAACTAAGGCTAGCATCAATATAGGAATTTTATCTAATATGCAGCTCATATGTAGATTTTTCCCATTGTCCCAATAATGTCATTCATAGCAAAAGAAGAAATTTGGCTCCAAGATTTTATTCAGGTTCACACAGTCTATTCAATTTCTTCCAACCTTCAACTTTTTAAACCTGAACAACTCTAGTCTTTGTGTTTCATGGCTCTCATTATTAGACTAGTTATCTTGTAGTTTGTAACACCTTATTTGGATTTTATTGTATTTCCTCAGGATTATATTTGGTTTCTGCATTTTTGGCAAGAATACTAACAAGTGATGTCCTGTCCTTTTCAATGTAATTTATCCGAATGTATGGGATGTTGGTTTGCCTAATTGCTTGTGATGTTAAATTTGATCAGTTTATGAAAATGGTGTCTTCCAGGTTTCTTCATAGAAAAATTTTACCATATAGCATTGGTAAAACATAAACAATCGAACAAAATAAAAAGTTTCAGAAATAAAACCATATGTATATCATCAATAAAATTTTGACATAAATGCAAAATAAGACCACTGAATGGAGAAGAAATTTTCATCCAGTCGTGCTGGAAAAGTTGAAAAATAATGAGCATCTATCCTGACTTCACACCATGCACAAAAAATAACTCAAAATGGATTTTTACCTAAATGTATGAGTTTTAATGATAAAGAATCTAGAAGAAAACACGCAAACAAAATGTTAGTGACTTTGGGTTTGACAAATATTTCTTAAATAGGATACAAAAATTTTAGGTTTTATTTAAAAAATCTATAAGCTGAACTTTATCAAAATTAAAACTCTTGCTCTTTAAAGACACTGTTTTTAAAAAATGAAATAACAAAGTACAGATGAAGAGCAAGTAAAGTTTTTCAAAACATATCTAACAAAGGATTTGTATCCAGCATGTCTGCAATATATAAAGAGTTTTTATAAAAAATAAAAAGATGACTAAATTAAAAAATAAATGAGCAAAAAATTGAACTACTTAAAAAAGATATATAAATTGCAAAAAAAGCACATAAAAAGATGATAGATATCATTGTCATAAGATAACATGTCATTAAAAATGTCATATTAAGGGCGTCTGGATGGCTCAGTGTGTTAAACCTCTGCCTTCAGCTCAGGTCATGATCTCAGGGTCCTGGGATCGAGTCCCATATCAGGCTCTCTGCTTGGCAGGGAGCCTGCTTCCTCCCCCTCTGCCTGCCTCTCTGCCTAAATTGTGATTTCTCTCTGTCAAATAAATAAATAAAATCTTTTTAAAAAGGCATATTAAAACCACAATAACATGTCAGTGCAATCAAAATTTGAAATTAAAGAGACTGACTATACCAAGTTTTGGCAAGGATGTAGAGGCACTGGAACACTTATTCACTGTTGAATAAACTGTTCCAGAATGTGTAAATTCCACTGCAGTGAATCCACTGTTCCAGAATGTGTAAATTCCACTGCAGTGAATCCACTGTTCCAGAATGTGTAAATT